>NC_089589.1:67979458-68349458 GCF_019320115.1 Miscanthus floridulus
CAGGGACAAGGGGAAGAATCTAACTTTATGTGCCTCCTCAACAGATGCTTCTCCGAGCTGAATGTGATATGTTCTATGGTTGTCTTCTCATCTATCCTAGTGAATTTGGAGAAATCTAGGACTCATTAGCGTGGTGGGAGTTACACGATATCATACCAGGTCGGGTATGGGCGCTGGTAAGAGCCAACCTATCCTTTAGGCTTTAGACCGAATTAGCTCTGCATCATAGCAGTTATCCGATTAACAAACTCATTAGCATCCATGCCAGCAACTTCCTATCTCGGCTGCCCTTGAGCTTGAGCCTAAGAGCCTTGTACTTGAGCTTGTTGACCCTGAGCCAGAGGCTGCTAGAGTTGTTGAGCATTATAACTATAAGAATTCTGATACCCAGGATGTGGCATGAGCTCATATGTGCTGGCATCAGAAACTAGGTGATATCCTTCTAGATAGTCGATCAGAGCATTGTGAGTTACATATCCTTATAATCGACTATTGAAGTAGTTAGGATCAACATTTTTTATGATCCTCTGCACTGATGGAGCAATTTTATGGGCCGACTGAGGCATTTGGTAGGAAGTATTGAATCTTCACTCAGCCGGCCGTTGCACAACCTGCTAAGTAGCTGGAGAGGTTGGCTGTTGAACTATTTGCGTGACAGGGGCACTTGGTGATTGCTGTGCTAGTGGTTACCCCCTGTCATCTGAGCTAGCCCCCTGCTGTTGGTAGGGCTTGATCTTGCCTCCCTACTGCTTGTAGGGTTTGATCTTGAGCTTGTTCTCCCAGAAGTTGCTGCACTGGTGGCTGTTGGAACTACCCACCATTCGGCTACTGACTATAACTAGGTATGTTGTTTCCCACAGCCAAAGGATTAAAGCCATTGGAGTACGCTGGCCCTACTTGATCAATTGGCGCTCCAAAGAAAATTTCTTTCAAAACATTGCCCATCGTGTTGGCCAACACCTTGTTGTGGTTCGTAAAGGGTTCGTGAACAGTCTTGTGGACCAAATGAGTAGTAATTCTCGCTTTAACATCTTCACTTTGTCCATGTAGGAGGACGCTTGACATGGGGAGTCTTTTGGGCAACTGAATCGCGTGTCCTACTGTAAGATAGCAGGCACTTCTCTCTGAATTCTTCCGTAGCCTGCTCAATGAGCACTTTCTGGTCAACAGGTAGGTCTTCAAGGTTGACCTTGAGGATCGTCTGATTATCCATGTTGATGATTGTGGTCCCACTGAGCGCGCCAAGAATGTGTCGACAGCAAAAAAGCGACAGGGAGTTGACACAAACAAGCCAAGAGAAACCGCGTGGAGCAGACCCCGAGCCCTCTCTGGACTTAAGGTGGACACGGGACTGGATGGTCATGACCAAGGGCGTGCTAGTCAATTTGACCCTGCAATTGACAAGGAGAGAAAATTGATCAGTAATTTAAGGTGGAACATGTCGGTGTTTGTCTAGATAGTTCCAAATATGCGGCTAAGTAGCCGATAAAATAAGGCTATCGACTATAGAGTCGATATCCTGCATGTTCACGATGTAATGTAAGCAAAATAAGCACATCGGTATTTATTATTTACTCAGTTACAAAGATCTAACTTAGCCGATGATCATGAAAACATGCAAAAGATGTAAGGATAGGCATGTAAGCATTCATGTGAGAAACATACTAGCTTTTAACTGAGATGAAAATAGATAAAAGCTTGTAAATAGCTAGTACATCCTTAATAAAAACAGGCTGTCGGCTAAAACAGTCGATTCTAGTTATCTTGTTGTATAGCATACGATCACTCACCTGTTGGATATAAATAAATCTATAAATAACTAGACTCAATCTATTATACCGTCCAAAGTTCAGCTAGGTGCTAGGCGGAATCTAGGCACTGACCCATTGCCTAGCGCCTAGTCGGGAGTACTCGGTCCTAGGTGCTCCAAGGCGTTTGCCTAGGCGTTCTGGCAACGGAGCTCTCCTTTGCTCCAAGAGAAAGCAGAGCAGAGCAGCTACTCTGCTCCAAGAGAAAGCAGAGTAGAGCAGAGGGCCATGCCTGGTTCCCCGAGCGAAGCAGAGCATGGGGCGGCGAGCAGAGCAGAGGGCCGCGCCTGGTTCCCCAAGCGAAGCTGAGCAGGGGCGGCGAGCAGAGTAGAGGGCCACGCCTGGTTCCCCAAGTGAAGCAGAGCAGGGGCGGCTTCAAACAGAGGGCCGCGCTCAGCGTGGGGAGGGGCAGCAGGCGGTAGCCAGGGGAGGTGCGGCGTCCACCGGAGGCCATGGCCAGCCAGAGTGGGCACACACGCACGCACGGCCGCCCGACGGCTGAGGTTGGCGCACGCGCGGCTGCACCCGATGGCTGTGGCTGGGCAGTGGTCGCGACGGCGTGCGGACGGCTTCGCCTAGCGCCGTGATGCGCGACTATGCCCCTAGTCGTGGCGACGGGCTTCGCCCAGCGACTAGGCACATGTAGTCACCGAGTAGTCGCCGCCTAGCCGAACTTTGATACCGTCAATAGGTAGAGTCATCTGATGTAGCATTGACAGTAGGACCCTAGATTAGAGACCAGTAGTCGATAGATCTACTTATATCACAAAGAAATCATGAAGGCATATTATACGTGTGAGAGCTCATGCCATTGGCTAAATAGCAGATGGAGACATAGTGGGTGGTTGCCGCCATGCTCTTCTTAATAGATAGATCTATTAGCCGATAATGTCCACTGTGACATGCTACCAACAGGTCGAGTCGGCTGATGCAACATTGATAGCGGAGTCATACCGGATACTGGTGATCAATGAATCTATCTCTTAATAGAACACGACTTCAAACTCGCACCATGTACGATCAAGATTGAGATAGATTAGTCATTAAACAGGATCTAACGTCAAAGATCGAATTCAACCGTGAAAGATGTCTAGTAGATGATAGATTGGAATAATAAGACCAATGAAACTCAATCTAGATCGGGCAATTGGTGATATTATACTGAATAGTAAACTATTTAACATAATATCGATAACTTTGATTAATACCAACGTTTACAAGAGATCAGTCGTTTGTTGCAGCCTTGTAAAGGTTGACACAAATCGGTAACTAATCTATACTGCGATTTGTAAGAGATCAGTCGTTTGTTGCTGCCTTACAAATAATAATATAGATCGATAACTAATTTATACCACGACTTGCAAGAGATCAGTCGTCTGTTGCAACCTTGCAAGTAACAATATAAGTCGTGACAGATACTCACAAACAAGCTGAAGGTTGTAACACCCTGAAAAATTTATATTTTCTAAAATAGCGAAATTGATTTATTTAAGCAATTTGTGAGCATTGAAATATAGGAAAGAAATAATTTTTGTGAAAATAAAATCAAATATAAGGTTAGTAACATGTTGATGCTGATGCACATTTGTTTTTGTAATGATTGACTTTGACTAGAATTTGAATGGAATTCAAATTCAACTTGAAAATGAGATTGGAAAATGTATTTGGAAAAAGAAAAGGAATTATTTTCCCTCCCTTTCTTTTCTTCACTTTCGGCCCAGCTCCGTTTTTCTCCCCGAGCCGGCCCGCTCGTTTTCCCCTTCCTTCCTCCCGTTTTCTCTTGGGCCGGCCCAGCTCGCGCGTAACTGCTGCCGCCGCACCTCCCTTCCCTCTCAGCCATTGACGAACCGGCCCCGCTCGTCAGAGCCACCCCAACCTCCCGCTCGCCCCGCGCGCGCCTGGCGCAACCGCCGCCGCGCCCACATCTTCGATCGTGGGAGCGCCCCTCCCCGCTCCCCAGCCTCATTTAAAGGGTGTTGTGACCCCGTGCGCACCCCTGCTGCTCTCCCCGTTCCAATTTCGCGTCGCCCGTGCCCGAGGAAACCACCACGCCGAGGTCGCCGGGATCCACCGTCCGCCCTCCGTGCGAACCGCCGACTCCGAGGCGACGTCGACCCCGTTTCTCCCCGCTGTGAGCTTCGTCGTACTCCCCTCTCTCCTCCCATGCATTTTAATTCTCGTTTCATGGCTTCTAGAGCCTTAGCCGCGTGTGCTCTCGCCGCCGGCCATGGCTGCCACCTCGCCAGCCGCGCCCTCCGGCCACCTTCTCGGCCTGGACGGGTTCGCGAGAATCCCCGCTACTCCTTAGTGCTCTCGGTTCTTCGAACCGTGGCCCGTAGGCCCCTAACCGCGTGCGCCGGCCATGGAGCTTGCCGCCGGTGTCACTGTGCTGGCCGGACCCCCCCCCCCTCTCTTCCTTCCCTAGAGCCAATCCAAGCCGTCCATCTCCAGATCTGCGGCCAGGATTAGAAGATACCCTTTCACGTGTAACTTTGCTAAAGAGTCCCTCGCTTTTGGATGAATTGAACCCGCCGTCCCTAGCGTAGTTTCCAGAGTATGCTTTCTCGTTTTGAAAACGTAAAGTACACTGTTTTAGTCCAAAATACGTTTTTAGTATTTACAGAAATGCCACTAGATTTGTTTTGCTCATAAAAACTACATTTTAGCTCCGAATTGATCCGTTCAAATTGCGTTAGCTTCGTAATTTCATAATCTACGTGTTAGTACCACTGTTTATCAAGTTTGCAACTTTTAAATTTCATGGTAGGGTTTAATTAAATAAAGTGCTATTGGAAACCCCGTTTAATTCATAACTTTCGCGTTTTAGCTCCGATTTTCATGAACTTCGCGTTGACGTGATCGTAGCGAGACGTAGATTCTTTTCATAAACATTTTATCTTGTTTTCTATACTGTTGGTGTACTGTTCTAACTGTAGGATTGTTTGCTTTGCATGAATGCCTGTTGAATGTTGTATGTTGCCGTGTTGGTCGTGTTCAGATGGTGAGGAGAACGTTGGAGATCAAGAGTTCTTCGATGACCAGCAGGACCAGCAAGAGTTTGTGAACCAAGGCAAGTATAGCATGGGCCTTCCTTGATGTCCTATTCACTTTAATCATTTACTCGTGTGCATGTGTCTAACTTTGATAATCATAAGGACATTCTAGTCATTTGATGACTTGTTCCCTCGACTCCTATGGGTTCATTGCATATGGGTAGATTGCTAGTGCTCTAATTGAACATGATCTACACGATGGTTAATGGTTCTATGGAACTAAAAGTATAACGTGATTTGTAACAACTGATCCATAGGGCGAAGGTGCAAGTGACTTTTGATCATGTTGCTCCCGGCGCTCCATAAGGACTTATCTGTCGGCAAAAGCTGGGACTGACAGTGCAACCGTGAGAGTCATATGGCTCTGGCTTTAGCTCAATAATAGGACCTTTTCTAACTTGTTAGAGGTTACCTTTATGGCATAAGAGGGGCTTGCCACGTTGGGTATAGGGCTGCCTCTGTTCCTATGTGTATAGCCGCGATGGATATGTGCCATAGGAAAGGGGGGTTCTTACATCTGCTGTCGAGGAAACCTAGCGGCCCTAACTTGTTAGAGAAACCTATGAAATGGCTTCATAGTGTACCCTGCCCGCTCACCTTGGTAGTGACATGGGAGTAATTAACCCGGGCATATGGGAATCACGACTCGCGGTGAATGTGCATCACCTCTGCAGAGGGTTACAAACTGTTATAACAGCCGTACTTACGGTCACGAGCGGCCCGGAAAACTCACATAATAATTGGTTACTCATTGTTGTTCATTTATGATGGTTTATGATGATATAATCCAAATGATGCTGATATCTGATTATGTGGGTTTAAAAGGGAGCTTAAGCATAACTTGACAATCACTGATGATAAAATCTTGACTTACTAAAAGTGCTAACTGCAGTAAACTAGTGTCATCCTTTTTGAGCCTCATGAACCCCATGTTATCTTGTTGAGTACGGGATGTACTTACGCTTGTTTATTTTCTATATTTGGATAAAAATCCCGGATGGGTAATAGATGACAACGTGTATGAGGAGTTTCCTGAGGATTATTAGACTTGTGGTCAACTAGTTGACCTTCCCTTTGATGGTGTTCCACGAGAGAGAGTTATCTTTTATTTTCCGCTGTGATGTGTAAAACAAAGTTAAGTTATTATTGTGATGTAAGATACACTATGATGATACTCTTTTATATTTGTCAACTTGTGTGTGTGACTGATCTCTGGGCACACATGAGTTTAGTGTATTCAATTTTATCCTTAAAATTGGGTGCGACAAATTGGTATCAGAGCCGTGTTGACTGTAGGACGCAAGCCTAGTTAGAAATGGTCGTTTTAGCATCTTTACTCCTCTGGTTTCTTGCTTACTGTCTTATTCTTGTTATTTTATTAAAACATTTATGCTTTTCATACCTTAATCTATTATATAAAATTATTGATTCTAATTCTATCTTACTTTAAATCTATAGATGTCCCATAACCCGAAGACTGCCTACCTCAGCACTGCTGGCTACCGTGCCTTGTTCACCCCACGTGCTCCACAGGCGGAGAAGGAGATTGTGATCATCTCTGACGATGAGGAGATGGCTACCCCGACACCTGCACCTACTCCTACTCCAGCTGTCGCACCGGTCTATCCTACTGTAGCTACCCCAGCGGACTCATCAGCTACTTCACCTACACTTGTGCCATCCCCAGTTGTCCCTGTGGTGGATGAGGAGATAGGCTGGAAGTGCAAGTACTACTTCAAGCCAGCCCCTGAGACGGCCTACTACCACACCCTCCTCACTCATGTGCTGGATGACTACTACCCCGATCTGCACACCTCCATCAGCTATCATTGTGCAGAGTACCAGCATCCTTTGGAGGCAACCTTTTGGAAGGTAGAGCTGGTTGTCACTGCTTGGAATGACATTAAGAATGGACATGAGGTGGAGACTGTCCACCGTGCCACTGCCAGGAGGGCCCATGCATTGGATGGCATGGAAGATGCAGCGCAGGACGCCTACATCTACTACCATGGCTGTCGTTTTGAGGCCATGAGGGAGGATCGTTTCAGGTTACTTCCTCACAATGATCATGAGGGTGTTTGGCAGGTCTTGGCTCCACCAGAGAGTGACCCAACTCTAGAAGCAACAGTGCAGCATGTCCATGCCATGCAGGGGGTGGATGAAGAAGTCAAAGGAGAGCTGCATGCATCATAGAGGGCTGAGAGACGTCTCCAGAAGCAAGTTGATGAACTACGTGCTCAACTTGGGCCACCACCGATCTACAAGAAGAAGCGCTGGTCATTCACCATGATTGACACCGCCCCATAGGTGTTAGGTGCCTTGATTAAGATTACAACGTTGTTAGTTCGTGAGTTATGTTTAGACTTGTTGGTCTTGTGAACTTTGATGATTAGATGTTTTTAATTGTGAACTTGGTTGATTTGGAGTTTGGTTGTTTGCTGGAAGTTTGTGGGTATGTCCACAACTTCCTTAGGTTGGAACCTTAAGTTTAGATGAAATCTTAATGTAGATGGTTTGCTTTATCTTATCTCTGCTGTGCTGTTTCTAGAGCAGCCTGTGTTCTTTATCTTGTATCTCGAAATCTGGGCTGTTACAAATTCTGAAATTTTTGTGGAGATAACTAGACTTCTGTATCTTTCAAATGTCTCTGGAATCACGTCAAAAGCTGTTCAGGTTTGTGAGATCTAGCTGTCACAAGTTGATGTTCCTGCGCAGACTAGAACCCAGAACAGATTCGGTTTAGCTCTATTTTTTACTATGTATATGTCAGAATCTGTAAAAGTGATCTAAATAAAAGTTGTAGCTGATCTGCTAAGCTTTCCAACCGTTCTTGGTACACCTCTGTTGGATCTCTGAAACTCAAGTTATGATAGATTTACTGAACTGCTGTTTTTGGAATCCTGTCCAGAAAATTCTCAGCATTATTTCTTATCTTTTGTAAGCTCTCTATAATTTGGAAATCTCTAAATTTGCGCATTTGTTGGAAAACAGATGGCCGCAAGAGGAGGAAGAGGCAGAGGCCGTGGTCGTGGACGTGATGCTCTCATAAATCCACCACCACCGCCACCTGTGACCATGGAACAATTAATGGGAATGCAAGCGCAGTTGATGCAAGCTATGATGCAGCGCTTGGATAATGAACCTGCAAGAGGACTACCGCCTATTCAGGTCAGGGATAAGAGTGGAGAGTTTATGAAGGGTCGTCCACCGGTGTTCACCCATGCCTCAGATCCTATGGAGGAGGATGATTGGTTGCGTGCTGTGGAGAAGCAACTTAACATAGCACAATGCAATAATCTTGAGAAGGTGTTGTATGCTTCTGGTCAACTCCAGGGAGCAGCTCAGGATTGGTGGGATTCTTTCTAGTATGGACGTCCCAACAACGCTCCTGCTATCACCTGGCAGGAATTCAAGGACAATTTCTAGTCTTATCATATCCCTGATGGACTCATGGAATTGAAGCAGGAGGAATTCAAATCCCTCAAGCAAGGATCCATGACTGTGGCGGAGTATCATGACAAGTTTGCTCAACTGTCATGCTATGCCTCAAATGATGTAGCTGAGGACAAGGAGAAGCAACGCTGTTTCCTCAAGGGACTCTATGATGGACTGCAGCTCCTGCTGATGTCCAACACCTACCCTAACTTTCAGTCTTTGGTGAACCGCGCTATTGTGATTGACGATAAGCGCAAAGAGATGGAAGCCAAGAAGAGGAGGCTTCAAGGGCAAGCTTCTGGAAGTAACACCCGTCCGCGTGCCTATCCCCAGCAGGGTTTTCAACAAAGGAATTAAGGACAATCTAACTAGGGAAACCGTGGTTAGTATCCTCAGCGTAACCAGTTCCAGCAACGCCCTCAGTACCAGCAACAGTTTGGTAATCAGCGTCCCCCGGAACAGACTGGCAATCCGGCAACATGCCAGGGACCGTCCAACAATGCTCCTATGAAGAGTGGTGCACCCAATAACCCCAATGCATGCTACCGCTGTGGAGAAGTAGGTCACTATGCTCATCAGTGTCCAAAGAAGCAGAACCAGCAAGTCCCTTAGAACCAGACTGGCAATCAGAAGTTCAACGCCCGACCACCTCACACTGCGAAGGTGAATTATGTGTCATCTAATGCAGCTCAGGAGACGCCCGAGGTTATGTTGGGTACGTTCAGCGTCAACTCTATCTCTGCTACAATACTTTTTGATTCCGGTGCTTCGCATTTTTTTATTTCCCAAGCTTTTGTTAGAATGCATAGCATACCTTTGTGTGCCATGAAAAACCCCATACTAGTAAATTCACCGGGAGGTAGTATGCCCACTTCATATTGGAGTCCCTCAACTAGCATTTCCTTAAGGGGGGTAGACTTCAAAGTGAAACCTATTGTGTTGAGAACAGCGGGAATTGATCTTATTCTGGGAATGGATTGGATGAAACAACACCGGGCAGTGATTCAGTGTCAGGAGAAATATGTGGTTGTGACATCACTCAATGGAGATAGAATCTGTGTAGAAGTGATAGTGCAAGCTTAGCCAACAGCCACTGTGAATCAGTTGGATGGTGATGCCAATGAACAAGATCGTGTTGTGGAGGAGTTCCCGGATGTCTTCCCCGATGACTTGCCAAGTATGCCACCTGACCGAGGCATTGAATTCATTATTGAATTATTACTTGGAATCGCACCAATAGCTAAACGTCCACATAGAATGGGGGTTAATGAATTAGAAGAGCTTAAGAAACAACTAAAAGAGTTGCAAGAAAAAGGTTTCATACGCCCAAGTTCTTCTCCATGGGGGGCATCTGTGATCTTTGTGGATAAGAAGGATGGTAGTCAACAGATGTGTGTGGATTACCGTTCACTTAATGAGGTTACAATCAAGAATAAATACCCTTTGCCTAGGATTGATGACATGTTTGATCAGTTGAGAGGAGCCTTTGTGTTCTCCAAGATTGATCTTCGCTCAGGATACCATCAACTTAAGATTCAAAACTCGGACGTACCCAAGACAGCATTCACTACACGGTATGGCTTGTATGAGTATACCGTTATATCTTTTGGATTGACCAATGCACCTGCATACTTTATGTATCTGATGAATAAGGTGTTCATGGAGTTTCTTGATAAATTTGTGGTGGTATTCATTGATGACATACTGATATTCTCCAAGACCGAAGAAGAACATGCAGAACATATAAGGTTGGTCTTGCAAAAGCTTAGAGAACATAAGTTGTACGCTAAGTCGAGCAAGTGTGAGTTTTGGTTGAAGGAGGTCTCTTTTCTAGGCCATGTTGTCTCCAATGGTGGAATATCAGTGGATCCAGACAAAGTACAAGATGTGTTGAATTGGAAACCACCCATCAGTGTAAGTGAGATTCGTAGCTTTTTGGGATTGGCTGGATATTACAGGAGGTTCATTGAAGGTTTTTCCAAGCTTGCTAAGCCTATGACAGCTCTATTGGAAAAGAATGCTAAATATGTATGGTTGGATAAATGCCAGGCGAACTTTGATGAGCTAAAGAAGAGATTGACTACAGCTCCAGTATTGATTTTGCCCAACTTAAGCAAGAACTTCTCTATATATTGTGATGCATCCCGTTTGGGCCTTGGATGTGTGCTTATGCAAGAAGGAAGAGTGGTGGCATATGCATCTAGACAGTTGAGGAAGCATGAGTTGAACTGCCCTACTCATGACTTGGAATTGGCAGCTGTGGTTTATGCTTTGAAAATCTGGAGACATTATCTAATTGGGCATAAGAGTGATATCTATACAGATCACAAGAGTTTGAAGTATATCTTTACCCAGTCAGATCTGAATCTGAGACAACATCGTTGGTTAGAATTGATCAAAGACTATGACTTGGAAGTGCATTATCATCCGGGAAAAGAAAATGTCGTAGCTGATGCACTTAGCAGGAAGAGTTATGCTAATGGACTTGCGATGACATTTATGTCAGCAGAGTTGTGTGCTGAAATGGAGCATCTCAACTTGAGTTTTGTCACTAATGCAATGGAATTGGTGATAGAGCCTACATTGGAACAAGAGATACGCAAAGGTCAGTTGGAGGATGAAAAACTAAAAGAGATAGCGAAGAATGTAGTGCTTGGAAAGGCACCAGGATTCAGGATGGATGAGAATGGTACTCTTTGGTTCGGAAAAAGGATATGTGTACCTGAAGTGAAGGCTATCTGTGATGCAATTCTACAAGAGGCCCATGAGTCTGCCTATTCCATACATCCCGGAAGTACAAAGATGTATTTGGATCTCAAGGAGAAGTATTGGTGGTATGGTTTGAAGAGAGATGTGGCACAGTATGTGGCTTTGTGTGACACTTGTCAAAGAGTGAAAGCTGAGCATCAAAGACCTACAGGGTTGCTACAACCAATGAAGATTCCTGAATGGAAATGGGAAGAAGTTGGTATGGATTTTATCGTAGGTTTGCCCCGCACTCAAAGAGGTTATGATTCAATATGGGTAATAGTGGATCGACTCACCAAGGTTGCTCACTTTTTACCAGTCAAGACTACCTATACGGGTGCAAGGTTAGCAGAGTTATACATGGAAAGAATAGTGTGTTTACATGGTGTTCCCAAGAAGATTGTGTCAGATAGAGGCACTCAGTTTACATCGCAATTCTGGCATAAAGTACACAGATCTTTGGGGACAAAGTTGAATTTTAGTTCTGCTTACCACCTGCAAACTGATGGACAGACTGAAAGGATCAACCAGATTTTGGAAGATATGTTGAGAGCCTGTGCACTGCAGTATGATAATAGTTGGGATAAGAGTCTGCCATACGCAGAGTTCTCGTACAACAACAGTTATCAGAAGAGTCTCAAGATGGCACCTTTCGAGGCGCTGTATGGACGTAAATGTAGAACGCCTTTGTTCTGGAATCAGACTGGAGAAACTCAAGTGTTTGGACCCGATGTCCTTAGAGACGCGGAAGAACAAGTGAGAATGGTCAGAAACAATTTGAGAGTGGCTCAGTCCCGACAGAAGAGTTACGTTGATACTCGCAGAAGGGAGCTGACTTTCGAAGTTGGTGATTATGTGTACTTGAAGGTGTCACCAATGAGAAGTGTGAAAAGATTCAATATGAAGGGAAAGTTAGCACCAAGGTATATTGGACCTTTCAAGATCCTAGAGAGACGTGGAGAAGTAGCCTATCAGTTGGAACTACCTGAGAGTTTGTCAGGTGTGCACGATGTGTTTCATGTTTCTCAATTAAAGAAGTGTTTGCGAGTACCAGAAGAGCAGATTCCTTTAGAAGAACTTGCTGTTAAGGAAGATCTCACATATGAAGAGTATCCGATAAAGATCTTACAGACGGCAGAAAGAGTTACAAGAAGCCGAGTTATCAAAATGTGCAATGTACAGTGGAATCGGTATACAGAGGATGAGGCCACTTGGGAAAGAGAAGAGGAATTGCGAAAGACTTATCCCCAACTGTTTGAGCAAGCAATCATCCGAATCTCGAGGACGAGATTCATCTTAAGGGGGGTAGAATTGTAACACCCTAAAAAATTTGCATTTTCTAAAATAGCCAAATTGATTTATTTAAGCAATTTGTGAGCATTGAAATATAGAAAAGAAATAATTTTGTGAAAATAAAATCAAATATAAGGTTAGTAACATGTTGATGCATTCATGGTGCTGCACATTTGTTTTTGTAATGATTGACTTTGACTAGAATTTGAATGGAATTCAAATTCAACTTGAAAATGAGATTGGAAAATGTATTTGGAAAAAGAAAAGGAATTATTTTCCCTCCCTTTCTTTTCTCCACTTTCGGCCTAGCTCCATTTTTCTCCCCGAGCCGGCCCGCTCGTTTTCCCCTTCCTTCCTCCTGTTTTCTCTTGGGCCAGCCCAGCTCGCGCGTAACTACTGCCACCGCGCCTCCCTTCCCTCTCAACCACTGATGAACCGGCCCCGCTAGTCAGAGCCGCCCCCAACCTCCCACTCGCCCCGCGCGCGCCTGGCGCAACCGCCACCGTGCCCACGTCTTCGATTGTGGGAGTGCCCCTCCCCTCTCCCCGGCCTCATTTAAAGGGTGCCGTGACCCCGCGCGCACCCCTGCTGCTCTCCGCGTTCCAATTTCATGTCGCCCGTGCCCGAGGAAACCGCTGCGCCGAGGTCACCGGGATCCGTCGTCCGCCCTCTGCGCGAACCGCCGACTCCGAGCCACCGTTCAACCCCGTTCCTCCCCACTGTGAGCTTCGTCGTACTCCCCTCTCTCCTCCCATGCATTTTAATTCTCGTTTCATGGCTTCTAGAGCCTTAGCCGCGTGCGCTCGTATGCTCTCGCCGCCGGCCATGGCCGCCACCTCGCTAGCCACGCCCTCCGGCCACCTTCTCGCCCTGGATGGGTTCATGAGAATCCCCGCTACTCCCCGGTGCTCTCGGTTCTTCGAACCGTGGCCCGTAGGCCCCTAACCGCGTGCGCCGGTGACCTCCACGCCGCCGGCCATGGAGCTTGCCGCCGGTGTCACTGTGCTGGCTGGACCCCCCCCCCTCTCTTCCTTCCCTAGAGCCGATACAAGCCGTCCATCTCCAGATCTGCGGCCAGGATTAGAAGATACCCTTTCGCGTGTAACTTTGCTAAAGAGTCCCTCGCTTTTGGACGAATTGAACCCGCCATCCCTAGCGTAGTTTCCAAAGTATGCTTTCTCGTTTTGAAAACGTAAAGTACACTGTTTTAGTCCAAAATACATTTTTAGTATTTACAGAAATGCCACTAGATTTGTTTTGCTCATAAAAACTTTATTTTAGCTCCGAATTGATCCGTTCAAATTGCGTTAGCTTCGTAATTTCATAATCTACGTGTTAGTACCACTGTTTATCAAGTTTGCAACTTTTAAATTTCATGGTAGGGTTTAATTAAATAAAGTGCTATAGGAAACCCCGTTTAATTCATAACTTTCGCGTTTAGCTCCGATTTTCGTGAACTTCGCGTTGACGTGATCGTAGTGAGACGTAGATTCTTTTCATAAACATTTTATCTTGTTTTCTATACTGTTGGTGTACTGTTCTAACTGTAGGATTGTTTGCTTTGCATGAATGCCTGTGGAATGTTGTATGTTGCCGTGTTGGTCGCGTTCAGATGGTGAGGAGAACGTTGGAGATCAAGAGTTCTTCAATGACCAGCATGACCAGCAAGAGTTTGTGAACCAAGGCAAGTATAGCATGGGCCTACCTTGATGTCCTATTCACTTTAATCATTTACTCATGTGCATGTGTCTAACTTTGATAATCATAAGAACATTCTAGTCATTTGATGACTTGTTCCCTTGACTCCTATGGGTTAATTGCATATGGGTAGATTGCTAGTGCTCTAACTGAACATGATCTACACGATGGTTAATGGTTCTATGAAACTAAAAGTATAACGTGATTTGTAACAACTGATCCATAGGGCGAAGGTGCAAGTGACTTTTGATCATGTTGCTCCCGGCGCTCCATAAGGACTTATCTGTCGGCAAAAGCTGGGACTGACAGTGCAATCGTGAGTCATATGGCTCTGGCTTTAGCTCAGTAATAGGACCTTTTCTAACTTGTTATAGGTTACCTTTATGGCGTAAGAGGGGCTTGCCACATTGGGTATAGGGCTGCCTCTGTTCCTATATGTATAGCCGCGATGGATATGTGCCATAGGAAAGGGGGGTTCTTACATCTGCTGCCGAGGAAACCTAGCAGCCCTAACTTGTTAGAGAAACCTATGAAATGGCTTCATAGTGTACCCTGCCCGCTCACCTTGGCAGTGATAAGGGAGTAATTAACCCGGGCATATGGGAATCACGACTCGTGGTGAATGTACACCACCTCTGTAGAGGGTTACAAACTGTTATAACAGCCGTGCTCACGGTCACGAGCGGCCCGGAAAACTCACATAATAATTGGTTACTCATTGTTGTTCATTTATGATGGTTTATGATGATATAATCCAAATGATGCTGATATCTGATTATGTGGGTTTAAAAGGGAGCTTAAGCATAACTTGACAATCACTGATGATAAAATCTTGACTTACTAAAAGTGCTAATAGCAGTAAACCAGTGTCATCCTTTTTGAGCCTCATGAACCCCATGTTATCTTGTTGAGTACGGGATGTACTTACGCTTGTTTATTTTCTATATTTGGATAAAAATCCCGGATGGGTAACAGATGGCAACGTGTATGAGGAGTTTCCTGAGGATTATTAGGCTTGTGGTCAACCAGTTGACCTTCCCTATGATGGTGTTCCACGAGAGAGAGTTATCTTTTATTTTCCGCTGTGCTGTGTAAAACAAAGTTAAGTTATTATCGTGATATAAGATACACTGTGATGATACTCTTTTATATTTGTCAACTTGTGTATGTGACTGATCTCTGGGCACACATGAGTTTAGTGCATTCAATTTTATCCTTAAAATTAGGTGCGACAAAGGTCAAGTCGTCCGATGTAGCCCTGCTTGCCAAAAACTCGTCGAAATCTACTCCTACTCCTACTCCTAAGGGGTGACGTAAGCCGAAAAGTAAAGGTACTTGTTTGGTTGATCGATGTGAGATGTCTATTACAATAGCCGGGGTTTAATATTTATACCCGAGGCTTGACTATGAGTGCTAATCGAATAAGACCAATCACAAAAATTTGGAAAAGGAAAAAACATCCTAATTTTAAGATAACTTGAACTCCAAGCTTCCCCTTCTGTGGAGTCCGCCATGTTTTCCTGACCCCGAACAATGTCACTCTTGCTGCTAGAGTCTTCTTGAGATGACGTTGTTGCTGGAATCTAGCTGACTCTAGTTCGATCGTCTTTGGCCAACCGATTCTGCTCTCACCATGGCTTCTCTTGGTGCTTTCTGAATTATGGGGGCTCATCCAATGAACCAAATTCTGGTGTTAATAGTCCCGACTATCTATTCGAGTGATGTCCGAGTACCGATCCCGAGCTACTCGTGCTGACCCAACGAGGGAGGCAGCGAGACCCCGAGTACCGACAGACGGGTTCAGGAACTATACGAGTGGCTCGATCGAGAAGCTAGGGATCTCCCATCTGGGGGATATGACCGGGGCACGGAACGACTGTAAACCCGGGTTTCTCATGGACTTACCCGCTAGTAGCACGGGTGCGGCGATCTTGGCCAATGAGGCCATCGTCATAACAACCCATCCCAACTAGGGACCAAGTCTCTGAGCACGACTCGAGAGCAATGGGATTACAAACGAAAGTAATTTCATTTTATTAATTGGGAACGACCCGATTACAATATAGGGTGGCAAAAACCGCTTCCGACCCACCGCCACGGCAGCAAAAGTTGTGGTCCCTCGGCCGGGGCTCCCGATCGAGCTTCCGCGGCACACAGACAGGCTTGCCGAGGAGGAAGACGTCTTCCTGGCCGCCAATCTCCGTCCAGAGCTAGCAGCACCCGACCAGTCTTCACCAGCGTAGAGGGCCGACGAACCCCTAGACCGCTGGCTCTTCCATTGATAAAGCTGAAGGACCCCGATGGCTCAAATCGCTGGGATCCTTCCCCTCTCCAAGGAGGGACATCGGGACAGGGGCTTGACGGACCCCAGCGCAGGGAAAGCATCAATGCTGGCAACACGTGAAGGGGGATCTATGGTCACCTAGGCCGCTGGCCGCCTCGGAGGCGCTAGATTCCCGCCCAGCGCTGCGGTCCTACATCCCTTTCCACGCAGCGCCGTTGACTTCCCCTCGCTGGGGTCCTCCCACCCTCGGAGAAGTAATCACCCGACGGACCTAGACAGGCTCACCTGGAGGGAAGCGTCGCACTTCATCATCGCCATCGCCGCTGAAGAAGATGGATCTGAGAGGAAGAAGGGGCCGGAGGAAGGGATTGAGGACGCCGCATCCCCCGAGGCCCCCTTTATAGCCCAGACGATGCGCTGTGAGCGGACTCGGGCCCTCCGATCAGCCATCAATGGCTTAAAGGGGCCCTGGGGAACTGGCCAGGCGTCTCTTCAATCCCCGCAGTGCGACTCAGGACGGTTGCGTGATGACAACTATGCAGTAAAGGCGGAGTCAGGGAACCGCTGACAACAAATCAAGTCCCCGCTCCACTTTCCACCACGCGCGCCGCCCACTCCGCGCACGCCTCCTCACGGGACTTGAGGGGATCCGACTCCCCTCGGGCCCACCGGCTATCATCGATGGCCTGGATCTGTGCGCACCAAGTGCTGTGGCTCCTCCTCCGCCAGATCTGCTCCACGTGGCCCCGATGTCCCATCTCCCCGATGAAGTGGGACAGCGCGGGGGTGCACGCCATAACTCCTCCTCCAGGCACGACGGCCCAGACGCCATCAACCGCCTGCGCAAGACGTCAGCAGAAGGGATGTGCCCAGAAGCCACCACACCTGCTAACAGGGAGGCCCCAGAACGGCCTCGGGGGCTGCGCCAGCTCCCCAGACGGAGCAACCCGACCCCCGATTCGTTCTGGGCACTGTGGGTTCAGCAGAATGCTTGCATTGCATCACTGAAAGGCAACCTCCATGGTCATCACTGGGACACTTTGAGATCCTTGCTACCATTATACCGGGCAATCACAACAGTAACCATTGCAGATGGGAAAACAACATCTTTCTGGCATGATGTTTGGGATGGAGATGATTCCCTTGCAGAAAGATTCCCATAACTCTTCACTCACTGCAAAAACCAAGAACTGATGGTGGCACAGGCGTATCAAGGTGACCTCCAAGGATCCCTCACTGCACGTCGGTCAAATGTGTCTGTGGCACAACTGGCACAGGTATTGGAGATTATGGAGCTTCATACACTCACAGAGGGTAAAGATCGAAGGCTTAGTATGATGCTGAAGAAGAATGACGAACTTGATAGCTCACTGCTGTACAATGCTCTCAAAGCGGCACACAGCAGCCTGGATGCCTGGACAAAATTCACCTGGCAAAACAAGGCCCCTCCACGAGTGAAGTTTTTTGCATGGTTGCTATCACAAGGAAGGATATAATGTAAAACAGTGCTAATGAAGAAAGGAGTGGTGGACAACAGCACCTGTGAGGTATGTCAAGCTGCAGACGAGACCCCTGCCCACATCATATTTGAATGTCCCTATGCAAGGCAGTTTTGGGGAGCACTCAGAGTACAGACCGACGCAAAATTGGCCTGTCCAAGCAATCAAAGAGCTCCAAGCACCAGACCACATTCCAGCAAAAATATTTCACAACTTTCATACTGCTTTGTTGTCGGCATATTTGGAAGCGGAGAAACAATGCCGTCTTTAGGACGGAAAGAACTGTGCTAAATGCAGCTTTAGCGGCGTGCAAATCAGAAGCCTACTTATGGGGAGCAAGACTACCAAGAGACGATAGGATCATTGCTACAATTTGGTGTTCTATAATCGTTGACGCAATGTAAAACCAACACCGAAACTAACTGGTGATCTTTGTAATCTTTATGGCTATTTAAGAGCCAATATCAATGAATGCATTAGGTGGGGGATCCCCCACCCCACCCCCCTCCCCGTCGTCCGTCGACTTATCAAAAAAAAAATGAATACATATACCATCTGAAGTGCATCGATGGCCTGATGTTAAGCATGGTGCCCATTCAACTTTTGAAGCAATATTTACAAATATGCAATCATTTGCAATTGGATTTTAGCGTGTAGTCCAATAAAAATTACCAATTTGAATGAAAAGTTATCTTTGCGAGGAGATGGACATTAAAGAGTAGTAACTGAAGTCTCCTCAGTCCTCACCATGGCTAGAAATAGCAAATTCATGTGGGCGGAATTGGAGCAAACACCTTGAGGGCGTGTAGGGAAGACACAAGGCTGGTAGAAGCTTAATACCTTAATTTGACCGCCATCCTGCAGCCTTTAAAATTTCGCATGAGCAGAACTGCAGAGGCACACGGATTCAGAGCTAGGTTCGGGCAACAATTAGGCAAACATTCCAAAACCACATCAAATGAGAATTGGAAGTAGAGTCGTGCTCACCAGCCTAACGACTTGCTCATCCTGGAATCATCACCAGCGGCACAATGGATGCCGTCATCCAATGCCGGTCCAGCCTTAGGCTGCAGAACGTGGCCCTCTTCTCACCACCAGCACCAGCACCAGCACCAATCCAAGTCGATGGCATCTGGGCATCTGTCGACGCCGCCATGCCGTAGACACGGCAACAGGTGGTTGGCTAGAGGCTGAACCACCGCGGTTGTCACAGCTGCGTAGGAACGACCTTGTGTGGCCTGTGGCCGGGACGCAACATGACACTGCGTTAGTTGAGCAGCTGCCTCTGGTAACCTCCGCCCACCGTGAAGTCCCATCTGCCGGGCGTTAGAGTTGCGCGGCGCGCATACTGGCCGTGGATGTGCCTTTGCAAAGCGCATGACGCTGCTAACGTTCTCCACGCTGGGGACGGCGGCCGGGAGGGAGAAGTCGCCTGACACTAGTGAATTAATGAGTAAATAATGTTAATGCAAGGCAGAGTTATATATGCTTGTAATTTCCTGCACATCCATCTCATCATAGTATTGCCTCGTTACTTTGCTTATGCAGGTTGGCCAAGAAGCATTCAGATCTATAACTAGATCGTACTACAGAGGAGCTCTGCTGCCGTCTTGGTTTATGACATCACCCGGTAACTCTACGATTATTTTCACTCATGTTAGTCATAGCTTCATACTTTGGTCCTTATTTACCCTATATATAAACATCAATCAGGAGGGAGACGTTTAATCACGTGGCAAGCTGGCTAGAAGAAGCGAAGCAGATTGCTAGTGCACACCTGACAATAGTACTCGTGGGGAACAAATCTGACCTTACGAATAGGCGCACCGTCAGCTATGAGGAGGGAGAATGGTTCGCCAACGAGCATGATCTGCTCTTTATGGAGGCATCTGCAAAAACCGCGCAAAATGTTGACGAGGTGATGTTCTATGGATCCCCTGTATATATAATAGTGCCTTTTGGGTGCAATTGCGCTGCAATTTTGTAAGGTTATAAAAATTCACATAATAACTTATGTGGTGCAGGCATTCACTACTGCTGCTAGAGGAGTGATCAAGAAAATTGAAGACGGTGTTATTGATTTTGATTTATCTGATCAGGTAAGCTTCATGTGTCTCATATTCTCCCTTTGCGTTATTATCACGGCGTTGGTTAATATATTAATTCTGGAGTATTGTATTACTGTATAGCTTATTTTCTCTATTCCCGGCCTGCAGTCTCTTGACAAGCTTGTCTTCCGGCCTTTCCCTGCTGACACTCTGGTGGTGGTCGCTGCTGCAGCTAACTATGCTGTTGGTAACCATGACGAAACAAATCGAAATCCTTTCGGTTTCCATGTGCCTTGTGAAATACTAATAGCTGGAGTAGTTCCATGATCATTGTGTTTCTGATGTATAATTTATTATTATAATGTTAGTAAAGTAGTAATCTGTGGGTTCTAGATTTGTTACTGAGCGGAGAGATGACTAAGTCATCTCATATCGATACAGGAGAAAAAAATTTGTTACATATACAACATTTATAGGCCTAATGCAATTCTTGAGGCAAACGAGTGATAAATTCTTTTTCCTCGTTTGTGTTTTGTTTGTAGGCTAAATTCCATATGGTCAAAAGTTATTTATCGTTTCTTATACTAGTTAACATGCACGTGCGACACGCACGTGTCTAGAAAACATTTATTGTTTTTATTTGTCATTTTCTAGAAAACATACGATTAGATTAATTTAGAATTGATTTTGAGCTATAATTTTAAGTGAGCCATAGAGTTTTTCATGTAATATTATAATGAAAATACATATATCTGCGATAGAATTCTTGTTTTGTATTTACATAATCATTGGATGTGGTGGACATTTGTATAAATCATGTTTCCTAGCGTTGTTTGCTCTAACGGAGTCTTGAACTCCCAAGGGAAGTGATGAGATCAGCTATTCCTGGTCCAACATTTTGGTGCTCTTAAAAACCTCAGGCCATTCCTGCATTTCCTGCAAGAAAATTTTGTATGTACAATAAATATATTTGTTTCTAGTATTATATCTCCCAAACTGAAATAAGATTAAATAAAAGTATTGAATGTATCGGTGTAACGTCTCTAATACATCTCTAAAGACAATATTTTTTTGTGCTCTTTCCAGTGGGGTCAACATTCTTATTTATGTTGGCCAAAACCCAAGTGCTCTTACAAGAAACATCTCTTGACAATGCTATATACAATTGGCCATGGGAGAAAACTGGTTCAGGGAGATAAACACCAACATTTGGTATTGTCTGATCCTGGGCTTTATTTATTGTCATTGCAAAACTCAATCTTATTGGGAACTACTTTCGCTTAAACTTGAATGGCAATGTAAGGTCTTCAGAGGGAGACATGGGAATCTTTGGTATGAAAACTCTGGTTCTTGCATGATCGCCATTAACTATTTCAGCATCAATTGAATTGTTCTGGAATCCTCTAATGACCAACCTAGTGCCATTGCAAAGACCTTTGTGAGGATCAAGATTACGTAGTAGGATAACAGGGTAGTCTTTTTTAACCTTAAGCTCATGAGGAGGCAACCCATTAGGTGTAATAGAATTTAGAAAATCAAGAGGGTAATTATTCCTTGTATCATCATCCACAGAGTCAAAACTATAGTATACCTTCTCATCTCCAGGAAACCTCTCAATCATTATTGCATTCATTTCATCGACATGCTCATTTGTAGTAGAAAGAATCGCACGTTCGTGCATATAATCTGCAGAGGTGCAATTTTCCTTGAGTTTGGGAAACACCTTTTCGATAAGGTTGTCAATTGGATTGTCTTTTGAACTTAGTTTCTTTTGCATTCTTGCTAGAATCTTGCCTCCATTCCACGATGATATCATCGGGCAATTCAACATAATTATCACCAAATGTTTTTTCTATTCCATTCCCAATTCTTAACAGGTACTCTGCAAACCAATTATCGTTTTTAGCTCGCATGTTTTGGGTAAACTGAATCTTTCGTACATTGTCCCATATATATGACTTCAGTAAAGTAGCATCAGTGATTTGTGCTCTTGTTCCTCGTGTCACAACGGGTAGAACTTGCCTAAAATCACCTCGGAACAACGTGACCTTACCTCCAAAAGGTTGATTGCAACCTATTATATCTTGCAATATTCTATCGAGTGTTTTTACTGCTTGTCTCTTTGTCATGGCTACTTCATCCCAATTACCAAGGCAGCCCTACGAAGCAATTCGGTAGTACTACCCTGCTTTGTAAAGCTGCACATAGTGTTATTATCTAGCTTGATGGGAATCTTGAAGCGGGAGTGTGCAGTGCGTCCACCGGGCATGATACTTGCTGCAATACCAGATGTGGCTATAGCAATTGCTATAAGATTCATGGAGTGCACCTTTGCAAGCAAAGCTTTATATAGATATGTCTTGCTAGTTCTTCCTAGTCCATCAACCAAAAAATACCTAGCCAACTTTCTTCTGCACATGATTCATAATCAAATCAAACCCAACTCTCTGCTCAACATTTAGTGTTTCTATCATTCTTAGATGTTCTTCTTCATATCCAATATTTAATTCTTCTATAAGCTCTCTATAATGGTCTCTTGACACCTCATCTAATGAAATAAAGTGTAAATGGTCATGTCAAAATGATGAATAAGAAGAATTAATTTTCTTAATAACGTTTAGTGACATATCAAATTGTCATTGTGATGTTAAGGTAAATACAATGTTTATGAATCAAAAAAAGTTTTTTCAGAACTTTTATATTTATCAATTTACCTGAGGCATCTAGTTTAGGAAGTCCATAGCTTGTAATGTCTCTACCCATATATTTAACATGTATAGATATATCTCTAAGCACCATTTGTTCAACCATTTTGGAGTTTCCATTTGAGCGACGATAATCCTCTGACATTGAATCAATATGTTTGTCCCATAGTGCTCGAACATTATTACATTCAGTAGAAAACTATGATAGTTGCAAATAGCCTCCTCAGAGTACAAGACATCTTAAATTGTGCAGATTCAGTGAGGCAGTCATCTAGGATCTTGTCAGTTTCCACATAGCCCAAGGCCTCACAACCATCTCTAAATGTTGCATATGTAATTCCATGTCGACTTCTAAGATGCTCGAATGAAGTTGCACCCCTCACATGGTTTAGAAGCACATAGAGATAGTATTGCTCACCTTCAGCAGGATGGCCATACACCAATCTTCCAATCTGGCCACCTCTTTCTCTGGGTTTTCAAAACTTTTTTTACTTTATCCAAGTGAAGTGCTCAGGGAACTCTCTATATAAATATTTCGTGCATCAAGATTATACATGTTTGTGCTGAAATATTCTGTAAGCATGGACCTCTGAGAGTTAGGATTTTGCACAACATTGTTCAAATCATCCCTAGCTTTGTAGGCAACCATATGCTTTCCTGGAAGGTGAACTTGCATTTGTAACACAAAAGGTGACATATCATACAAAGGAAAACCGTATAATCTATAGATTGCCTCTATAGCTGCTATACACCTTCCGTCTCTATACTGCTTAATCTCATTAATAACCAGTGGTTGCCCATCCATATTTGCCTGAGCCTGATTTATCAAACATGAAATACGGTCGTGGCCCTTAAAGACATACTTAAATAGATACTTGGCACACTTTATGCTGCTCCAAACCTCTACATTAATATGATAATTATACCTCATTAAAAAGGATTGGATTATACGGCACAACCCATCTGTTGTCCAACCATTCCCTTCTTATTTTCACCTTTTGTCCATCATCTCTCCTTCTATAAATAGGATATGTGTTCTTTCCTTGTTGGGTGGTTTCACAAAAGTCACGAGGCTAATTAAAGCGACAATTTTCGTCTATCATACATGGACATTTTCCTTGCTGGGTGGTTTCACAAAAGTCACGAGGCTAATTAAAGCGATAATTTCCGTCTATCATACATGGACATTTACGATTGAGGACACCACATGGTCCATGCATCATATGTTTGCACACAAGTCTATGCAATTCTAGATATTTCTTCTGATCTGGAAGCTCTGCTGATATATACTTGTCATAATCATCAGGAGTACGTACTTTGCTCTCGTCTTCCATAACCAAAAGGAAGTGTTCATGTGGTAATCCCCTTTTTTGAAACTCAGTAACATGTGCCCAGGCAGCAACCTTGCCCAAATGATGCTTTTTAAGAAGGAAATCTTGGAGGTCTCGTAGCTTTGCTCTATAAACCCTTGCCACTATATCTAGATGATCCTGCAGCAATTGACCTGGCAATAATTGTTCTACTATCTCATCCCAATATAGATTGGATGTCATTGTTACAAAAAAATCTGGCTTTCCGTATCACTTCCTGGGAAATCTTTTGATAGTACAATTCTACAACCAGCTTGTGATGCATGGGTTTCTCTAGCGGCAAGAGTGTCTAGAAGGCCCTGAGGAATATGTGTTAGAAGATTAGTAGTATTTCATTGGGTTAGAAAATAGAAAAATCAACTTTTAAACTCAAATACATTTAACCTGGTATAGATCAGCACGAATTAGATCTTGATGCGATGGTTTTGAGTACCAATCTAACCGCATTGACTCCACCTTCACATACATATCAACAACCCATTGTTGGAAAAGCCTCCCACCATGAAACATCACATTAAATTCACCCTCACGAATTTCTAGTCTGAAACATAGGTATTCCCTAGCGCTCACGTATTGCTGTGACTCGGTAATTTCTATTGATAACAACAAAAAATATTAAATTTCATTCTGTTTTGAGTTTTAGAATGGCTGAAACGTCTTAACATCATCATGTTGAGAAGAAATAATAATAATATTTTAAATAGATAAAAATTGTGCAAAGAAAATATCCTTCTTCTTGGTGTACATTCATCTCCGAGACATCATTGATGTCAACAAGTGTTGGGCCTATATAAAATATAAAAGTAAGAAATTTGTACTTGGTTGTTCATGAGATTTTGAGAAAAAAATTATTTATGCAAATAACAAATAAAATCACCTTGTAGCACACGCTTAGTATATTTTCTCTTTGGTTTTGATGGAGGTGAGTCTTGATATAAAATCTTCTTATCCTCCCAACCAGTTTCACCATTAGGATTGAATATAGGATATGCTAATGGATCATAACATCCATGATACGGTCTTATATAATGAGGTTGATTTTCTTTCCCATAAATGACTATGCTTCGCTAAAACCATTGTTGTGGGTCATTTCCATCAAACCATATTGCAGCCACTTGCTCCATTGCAGGGGCATTATATCTTCTCTGGTCAATAGAAATACTTGTATTTAGTGCAATAGCATAGCAATCCAAGTTGGTAAGATTGCCAAGACTCTTAAATGCTTGAACATATGGATTGTGTTGCATTATGTTCAAAATAGTGCGGATCACATTAGCATCAAGGTGCGGTGATCTTTTCATCCTATGATGCATAGTCTCATCTGTGTCATAAAAGTACAACTGCATGTGGCGTGATCCCTTAGGACTAGGCATAAGTTGATCCAACCTGTGATATATTTGGCCATGAGCTTTAAATGTACATATACCAGTACCCTTTGCCGTTGCCAAACTACGATCAATGGACACCCCCATGCTGGTGAAAGAAAAGTGTGAATTGAAGTAGCGAATGTTCCTTCTAAAATACTTTGCATCCCTATCGGTTTGACTTGTGAACAATCGACGGAGCTCATCTGGGACCTCTGGTATAAATATATTAACCCGTCCGTTCCGACAACAAAATGTAGGACCTTCACCTGCAAACCTCTTTGCACGACAATAGAAACAGTTCTGCACTTTCTTCAACACATGATGGGTCTCAGGAAGTCCCACATACACAAAGTTATCAGGATCATGATCATTTATTCTTGTTGCAGGTTCTATAGAAAACTCGTATTGGAAATCTGCATTTTCAAATAAGATTTTTTAAGCTTGCATGAGCATTATATATATATATATATATATATATATATATATATATATATATATATATATATATATATATATATATATAGAGAGAGAGAGAGAGAGAGAGAGAGAGAGAGCTCACCTTTAACGTTAAACATTCTAGCTTCATCATCTTCGTAGATGTCAGGGCCATCTTCATATGGGTTCTGTTGATCTAAGTCATTTTGTATTGAAAAGTATTAAACTGTTACTCATTGCACATACAATGTCTTTTTGTGATTTGCAATTACAAAGTTTAAACTTCTCATACCTTCTATTCCATGCAATGTGTCTTCTGGCTCCCAAATACCAGAGTTGAAAGCTTCTTGATCAACTCTTTTATGAGTTACATTGATATACACATTTCCCAACACCTAAAACAGATAGGATTAAGCAAATAACATTACTATCATACATGACATATTTGACACTACATATATATAGTAATAGTAATTAAATTAAATTTAATAAAATGTATTCAAAATATATTACTATCATACCAGACATATTTACCGTTGATGCTAAGAATTTCTTGGACTTCGCGACAGCACTCAATTTAGCGTGATAGTTATGTTGATATTCATGTTTTTTAGCAAGGATCTCATCCTTTTTATCACCAGACATTGCATGCCTATACCTCTCCCTAGCCATGCGCTTTTCACGAGTGTCTTGATCTTCATGAGTACCTTGATCTAAAAGACTAAAAAAAATAAAAACTACTATTCTTGTTAAAATATACAATGCCAACAATTCAAAGTGAAGAGCAGAAACCAAAAGTGGATAGGAGAAACCTAAGCAAAATACCTATATTACAGCTTGTGAAGCCATGTCCCGTTTCCTCTTACAAGAGTTGCCTTTATTGTTCCTCTTACAAGAGTTGCCTTCATCATCAATTCTAGTATCAACTTCAACTATTTCCAAGTTTAAATCATGGATAGGTGTGCTTTCAGATGATGCATCCAATTTGGATGCAACAGCCTCAGCCTTTAGACGAGCCCAACTTCTACGTTGATCCTCACGATTTTTGGTCCGGGCTTCCTCCAATTTGGATGCATTAGCCTCAGCTTTGAGACGAGCCAGATGACTATGGTACTCACGTTTTTTGCCCGAGCTTGCTCTAATTTTGATGCACCAGCCTCATCCTTCAGATGAGTTAGACGACTACGTTGATACTCACGTTTTTTGGCCCGGGATTCCTCCTTCTTATTAGGAGACAATGCAGCATACCTCTCTCTACGTTGTTGTTTTTTTCGTTGAGAACTTAGCTCGCCAACATTTGTTTGAGATGACTCCATCGCTTTTGTACCTGTATTGTATCAACTTGAATATAAGGGCCGCAGGTCCGTTGCATAGGTATATATTAACAAGCTCGGGAATGTGTAGTAGCAGTGTTAAACCAAACGTGCTAGTCAAGAGAAGACATGTAGTTATCATTAATCATTAAATTAGAGCATATTTCTATCAGTTTATCAAAACTTGAAATTGGAAAGTTAATCTAAATGTTCCCTTGCTATATTTCTCACATATTAGCAAAACCAGTACTCCCTCCGGTTCTCTAAAGCAAGTCGTTTTGAGGTTGTCTTAAGTCAAATATTTTAAACTTTGACTACAAATAACTTCTTTTGGGTTGAGTTTGAAAATATGAAAGTGATATAAGTAGATTTATCTCGAAATGTAGTTTCACAAAAGTATATATTGACTATATTTTATAAATATTTTATAGTAAAAAGTTGCAGTCAAAGTCGCTTCTTAAAGATCGTGTCGATATCCAAAACGACTTGCTTTAGAGAACCGGAGGGAGTACAATCTTTGAATGTGATTTTTATAATAAGAAAATCTCTTAAAAAGGAAACCCCATATTGGAGCAAATCATCTCAAATCCTAAACCCCTAGATTCGAGCACTATTTTCCTATGGTCGATATTGAATGTGATGTTTAATAGAAAAAAACACCCATATTGCATGTGGAAAGCTAGTTCTCATAAGAAGAGCTGTAGTGGAAGTACCGGTAGATCAGCAATACCTGAGCAGAAACCAAACAAGGCCATCAATTGTAATGGCTATTAAGCTGCAATTTCTACAATACTCACTACTATAGAAACCATTTTTAGGGGCGGCTCGTAACCCTTTGTAGGGGCGGTTTGGCCAGCCGCCCCTACCGAACCGTCTCTACAAATCATGCATTTGTAGGGGCGGTTCTTAGGCCGCTCTACAAATTGATTTGTAGGGGCGGCTATAGTACTAGCCGCCTCTATAATACCTGTTTGTAGGGGCGGTTCAATCTAGAACCGCCCCTACAATACGTTTTCCCGTAAAAAAATTCAAATTTACAATTCAAATTCGATCAGAACACTGTTTGTTTCCACGTATTCTATCCAGCGTTCACGTTGCCAAATGCCCCGCGACCAATGTTTCGAACTGCGTTCGCGTTGCCGAATGCCCCGTGACCAGCATTTCGAACCGCATTTGCGTTGCCGAACGCCCTGCGACTAGTGTTCCGAACCCCTTAGACTACAAGCACAAGAGTATTATATAAACTACAATTACAAGTCCAATTCACAAGAATATATACAATCCATCATTAAATATACAAATTATATACACATTGTTATCAACGTCCTAGAGCTAGCCTTTTAGTCTCATGAAGGTGTTGGTACTGAGGATTTCTACCTAAGTCAGACTCTCGGTCATGGTAGGCACCTTTGACGTGTACAATCTGCTCCAATATGAAGTTGCAAAGGTCGCCGACGAGCTCTAAGAGTTGGTCATCCTTGTATGGGTCTCTTTTCATTCCTTTCTCTTCTTTCCACTACAAGAGAATAAGTTTTGGTTTAGTATTTCATACCATGTACGAAGTTTTTATACTACGGGTGAAGAGGTTCAAACTTACCCTTAAGGGGTGTCTCCTGTAGGCACCGGTGTTACTCATCATAGAACATATATAGTATCCACAATGTACACTCCTAGGCTTCTGCTTGGGGCACTGTGTGTTTTGCTTATGAAAATGTTAAGTAATGCTTTTGACAGTCATGTAATGTAGTACTGAAGAAGTAAGTTACACTTACCGCACATAGTGTTTTTATAGCCAGCTTTTCCTTCCTTGCTAGATCATGCCTTCCATGATGATTAGTGACATAAAACCTAAATGCCCTGTTCAAATTATTTTAGCAAATACAACTTGTTAGTATCCAAAAGTGAATGTTACAAATATGTATACAAACATATAAGCTAATGAAGATTGTTGATATGTATACGTCTTGAGAATCGATATGAAGTCTTTGTATGTCACCGGGTCCCTATCTATTGAATCAAAGACCCATGTCATGCTCCTCCCGACATCGACAGCTATACAAATCCAGTGGTTGCTGCATGGATTTAATCATAGAACTAGATAAGCTCTTTTGCATCGAATAAAATATATCAAACAAAGCTTTAAGTATAGAGTTGAACTTACTCGAAGTTGTATGATAGCCATATAGTAGAGTGTTGTTGGAGAGTTTTGAAAGCCAGGGCAATGTATGCCGCAACCTTAAGGGACTCTTCCCTTAGTTTCGCCGTACGGATGTGCTCTTTCTCCCAAAGAGTCTTTGCAACAGCTAGCTCTTTTGCATCCAGTTTCCACTGTTTAGGGTAATTAAAATTTGTTTGGGCTATAGCTTGAGGGTCTAGATACCCGACTTTCACACTTGGCATTTATTTGACAATGTGCACTTGCATTCTACAAATCACGGCGTGGGTTAGTTACAACAAAATTCAAAGATTACATTCATATCATATCGGGAGGACAAGGACTTACAGGCACCACGTGTGAATTAGATTCATCTCCATTTCTCCTAGGTGAAAGCATGTGTGCATGCCATTAAAGTCAAAGATAATTTTCCCGACTAGCTTCCAAATGTGCCAGTGGGGAAGCATGCTTGTATGAGGTCTATGCTCGTTGGGAGAACACGCAAGTACCAATCATGGAACCTTTTTCATTCCAAGTGGTAGGCGCTGGATGTCCCGGTTTGGTAGGAAGGGCTTGCCTCTTTTATATGTTTTCGGGCAATCCTTTGACCATTTGATGGCATCAACATTTGGATACTGCTTTGCAATTTGGTGGAGTTTGCTAGTGATGGCCTCCTCAGAACCCCGTGATGGGACTTTTTTAACTTGGTTCTTAGGCTTGAACTGGTCATGGGAATACCACTTGGACACCGACGAGACGTCTTTCATCAGAACATAAACTGGCCTTATGGTGATTGGATGCTTCTTTCGAAGTTCCCATTCAGGCACGTCCTCATCTTCTTGTGCATCACCTTCTTCAGGAGGCACTCATTGTTCATGTATCGGCTGTGCTTGTTGAGAAAACTGTGGCATCTCATCATGCACTTGCTCGGTACGAGCTGGAGAAGGTTGTGGCATCTCATCAGGCACATGCTCGCTAGAAGGCGGGGAAGAATGTGGCATCTCAGGAATGTGGTGGTCATGAGACGGTGAAAATATCTCCCCGACCTCAACAACTTGCTCTAAATTTGGGAGAGGGGGAGGCGGCGAAGAAGCAGTCAATATAATGTCCCGTTTGTGCCAGAGGATGAACTACCCCATAATGTCTCCAAGTAACACCAGCCCCTTAGAAATTGCGTAGTCTATCCTCCACTGCATGAACTCAGGCTTCACGGTATGCACCTCGACCCTAGTGTAGTCCGGTGGTATCTTATTATTGTGGTGTAAGCCATCAGGAGGATGCGCCACACCCATTGCCACCTCCATCACAGTGTTCTGTCGACCGCTGAGAAACACCAAGGTGCAACTAGTTGGTTCCCGTATGCGATCGACGAGGGTTGTGGCTGCAGTGGAACCTTGGCTGCTAGGAACTTTTAGAGGGCTGCCAACTAATGCCAGTTCTCCTAGCGGCGTCACTAATATCCGTGGCTCCATAGATAGTCCTTGCTCCTACAGCGCCTTCGCAACTAGAGCCTTTACTTGGAGCTCAAGATTAGTCTCCTGGTCTCTGCCATGTTTCTTGTACATATGCCTGTCCTCTTCGAATCCTTGTTTCTAGGTTGTCCTTTTCCCTAGCCCCCTGGTGCGGCCTGTGTGCTCCTTGTTTCCCAAGCCAAGGCTAAGCTCGTCCCACTCTCTGGAAGAATTGAACGAGCCCTTCTCCTTGTCTTCAGCATATTTCAGTATCCTTGATACTGCCTCTTGGGTCTTTGGCTTATCAAACTTAAGATTACCGTCGAATGATTCTGTACTCCTCGCATATATCCAATTCCTTGAGCATTGAAAGGATCAAGATGCCCAAGACGGGGGTGAATTGGGCTAATTCTAAATTTTCTTGCAATAATCAAATCCTATGGATAGCCCAATTAACCCCTTGTGCCTAGAAAAGTGTTTCTATCAAACTAACGCACAACGGCCTTGCAACCTATGTTCCAAACTTACTCTAGCATGGCAATTCTATGAATGTAAAGACAAGTATTGAATTGCTCAAAGTAAATACTCAAAGTAAATGCTCAAAGTAAATAGAGAGAGAGGAACGCGGCGATGTTTTGCCGAGGTATCGGAGAGTCGCCACTCCCCACTAGTCCTCGTTAGAGCACCCGCGCAAGGGTGTAGCTCCCCCTTGATCCGTGCAAGGATCAAGTGCTCTCTACGGGTTGATTCTTCGACACTCCGTCGCGGCGAATCACCCAAAGCCGCTCACAACTTGAGTTGGGTCACCCACAAGCTCCGCCGGGTGATCACCAAGCTCCCAATCACCACCAAGCCGTCTAGGTGATGGCGATCACCAAAAGTAACAAGCACGAACTCTCACTTGACCATGCGAAGCCTAATGAGAAGATGGATGCACACTTGTCTACTCTTGATTCACTAATGAGGCTACTCTCTTGGATTCTCAAATCTCAATCACCTCACTAGGACCTTGCTCTTCTTGGCACTCACAAACATGTTTCTCAGCTGTTGGAATGAGCAAAAGTGACTCCACACACGAGTGGAGCTTCTATTTATAATGCAGCCTGAAAAATGAACCGTTATGAGCTTCTACGGGGTGACCGGACGCTCCGGTCATGTTGATCGGACGCTCCGGTCAGTTCAACCCGTGAACCAGTAAAAATATGTTGACCGGACGCTGGAAGGGTCCGGTCAGCACTGACCAGACACGTCTGGTCGCATAAAACCCTTACTGGACTCGACCGGACGCTGAACCCTTAAGGTCCAGTCAGTACTGACCGGATGCGTCCAGTCGCAGATTCCCATCTCTGGAACCTTACTAGAGTCGACCAGACACTGCCTTTCAGCGTCCGGTCGCACCGAACGCAGACTGCTGATCAAATGAACTGACCGGACCCTGTGGCCAGCGTCTGGTCGCACCGGGGCTAGCGTCCGGTCAGCATTTGACCCTCCATTCACTTCCAACTCTCGATCATATGTGAATGAAGTTTGTTCCAATGGATCTTAGGCATTCGTAGGAGCTACCTAGAGCTAGTTTTAACAAGTGTGCACCACACCTAACTCACTAGACTTAACTAGGTCAAGCTACCCGTCCATACCCCCCTTAATAGTACGGCCAAAGGAAAAACAAAGTCCTAAACTACTCTAAGTGTCTCTCCAACTCCAATCGACACTTAGAACTAGTCATCCTTAACCTTGTCATCCATCCTTTGAAAACCAAAATGATTTCCATCGTAGGGGCATGACAATTTTGATTGCGCAATCGATCTCCATTACCATGACCTAACTTAATTGCATCTGCAAAACACACGTTAGTCATAGTAATCTTGTATTGTCATTAATCACTAAAACCCAACTAGGGGCCTAGATGCTTTCAATCTCCCTCTTTTTGGTGATTGATGACAATACCACCTCGAGTATGTGAAAGAGTGAGGTTTTTGATGGGCTTGGTTCATATAAGCTTTTGTCGATAAGAACAAAAGTGTTAGTCAAGCTTATATGACCCAAGCCAACACAATGTACTCAAAGGATATGAATTAAGCATGAGTACGAGTAACAAAGCTCATTTGCATCGGAGTATAAACACGGAAGCAAAGGCAAATGAGCATAACACAAGTGATATGACATATAAATAATGTAAAGTAGAGAGCACACATGTCATATATCACAATCACGTAGATATCACTATCACATAGATATAATAATATGCATGAAAGTAACACACGAATGCAGAATAGTAATAGTGTATCACACAGATAAAACTCCAAATGTATATAATAAGCTAATACTAGATAACTAGCTCACCCTAAAACTCGCTCCCCCTGAGTCTACATACTCGAACCCTCTCCCCCTTTGGCGTCAAACAACAAAACCGAAGGGTCGGTCGGCGGGGCTGCAGCGGATGAGTCGGGCGCTGAAGTACGTGGAGCAAGCTGGAACTGGGCGCCATCATCATCTGACCCTGAACTCTGAAAAGACTGACCCTCTGTAGCAGGAAGTGTCGCTGAAGCGGTTTGGGTCTGAGCTAGGGTAGGTGCTGCCTGTGAAGCTGCTAGTACATCTATCGTAGGATCTGAAGAGGCGACAGACAAGGGGAGCCTCTGAGTAGTCATTGTGACTAGGGCTGCTGTAGAAGGACCGGCGGTATGCATATGAGGCGGTGTAGGCATGCCGGTCAGCTCGCTGAAAGATGCTCCAAGACTCCTGGAGACTAACATGTCAGGCACAAAAAGCGAGGGTGACTGCTCTGGTGAGAAGCCCGTGTGATATGGAGTGAACTGCGGAGCTACCACTGGTGAGGACATCTACTAGGACACTAGAACTGCAGGTGAAGCAAACTGAGCTGGAAGCTGTCCCTGACTCTAAAGCCCACTGGGCTATACAGCTGGAGTCGTCAAAGTGGTGGCAAGCTGAGCAAGCTGGGGCGAAGGCTGTGGCAGTGGGGCCCCAAGTGCTGTCACTACATGCTGCTTAAATCCCATAAGCTACTGCTGCATGAGTAACTGCTGGTGATGCATCTGCTGCTGCTGCTGCTGCTAGAGAAGCTGCTGCTGCCTCTGAAACTCGTCCTGACGAGCCTGGAACTGTGCGAAGTTGGCAGCGGTCTCCTGTGCCTATCATGCCTAATCCTGCTGCATCCGCTCAAGAATGGCAATCAATGCAGGGTCCATCTACGGTGCTGGTGGAGCTGAGCTAGAACTGCCAGCCTCTACATCATGTCTGTGTGGAGGCATCTGAGGAATCGGCAGATAGTCATCGTCTGAACTATCACTGGACTCGGTCATCCCCTGCTATGCCTCAAGCTGCTCCTCCTCTGTAGCGGCTATGCCTCTAATGATCTTGTCCTACTGAGCTGCTGACTCTGGAACATCTGGATGATGACTGGGCTGAGTGGGTGCCTGTGGAGTGCTGTGCCTGATCCTCTGTGCCATGTTATATGCGGGAAACTCTGTGGTGGCAGCCTTGTACTCTACAACCATCTCAGGGGTCCTGACCTGCACACACTTGAGCATCAAGAAAGTGACCCAATGTGCATAAGGAAGCTGTTTGTGACCCTTGAAGCCCTCAGCAATAGTATCCTCCATCTCTGATAGAAGGAGGTCCCAAATATCAAACACGGTCTGCTGCATCAGGGCATTAAGGAGCCAGAGCTGTAGGCGAGTTAGACCCTCTCTATATCCCAACCTAGGAAGTAGTGTCCTCCTAATAATGGCCTCTAGCACATGAGCTGTAGAAGTCAGGTCACTGGGGTTCCTGCTCGACCCCTCACTAAAGGGCTCCTTGAAGCAATGTCGCACTAGATCTGTAGGGGGCACCAACCCTCCATGAGGACGCCTGGGAGGCTCCTGCTGCCCATAACATACTTTATGCAATTTGACAGGCTGATCCTGTAACCTCAGTATCTCCCAGGCCCTGAAACTCATCACCCTATAATCTCTGCCGTTGAATGCAAAGTGAATGAAGTTGTGATGCGGATCAACATAGAGTGAAGCATAAAACTGCCGAACCCAAGATGGTACATATACTCCTGTCCGGCCAATCAGATCTGTGAGCCCCGGCAAATATGACAAGTAGGGGTGGATGTGGTCTCCAGCTGCTGCCACAATAGACTCTAAACTGTAGACTCTCTGAGATCTAAATGATGCCCCACTGTTGAGATAGGCATTATAGAAATCCTCCTGGAGCGGCGTGTAGAATCCCTCTGCTGCTCTCTCATCCCTCCTCGGAGGAAACCACACATCGAACTCAACAAACCTCAGCTGGCGAACCTATCTGGCTATGGTAGCCCTCAAGTCGAGGTGTACCACTAGAGGCGGACCCTGTGGTCTAGGAGGTGGGCGTGAACCCCTATGCTGTGTAGCTGGCCTCGGTGGAACTGTAGCACTGGTACGATTAGAGCGGCGTAGCTGGGGTGCCAGCTCGGTCTCCTCGGCCTGCTGGCCCTCCTGAGTCTCCTGAGCTGGCTGAGGCTCTGCTAGTGGGGGCTGCTGCTGTGGCTCCTGCTGAGACTCCCCCTGACATTGAGGCTCCTCAATAGCCAGACGACATCCTACCATCATGACAGTCCCAGGTGGACTACCATGAAGTTGCTCAATCTCCCTCAGTCTGTCCTGTGCATCTGGTGCCAGCTGATCTACTATGACAACTTCACTGCGGGCACCGCCTCTCTCGGCACACTCTGTGGCCTCAGCAACTGCAGCTACTCTCACTGTCTCTGCGTCGGGGTACTTGCACTTCTTAGATGTCACTTGCTTTGTTGCTTTGCCTTTCGGTCCTGTAGGCTTGCGAGGTGGGGGCCTCCGGTCATCATCACCTGGGCCACCACCAACGTTCTTGGTGCGAGCCATCTGATCTGACAAGAGGATGAACTGCCACTGATGAAGATCAACTATCAAACTGACACTCCTGAGGTTTGTCCTCGATCCTTACTCGCGAGCTTGGCTTCGAGTTGACTGCCAACTGCCACAAGAACCTCAGCGGCACCGACGCACTGCACGATAGAATAGATAGATATACGAATAAATACAATATATCTAATAGATGCGAAAGACCTAGGAAGCAAGCAATGTAGGTGCGAAATTGAGATGATGGGCAAGCTACCTGACGAACCGGCGATCCGAGAAAGAGGAGAGACGTCACGCGGGGAACCTCAGAACTGGCTAGGGTTAGGGTTCGTGAACCACTTCGATGAAACGGTGGCCCTGGATGATTTGGAATCAATGCTTTGCAATTTGATCTAGGTCACAAGCAAATCAAATTAGGGAGCAAAGATCTGGCCTTACCAATGAACGAGGAGGCAAAGGTTAGGGCTTGGATCAACGGCCTTGAGTGGCGCTCGGAGCCTGGGAGCCGACAGTGGCGCTGGCATAGAGGGTGCGTGGCGGCTTGGACGCGCAGAGAGGCTCGGCTGCAGGCTCCGCTGCGGCGGCGCGGTGGCGAGTGAGGCTAGCGGATGCGATGGCGCGAGGGGCTCGGCACGGGGCAGCGGCGGCATAGCGAGCTATGGGCGGCTGGAGATGAACGATAGCAAGAAAGCTCGGCGGCATGGTCGGCTAGGGCTTGGGTTAGGCCAGGGGCAGAATAGATCAGTAAGGTACGGTCGATAGAAATAAATAGGTCCCCCAACGTGACAAGAAAGGAAACAGAAAAGAGTCCTGAGACCATGTGAGATCCACTGACTAGATGCTCTGGTGGTAGCGACCGGACGCTACCACCCAGTGTCCGGTCGATTCCAGTGAGGTCCAATTCCTCTGGAATCGGGACCAGACGTCCGGTGGTCCATGACCGAACACAGGCAGGGTCCGGTCAGTACAGCCTGTTTTTCCTTCAATCGACCGGACGCTGGATCCCTTCCTGACCGGACGCACAAACGCAGCGTCCGGTCACTCCTTCAGCAGCAGTTCACCTCCTGTGAACTGATCGGACGCTAGACAGCAGCGTCCTGATAGAGCTGGAGTACCCGATCTTTCGGTGAGTGGAGGATAACTACGATTTGGTGGGTGTCGACCCTCGCGATCCGACTACGACGAACAAGTCCGTGGTGCCTTAGCAATCGCTGAACCAACTCCCGATGGTTATTGACCTTGCTGGTGCGAGATCAACCTGATCACGAAGATCAATTCCTACAGGCAATCGAAGAACAAGCAAGAATTTGAGGCGAGCAACCCTGAATATTACTTGAAGGTGGGGTTCTGAATTACACGAAGACGAAGCTTCGGAAGTAGCAATGGCTAACTTAAGCAAAACAAAACCCAAGCCAAAGAGGGGGCGCAGCCCTTGGCTAAATAGGGGGAGGAGGGAGGAAGGAGGACGCCCAGCCTGCCCACAAGGCAGGGAATAGGTGCCCAAACAGCCACACACCATCTCCTTGATTCCCTTTCCTGATTTAGATGGTGCAGCACCTTCCTGGTTATTTCTTGACAAAACTAAAAACACATAGGTGGCGCAGCACCTAGACATTATTCTGGGCAGGTTCATCATGAGCATAGATGGCGCATGCACTTAGGAAACTTCTGGTCCTTCATTCTTCAAAATCATCACGAAGTTTAATTCACGTGCACGAGCTCGAGTGATGGGTCCTAGTGGCGCCTGTGCTGGTTCAGTTGGAGTAGCCATTCCCGTGTCGATGTTGATGTCCTCATCATCCTCCCCTTCTTGAATCGAAGTCGTCCTCGACGGCAGCTCCTCACCCTCGCCCGCATATGGTTTCAAATCTGCAACATTAAAACTAGAGGAAACACCATAGTCTGCAGGCAGGTCAAGTATATAAGCATTATCATTGATTTTCTTTAACACCTTGAAGGGACCAGCAGCACGGGGCATCAGCTTAGACCTGCGCAAACTAGGAAAGCGATCCTTGCGCAAATGCAACCAAACCAAGTCACCAGGTTCAAAAGTAACAAGTTTACGTCCTTTACTACCAACAGCCTGATTTTTAGCATTAGTGTGCGCAATGTTCTGCTGTGTTTGCTCATGGATGTCCAACATTTGTTGAACACGTGCAATAGCATCGACATGTGGGGCGTCCAAAGGGTCAAAGGACAGCAAGTCAATTGGCGCCCGTGGAATGTAACCATAGACAACCTGAAAAGGGCACATTTTCATGGAGGAATGTGTAGCACGATTGTAAGCAAACTCGACATGGGGCAAACAATCCTCCCAAAGTTTCAGATTCTTGTCTAACACAGCCCTAAGCATGGTAGATAAGGTTCTGTTCACAACCTCAGTTTGCCCATCTGTTTGTGGGTGACAAGTGGTGCTGAAAAGCAATTTAGTTGCTAGTTTATTCCAAAGAGATCTCCAAAAATGACTTAGGAACTTAGCATCGCGATCTGAGACTATTGTATTTGGAACACCATGTAAACGAATAATCTCGCGAAAGAACAACTCAGCAACGCTGCTAGCATCATCAGTTTTATGACATGGTATGAAGTGAGCCATTTTAGAGAATCGATCAACAACCACAAAGATACTATCCCTCCCCTTCTTAGTTCGAGGTAAGCCCAAAACAAAATCCATAGAAATATCTAGCCAAGGAGAAGTAGGGACAGGTAACGGCATATACAAACCGTGGTTGTTCAGGTGTGACTTAGCTTTCTGGCACGTGGTGCAGCGTGCAACAAAACGCTCCACGTCACGGCGCATCTGGGGCCAAAAGAAGTGCGCGGCCAAAATCTCCTGTGTCTTGTAAACGCCAAAGTGTCCCATGAGGCCACCACCATGCGCTTCCTGCAACAGCAAAAGACGAACCGAGCTTGCGGGAATACATAGCTTGTTAGCGCGGAACAAAAACCCATCGGTTACATGGAATTTACCCCATGGTTTACCATCCTTGCAATGCAGCATGATGTCCTTAAAGCCAGGATCATCGGCATATTGTTCTTTCACAGTTTGTAAACCAAAAATTTTAAAGTCTAACTGGGACAGCATGGTGTATCTACGCGACAAAGCATCAGCAATAATGTTGTCTTTCCCGTTCTTGTGTTTGATGATGTAAGGAAAAGACTCTATGAATTCGACCCACTTAGCATGCCGACGGTTCAGATTAGTTTGGCTACGAATATGTTTTAATGCCTCATGATCAGAATGAATTATAAACTCGCGAGGCCAAAGATAGTGCTGCCATGTTTGAAGTGTGCGAACCAAAGCGAAAAGCTCCTTATCATAAGTGGAATAATTCAGACTAGCACCGCTTAATTTTTCGCTAAAGTAAGCAACTGGCTTGCCCGCTTGCAGCAAAACACCGCCTAACCCAATACCACTAGCATCGCATTCAAGTTCAAACATCTTATTGAAATCAGGTAGCTGTAGTAAGGGGGCATGTGTCAACTTATCTTTTAGAATGGTGAATGCCTCGTCCTGTGCCGCACCCTAGGAGAAAGGAACGCCCTTCTTGGTGAGCTCATGCAACGGGGCGGCAATGGAGCTAAAGTCACGCATGAACCGTCGGTAGAAACCTGCAAGCCCAAGAAAACTCCGAATCTGCGTAACTATCGTTAGCGTGGGCCAGCTCTGGATGGCGTCAATCTTGCTGCTGTCCACCTCAATGCCCTGCGGAGTAACAACATAGCCAAGAAACGAAACACGTTGTGTGCAGAAGTCGCACTTGTCCAAGTTACCAAACAAGCGGGCAGCGCGCAAAGCATCAAAAATAGCATGCAAATGTTCCAAATGCTCTTCCCTAGACTTGCTGTAAATCAGAATATCATCAAAATAAACAACCACAAACAAGCCTATGAAAGGCCTCAAAACTTCATTCATTAAGCGCATAAACGTGCTGGGAGCATTAGTCAATCCAAACGGCATAACTAACCATTCATATAAGCCAAATTTTGTTTTAAAAGCCGTCTTCCATTCGTCCCCAAGTTTCATTCTAATCTGATGGTACCCGCTACGCAAATCTACCTTGGAGAATATAACAGCACCGCTAAGCTCGTCAAGCATATCATCAAGGCGAGGTATAGGATAACGATAACGAATTGTGATATTGTTAATCGCTCGACAATCTACACACATGCGCCAGGTACCATCTTTCTTTGGGACAAGTAGCACAGGAACAGAGCAAGGGCTAAGAGACTCACGAATGTAGCAAATATCAAGTAGTGCTTGGACTTGGCGCTGAATCTCCTTTGTCTCATCAGGATTGGTACGGTACGGGGCGCGGTTTGGAAGCTGGGCGCCCGGGATGAGGTCGATCTGGTGCTCAATGCCACGAATGGGAGGAAGACCTGGTGGTAAGTCCTTCGGAAACACATCGGCAAAGTCCTGCAAAAGCTTAGTAACAGCAGGAGGTATATCCAAAGATGGTGCATCATCGAGTGAAACCAGCACATGAGAACATACAAGCACATAGCAAGGCATATTATCAACATGTAGTTCATCAAAATCAGCACGCGTAGCAAGTAAAACAAGAGCATGTAGCTTAATTTCTTTAGACGTGGCTGGTTGTTGTTGGCATTGTTTTAATGCTTTAGTAGCCCTAGCAATGTCATCTTTCACAATCTGTTAAGGGGTCATTGGATGAAGAATAATTTTCTTGCCCTTAAACAGTAATGAATAATGATTTGTGCGACCATGATGTAAACAATCAGTATCATATTGCCACGGCCTACCAAGCAACAACGAACATGCCTCCATAGGAACAACATCGCAATCAGTATAATCAGAATAAGAACCCATGGAGAAGTGAACACGAACCGAGCGTGTTACCTTGAGTTTGCCACCCTGGTTGAGCCATTGAATGTGGTAGGGATGTGGATGTGGACGCGTTTGGAGAGACAACTTCTCCACCAGATCCGAACTTGCCAAATTATTGCAACTACCGCCGTCAATGATGATGCGAATGGATCGTTCTTGCACAACGCCTTTGGTGTGGAACAAAGTGTGGCGCTGGTTCTGCTCAGGCTGTGCAACTTGTGTACTGAGGACTCGCTGCACAACAAGACTCTCATACTTGTCGGCGTCAGTGGCAGCCACGTGTTCTTCCACATGTCCTGAAACGTCAGCAGCAAGCATAGCATATATAGTTTCATCGGAATCACTAGCGGAAGAATACTCACCATCATCACGTATAATCAACGTACGCTTGTTGGGGCAGTCCCGTATCATATGCCCATAACCTTTGCAACGATGGCATTGAATGTCCTTTGTGTGGCTAGTGGAAGAGGAGGCGCTCTTATTAACTGAAGGGGGCGCTGGAGGTGGAGCTGCTGCCTTGTCATGTAACGTACTACTAGGTGTATAGGGCGTCGTAGGGGTTGAATGGGTCAAAGTAGTGCGACCTGCAAAAGAGTTAGAATGGGTCCTTGCTTGTCGTCCCTGCACTTCACGTTCAGCTTTGCAACCAAATGCAAACAAAGTAGTAATATCATCGTAGTGCTTATAATCAAGAATATCCTGAATTTCACGGTTCAAACCACCACGAAATCGTGCCATCGCAGCATCATTAGTCTCAACTAAACCACAACGAATCATGCCGGTTTGCAACTCCTGATAATACTCTTCTACAGATTTGGTTCCTTGCTGAAAACGCTGCATTTTATTAAGCAAGTCTCGTGCATAATAGGAAGGAACAAATCGATGTCGCATGACAGTTTTTAATTGCTCCCAAGTTGTGGGAATGTTATTAGGGTGTTTGCTGCGATGCTCATGCCACCAAATTGATGCGAAATCTGTAAACTCACTAGTAGCAGCCCTAACTTGATATTGTGCAGGAACATCATGACAATGAAATTTCTGATCTACCGCAAGTTCCCAATCAAGATACGCACCCGGATCATATTTGCCATTAAATGAAGGAATTGTGAACTTAATCTTAGTAAATGAGTCGTTTCGATTACGTACCACGCGCTCACCACGGCGGTTGCGGTGGCGCCCTCCATGGCGGTCCTGGTCGTCGATCTCGGTATCACCACCATAATCAAAGTCCGCACGTTGATCAGCAAGTTGTTGTACCAACTCATCAAGGCGTGTAGTGAGCGTGGCAAGGCTGGTGGCGTGGGCAGCTTGTGCTTGCTGCATCTCCGCGAGCGTAGCATTTGTGGCCATTTGAGCGTCCTGAAATTGACCCACTTGCTCGTTGGCGATCCTAATATCCTCTGCCAAGCCCTCCACATGCTCGTTCATCTTGCGATTAAAGTGGTGAATGATGCCTTTAGTGCGTGGGGAGTGAGACATGGTGTCCTGATCAGCTGGCTCCCCTGACATTGTTAGTGGAAAAGCAACGAACACGAAAACAAGTATTTGTCCTAAAGCTAATAGGAAGTGGTGCTGATCAAGGCACTCAAACTAAAGCTGTTATCAAACTCTTACCCGTTCTTACCAAGCTCACAGGGGTGACTTGCAACCAGCGGTACAACCTTCCAAAGATTGAATGGAGCGATTGCCAGAGGACACAGAGCTTGATCGCTGTAGAAAATTTGTGGAGCTATGGGAAGGCTTCAATTTGTAGCAAGGAGTAGCACAAGCATTCAGCAAAGGCAAAGTTGAATAATCACTCAAAGCTGGTGTTGTGCTGGTCCTAGGCTAGACCGTACTAGAGACGTGAGCCCACGCACAAAGATAGACACAGAATTGCAAGAACAAAGAGTAAAAGACAGCGAGTACACACCCTTGGCATCTCTTGTTTTTTTTGTTTTGTTTTTTTTTGTGTGCGGCTCTTTTTGCACCTTTTGCCTTTTGTTTTTTTTTGGTGCGGCTCTTTTTTTTGTTTTATGCACCTCTGGCCTTTTTCAGTTTGATGACACTGCCAACACGTTGCACAACTCAAAAAGGAAAACAAAAGGAAATCAGGAACTCTTTCCTTTCGTGTAGCCACAGACTGCCTGATCTCGCATGATCTCCTGTGATACGCCCAAAATGAATCGCAAGGCAAGTGAGTATCCGTTGGAAAGGGCACGAAATATGCTTTCCAAATTGTACCTAAACTTCCCAAACGGACTACGGATGCAACAGCTAATGCCTGTGTCCTTGCCGAGATAAATCAAGACCCGAAATAAATTACTTTCCTTTTGTAGGTGGGAAATTGGCGTGCACAAGGGGGTCTATGACGTGGGAAAGATTACAGGAGCATGGAGGACAAAGGAAAAGGAGGATCAAGTGCAAAGATGTGAACTAATACGTGACAGGAACTCAAAACTCTAATGGACTAGACGCCAAGACCAGCAACACGACACAACGATGCAACCAAAAACTCAACAAAGCAATAAACTGAATGAAAGATGCAAAGGCTCAAAAGGTCTTGGACAGTGGTTCTAACCTGAAACGTTTTTTGTTGGCTTTTCTGGTGGATGATAGGACGATGAACAAAACTACAAATAAAGGGGATAGATCTCACCGAGCAACCTGAAATTTGATACCACTTGATAGAGCTGGAGTACCCGATCTTTCGGTGAGTGGAGGATAACTATGATTTGGTGGGTGTCGACCCTCGCGATCCGACTATGACGAACAAGTCCGTGGCGCCTTAGCAATCGCTGAACCAACTCCCGATGGTTATTGACCTTGCTGGTGCGAGATCAACCTGATCACGAAGATCAATTCCTGCAGGCAATCGAAGAACAAGCAAGAATTTGAGGCGAGCAACCCTAAATATTACTTGAAGGTGGGGTTCTGAATTACACGAAGACGAAGCTTCGGAAGTAGCAATGGCTAACTTAAGCAAAACAAAACCCAAGCCAAAGAGGGGGCGCAGCCCTTGGCTAAATAGGGGGAGGAGGGAGGAAGGAGGACGCCCAGCCTGCCCACAAGGCAGGGAATAGGTGCCCAAATAGCCACACACCATCTCCTTGATTCCCTTTCCTGATTTAGATGGTGCAGCACCTTCCTGGTTATTTCTTGACAAAACTAAAAACACATAGGTGGCGCAGCACCTAGACATTATTCTGGGCAGGTTCATCATGAGCATAGATGGCGCATGCACTTAGGAAACTTCTGGTCCTTCATTCTTCAAAATCATCACGAAGTTTAATTCACGTGCACGAGCTCGAGTGATGGGTCCTGGTGGCGCCTGTGCTGGTTCAGTTGGAGTAGCCATTCCCGTGTCGGTGTTGATGTCCTCATCACGTCCGGTGCACCTTTTCCAGCAAATCTTCAGAGCTCCTTCGCGCTGCCTGTTCCCAATCAAGTCCCAACTTGAATAAGATCCAAATAAACACCAATTGGGACTGATGTGAGTGACCTCTCTCAAACCCTCATATTTTTCAAAATATTTTGCCTTAGGCTATAATTCTTTTTAAGAAAATAGGCAATAAGAGGGCAAATGGAACAAAACGACAAAACAACATTCATGCACATGCAATACTTGTAAGTAAATCTAGTTGCTTGTCAAGTTTGATCCAAGGTTAAGCTTCTTCACACGCTTTTCGGCGGTTATCTTAACCATGTTAGACAATCCCTATATGCATTGCCAAAAAATAAACATGTTGTATATTACAATGAATGCAAGGGACAACACAAGCTCAATTTTTAGTGAAGTTACTAAAATCAAGCACATTGAGCTCATTCCGTAATCTACAAAATGTAGCCTCATCTAGTGGTTTAGTGAAGATATCCGCTAATTGATCTTCGGTTCTTACACCTTCTAGTGATATATCATTTTTAACAACATGATCTCTTAGAATGTGATGGCGGATATCTATGTGCTTGGTGCGAGAGTGTTGAACCGGATTGTTTGCAAGTTTTACCGCACTTTCATTGTCACACAAAAGAGGTACCTTTTCTAGAACTACACCATAGTCTAGCAAAGTTTGTTTCATGTATAAAATTTATGCACAACAAGCACCCGCGGCAATGTATTCCGCTTCGGCGGTGGACAAAGCCACACTATTTTGTTTCTTGGAGGACCAAGACACAAGTGATCTACCAGCAAATGGCACCATCCGGATGTGCTTTTTCTATCAACTTTGCATCCGGCGTAATCCGAATCGGAATAGCCAATTAATTCAAATATAGCTCCTTTGGGATACCAAAGGCCAATGCTTGGTGTGTGCTTAAGATACCTAAGGATTCTTTTTACGGCAATAAAATGTGTTTCCTTAGGACTAGCTTGAAATCTAGCACACATCCACACACTAAACATGATGTCGGGCCTAGATGCGGTTAAATATAACAAGCTACCAATCATAGAACGGTAGAGAGTTTGATCAACCGGGTTACCTCCCTCATCTAGGTCGAGATGTCCATTGGTAGGCATTGGTGTCTTGATTGGCTTACATTCATCCATCTTGAATCTCTTGAGAAGATCTTTTGTGTATTTCTCTTGAGAGATGAAGATGCCTTCTTTCATTTGCTTGACTTGAAAACCAAGAAAGAATGTAAGCTCACCAATCATGGACATCTCGAACTCCTTCGACATCAATTCACCAAATTATTTGCATGAGTCTTCATTTGATGATCCAAAGATGATATCATCAACATATACTTAACAGATGAAGATATGCCCATCAAGCTTCTTGGTGAATAGTGTGGTGTCGACCTTCCCAATGGTGAAGCCCTTCTCAATGAGGAAGTTCCGAAGGCGCTCATACCAAGCTCTTGGGGCTTGCTTAAGCCCATATAATGCCTTGGACAACCTATAAACATGATTAGGATATCTAGGGTCTTCAAACCTGGGAGGTTGATCAACATAGACTAGTTCATTAATAAAGCCATTTAAAAATGCACTTTTCACATCCATTTGATATAGTTTCATTTCATGATGTGATGCATATGCTAGAAGGATATGGATGGCTTCTAATCTTGCAACCGGTGCAAAGGTCTCTCCAAAATCTAAACCTTCAACTTGAGAGAACCCCTTTGCAACTAGTCTTGCCTTATTCCTCACAACAACACCTTGATCATCTTGCTTGTTGCGGAACACCCACTTTGTTCCAATGACTCTTGCACCTTTTGGTCGCTCTTCAAGAGTCCAAACTTCATTGCGAGTGAAGTTATTCAACTCTTCATGCATGGCATTGATCCAATCTGGATCTTTAAGAGCTTCTTCTACCTTGGTGGGCTCATAGCAAGAGACAAAAGAGTGATGAGCAATAAATGAAGTAAGTTTTTATGATCGAGTCATTACACCCTTTGATGGACTCCCTATGATGAGATCTTGTGGATGATCTTGTAGGAGAGGTGTATTTCGTGTATTGACCACTTGGGGAAGAGGTTGTGGAGCATCAACATCTTGTGCTTGAACCACCATTTGCTCATGGGAGATATGAGTATCTTCATTTTCTACTCTCCCATCTTTTTCACCATCTTGTGGTACACTTGATGAAGAAGGTTGATCAATGATTTGTACATCATCTTCATCATCTTTTGGCTTGATGTCTCCCACCAGAATATTCTTCATAACCTCCCTCAATGGTTCACCACCTATATCATCAAGATTCTCATGTGCTCCTTGGGAGCCATTAGATTCATCAAATTCCACATCATATGTTTCTTCAACCAAGCCGGTGGCATGATTAAATACTCTATATGCTTTGGACTTCGATAAGTAACCAACAAGAAAACCAATATCACAATGTCTTTGGAACTTCCCTAGGTGTTTCCGCTTCTTGTAGATGTAGCATTTGCAACCAAACACCCTAAAGAAGGAGACGTTCGGCTTTTTCCCATTGAGCAACTCATAAGGTGTCTTGCCAAGAAACTTTTGAAGGAATTGGCGGTTTGATGCATAGCATGTGGTGTTGATTGCTTCCGCCCATAGAGCTTCGGGGGTGTTGTATTAATCTAGCATTGTCCTTGCAAGAGTGATCAACGTCCGGTTCTTCCTCTCAACTACACCATTTTGTTGAGGAGTATAAGTTGCGGAGACTTCATGTTTGATCCCAACTTCATCACAATAGGCTTCAATATTTGTGTTGTCAAATTCTTTCCCATTGTCACTTCTAATCTTTTTGAGCTTCACTTCAAATTCATTTTGAGCTCTCTTGGCAAACTTCTTGAAGCAAGATGCAACTTTGAATTTGTCATGAAGGAAGAATACCCATGTATACCTTGAATAGTCATCCACAATCACAAGACAATAGAGATTCCCTCCCAAACTCTTATATGTTGTTGGTCCAAATAAATCCATGTGTAGGAGTTCTAGCACTCTTGTGGTTGACATGAAAGCTTTGGTTGGATGAGTATTTGCAACTTGCTTGCCGGCTTGACATGCACTACAAAGCTTGTCCTTCTCAAACTTCACATCCTTCAACCCTCTCACCAAATCATTCTTCATAAGCTTCTTGAGTGAGCTCATCCCAACATGAGCAAGTCTTCTATGCCATAGCCACCCAAGTGTTGTTTTGGTGAATAGGCAAGTCTTCAAATTTGCATCTTCGGAGGTGAAGTCCACTAGACATAAGTTGTTGTATCTAAATCCATTGAATATCACTTGATTGTCATCTACCTTGGATACAACAACCTCCTTCTCGATGAACAAGCATTAGAAGCCAAGATCACACAATTGTCCAACGGATAGCAAGTTGAAGCTCAATGAAGCAACATATAGCACATTGGAGATGGAATAGTCATTTGATATTGCCACTTTGCCCAATCCTTTAACCTTGCCCTTTGAATTATCTCCAAATGTTATTTTCTCTTGTCCATCTACCTCTTCATCTAGTGAGGTGAACATACGAGGATCACCGGTCATATGTTGAGTGCAACCACTATCAATAACCCAATGACTTCCACCGGTCTTGTAGTTCACCTACACACAAAAGATTCAAGCTTTAGGAATCCAAACTTGTTGAGGGCCCTTCACCTTCTCAACAAGTGACTTAGCCACCCAAATCTTCTTAGGCCTACTCTTGTTGGGGGTCCTAAGAACATGACTTTCATCTTTCCACTAGAATCTTTTCTAAGCGTGTAGTGAGCATTGAAAGCAAAGGGTCTAGCATGCTTGGGCAAGGGTTGTGGTGGTGGAGTTTGACACTCATGAGCAAAGTGGCATTCTTGTCCACATTCAAAACATCTCTTTGGCTTTGGCTTTGGCTTTGATTGTTGTTCTTGAACATGAGCCTTCTTCTTCTCTATACTTGCCACATATCCAATGCCACTTCTATCCATCTTCATGACGGTGTTCATGAGTAGCTCACTTTGGAGATGCTTGCCTCTAGCAAACTTGCTCAATCCCACCTTGAGGTGTTCTTTCTCCATCTTGAGCTTCTTGTTCTCTTCCTTGAGAACATCATTGTTCTTTTCTTCCTTGAGCTTCTTGTTTTCTTCTTTGAGCTTCTCATTCTCAAGGATCAATTCTTTGTCATGATCAAGAGTTTCTAGCACAATGATGTTGTGGCTTTTCATCTCTTCAAGATCTTTCATGAGCTTCTCATTATCACACTTGAGCTTGACATACTCATCATAGTCATTGCACTCAACCACTTGCTTGCCTTTGCCACTAGATCCTTGCTCAATGCTCTCATCAATCAAATCATCACATGATGTAGCTATATCAATCTTAACAACATGGTTAGTAGCATCATGTGGCTCATTTGGTAAGAATTCTTGAGCAATAACAAGAGTATCATGATTGATCTTAAGAGTTGTATACTCATCTTTTAGCTTGTTGTGACTAGTGATGAGCTCATTGTGCACCCACTCAAGTTTATCATGTTTATCCTTAAGCTCTTTCTTAGAAGATTTGAGCTCCTTGAGTTTGGATGATATAGCATCATTAGTTTCTCTAAGCTCATCATTAGCCTTTTCCAATGTATCACACTTAGCTAAAAGTGAATCATTTTTAGCATCAAGCTTTTCATTTGTAGCTCTACTCTTTCTAATGGTCTTAGTGTATTTTCTTAGTATTTTGATAAGATCATCATATGTAGGTGAATCATCATCATCGCTATCGCTATCATCATCACTAGCTTGCTCATCATCACTACTATCATCACTCTTAGTTACCTTGCGTTCACCCTTGGCCATAAGGCATAGGTGTGTGGAGGATGATGGCGATGGTGGCGGTGAAGATGCAAGATCAATAGCAATGGTGGCCACCTTCTCATTGTCACTATCATCATCGGATGATCCACTTGATGAATCAATGTCCGTGAGCCAATCACCGACAATGTAGGCCTTTCCACTCTTCTTCTTGTGGAAGTCCCTCTTCTTGCCATCTCTCTTCTTGTATGGCTTATTCTTTTTCTTCTCATCTTCATCTTCATTGCTTGAGTCATCTTTCTTGCCCTTGTTCTTGTTCTTGAACTTGTCTTTCTTGGGCTTTGTGCATTGATGAGCCAGATGGCCAAGTTCGCCACAATTGTAGCAATCCATCTTGGAGATTGGCTTTCTTCTTGAGCTAGTGAAGAACTTCTTCTTCTTGCCATCAAACTTGATGCCACTCTTGTTTAACTTCTTTAGCATCTTGGCGGTCTTCTCCACCATGAGAGCAAGACTTTCTTCATCATCTTCTTCATCACTTGAGCTTTCATACTCAAGTCTTGCTTTGCCCTTATCTTGGCTAGCTTTGAATGCTAAGTCCTTCTCTTTCTTCTTTGTAGAGGATGAGCCATCTTGCGGCGTGATGTGCATATACATTTCATGAGCATTGATCTTTTCCAAGATTTGTGTCGGTGTAGCGGCGGAAAGATCACCTTGATGTAGCACAGTCACAATGTGCCCATATTTGTCAATGGGAAGGACACTCAAGATCTTTCTCACAACGTCGGATGGTGACATTTGAGTAAGTCCAAGCCCATTGACTTCCTCTACAAGAACATTTAAACGAGAATACATCTCATTAGCACTTTCTTTGGGAAGCATCTCAAAAGAATTTAGCTTCTTAATCACAAGATGATAGCATTCCTCATGCTCACTCTTGGTTCCCTCATGGAGCGCACAAACGTCCGACCATAGTGCATGGGCGTCTTTGTGGTTCCTTACATGGTTAAACACATCTATGCAAAGGCCTCTAAAGATGGTGTTTCGAGCCTTTGCATTCCATTTTTCATAGTTAACCTCATCGCCTTGTAGGTTAGTAGCATCCCGAGGTTTTGGGAAGCCTTGTGAGGCGGCTCTAAGAATACCAACATCTAGAGCTTCTAAGTACGCCTCCATGCAGATTTTCCAATATGGAAAGTTATCTCCCTCAAAGATAGGAGGAGGTCCATCCCCGTGAGACATCTTGCTCTAAGCGGTTAAGCTTAAAAACGTGAGCACGAGGCTCTGATACCAATTGAAAGGATCAAGATGTCCAAGAGGGGAGGTGAATTGGGCTAATTCTAAATTTTCTTGCAATAATCAAATCCTACGGATAGCCCAATTAACCCCTTGTGCCTAGAAAAGTGTTTCTATCAAACTAACGCACAACGGACTTGCAACCTATGTTCCAAACTTACTCTAGCATGGCAATTCTATGAATGTAAAGACAAGTATTGAATTGCTCAAAGTAAATACTCAAAGTAAATGCTCAAAGTAAATAGAGAGAGAGGAACGCGGCGATGTTTTGCCGAGATATCGGAGAGTCGCCACTCCCCACTAGTCCTCGTTGGAGCACCCGCACAAGGGTGTAGCTCCCCCTTGATCCACGCAAGGATCAAGTGCTCTCTATGGGTTGATTCTTCGACACTCCATCGCGGCGAATCATCCAAAGCCACTCACAACTTGAGTTGGGTCACCCACAAGCTCTGCTGGGTGATCACCAAGCTCCCAATCACCACCAAGCCGTCTAGGTGATGGCGATCACCAAGAGTAACAAGCACAAACTCTCACTTGACCACGCGAAGCTTAATGAGAAGATGGATGCACACTTGTCTACTCTTGATTCACTAATGAGGCTACTCTCTTGGATTCTCAAATCTCAATCACCTCACTAGGACCTTGCTCTTCTTGGCACTCACAAACGTGTTTTTCAGCTATTGGAATGAGCAAAAGTGACTCCACACACGAGTGGAGCTTCTATTTATAAGGCAGCCTGAAAAACGAACCGTTATGAGCTTCTGCGGGGTGACCGGACGCTCCGGTCATGTTGATCGGACGCTCCGGTCAGTTCAACCCGTGAACCAGTAAAAATGTGTTGACCGGACACTGAAAGGGTCCGGTCAGCACTGACCGGACGCGTCCGATCGCATAAAACCCTTACTGGAACCTTACTGGACTCGACCGGACGCTGAACCCTCAGGGTCCGGTCAGTACTGATCGGACGCGTCCGGTCGCAGATTCCAGTCTCTGGAACCTTACTGGAGTCGACCGGATGCTACCTTTCACCGTCCGGTCGCACCGAACGCAGACTACTGATCAAATGAACTGACCGGACCCTGCGGCCAGCGTCCGGTCACACCGAGGCCAGCGTTCGGTCAGCATTTGACCCTCCATTCACTTCCAACTCTCGATCATATGTGAATGAAGTTTGCTCCAATGGATCTTAGGCATTCGTAGGAGCTACCTAGAGCTAGTTTTAACAAGTGTGCACCACACCTAACTCACTAGACTTAACTAGGTCAAGTTACCCATCCATACCCCCCTTAATAGTATGGCCAAAGGAAAAACAAAGTCCTAAACTACTCTAAGTGTCTCTCCAACTCCAATCGACACTTAGAACTAGTCATCCTTAACCTTGTCGTCCATCCTTTGAAAACTAAAATGATTTCCATCATAGGGGCATGACAATTTTGATTGCCCGATCGATCTCCATTACCATGACCTAACTTAATTGCATCTGCAAAACACACGTTAGTCATAGTAATCTTGTATTGTCATTAATCACTGAAACCCAACTAGGGGCCTAGATGCTTTCAAGCATACCTTCAAATTTGTCACATCAATATTCCCAGCAGTTGTGGTCTCTTCGTCCATCTTCCTAAACTGCTCTTCCTTGGCATAGTAGCTACAGGGGCCTAGATGATGGTGGTGTTTGTTCCTCTTCGCCAGCTCAGTGTTACGGGCACTGAGCTCCAATGCCTCCAGTGAAGTCTTTTGAGCCACGAGCTCCTCCCATTGACTAGGAGTTATTTTGCCGAACTCGTTGAAGGGAGTTAACCCCTTTTGGATATACTTCGTGTTGAGCTCCAACCTCCAATGTCGGAATGACTCTCCCATCATCCTGAAAGCATTTTTTACCAGTTCGTGCTTACCCTCCGAAAATCTAAAATTGAGCTTCAGCTGCCTATCCCATAGTTCATTCTTTTTGTTCTATAGTACCTCTTTCTAGTTAGGGATTGCTGGGTTCAATTTATCTCTTACTACGGCCCTGATCGCATTATGGAATCGTCCTCTATGTTCCCAAGAAAGCAAAAGTAAGCATTGGTGTTATGAGTGAAGACTACATTAGGAACATTTTCAGCAAGTAAGCAAAAGTACAATTTTTTTTTGTATCCATGTCTTAGCTTGGCATGTGATGCTATGTTTTTTATTTCACTGTCCTCTATTTTTCTAACCTATACTCGCTTGATAAGCATTACTTCATATGGAAGCAAAAGTATAACTATCATGTGAAGGAAGCATATATTGGTATATATGTATATTTTCAAAAGCTGGCCTCTTCCAAGTTTCAACATAACTTTTAGGTATATTTCCATTTTAAGGGGCATTATAAAGCTCTTGCTTGAGTTGTGACGTAGTTGGATCTTCCAATGACTTCAATTGTATTGTCAATATGGGGCCCTTCTGATTTGATAACTGTTCTCTCTAGTGTACTAATAATAATAATGACTTGACACCAGAAATCTAGGATGTCCCAAAAATCTAGATTAGTGTCTAGCTTGCACAAAATTTCTAGTTCCATGAGTAGATCACGGACATGCACAATTTTTCAGCACCCATGGTGCATTTTACTCTTTTCCCATATAGAATTATCTTAAATGCCCCCCTTTGGTTGCTGACCTATGCTGTGATTGTTTTTATCAATTTAGTCTAATACTCTGTACTTACATGGTTCCTGCATAATTTGACCTCCAATTGTAGGACTTTTACCTCAGGAACACAAGTCACTATTAAACCATGGTCACGGTCAGTGGCAAGATCCAGTAAAGAATGAAATTGTAAACCAGGAGAGCTAGCAACAGGAACAGACACATGCACTTAGAAATGATCAACCGTCAAGACCTGAAATGGTTTCTCAAGGTTCTAATAACAACCCCCTTCCTACTAATACACCAAAAGAATATGATTTACTTAAGGCAAAGCAAGAGCCTGGGACCACATCTCAACAAGGTATTGTTGCTCAGCAGCTGCCTATGAAGCAAATGAAGAGTGAACAAACACCAATTGTCACTCAGCAACAATCTATGCAGCAAATGAAGAGTCAACAAACACCAGGCACAAATCAAACAAATAGTGCAACTACAACAGCAAAAGCCCCGGTTGTTACATTTCACATGTTAATTCCAATTTTGAGACGCTACCTTGACAAAGACAGGGATATGCAAGTGCAATCCATTTTCGCCAAGTTGCGGGTTTGTATATTGTTTTTATTACTACTGCACTAGAGTAATACTAATTTTCTCTTATAACATACATATTGATTCAAGTCAGTAAGTCTCAAGTAATCACATGGGATTTTTTTATTGGTTTTTATAGAACTTGCATGAAAGCCATTAATCTACTTATCCTTTTTCTAAACTTGATCTTTTATTTTTAATAGAAAAATGAAGTCAGCAAGGAACACTTCTTAAAAGTTGTAAGGAATATTGTTGGTGATAAATTGCTTAAGCAAGCTGCTTCACAATATCAAATGCAAGTAAATAATCTTTTGACTTCATTTTGTTATATGTAACATAGTCTGGCTTGCCGCCATTTATAAGTGTTGCTTAGCTTTGTACTCTTAGTGTTTATAAGTTAGGTCTGCCTGTATATCTATCAGCATTGCATGTAGTCTTATTGTAGTCATTCTTACCAGCACCTTTTGTTTTGGGGGGTTACTTACTCATGTTTGTCAGCACACTGCTCAGGCACAGCGAAGCCCTTAGACAAACCCAAGCAACTATTCTTTATCAGGTCAAGTTTCTGGTCAGTAGACTGTTCCCAGTGGTTCTATGACTGGAGATGAACAGAAGGGATATTCATTAACATTGTTATCTCAAGGAACCTAGAAGAAGTGAAGAACGCCAATGCAACTTTTGTATCCATACAGCACTGTTCATTACTATTCCACATGATTTTATAGCACTGTTCCCCTTTGAGAGATTCTCATGCTCCTAATACTACATAACAGTACAAAGGATGGACAACCAAAAAAAGAGGATAAAATCTAGGCTTTATTAATTTCAAAATCAACCATCTATCTACAGGGGAAACTATCCATAACCAAAAAAAAGGAAGGTATTTTGTAGTGGCATAATTTAGCACCGATCCAAAACACTAGCCAATGCAACTTGCCGCAGCACTCATATACAAAGGAAAACAAATAGATTTAAATTCAACACATCCATTCGATGCCACCAAGGAGAACATGCCCAACGAACTGGCCATGATGATGAGAGGTCACTGCTGCTGATTGAGCCATTGAAGGAAAAACAAAAACAGTGCAAAGAGCTGGAAGAAAGCATCAGCACACTCACCGAAGAGCTCAGGAAGGAGTGCGGACGCCGGTGGAGGTGTGCGGACGCCGAAGAGCATGGAAAGGAGTGTGGACGCCGGTGGAGGTGCGCAGAGGTCGCCCGCCGTTGGAGGTGTGGACGGTAGGGAAGGAGTGCGGATGTCGGAGAGCTCGGGCACCGTGGCCGCTCGTCGCGGGCGGGAGCACGGGCGGCCGACGCACCTGGACCACAGTAGGGCGGGGAGCAGGCCCACGACACCTCAAGGTCAGAAACCCTAGCGCCGTCGGCCGGGTGCGGAGAGGGGGCGCGGGTGTCAGGAGAGGTCTGGGGGTGCGGAGAGGGGGCACGGGCATCGGGAGAGGTCCGGGAGGTGGCGTCGGCGGGGCGCCAGGGAAGGAGTGGGCAGCCTGATGGCGTCGGAGGAAGAAGAGAGCGCCCTACAGGTTTTCACCCGTGCGCCCTTGTATTTATACTCAGGCCGATTTCTAGGGGCGGTTCCTAATCTAGCCGCCCCTACAAATGCATTTGTAGGGACGATTCTTGATCTAGCTGCCCCTACAAATGCATTTGTAGGGGCGGTTCCTAATCCAACCGCCCCTACAAATATTTTCTATTTTTTAAATTATTAATTATGTATTTTTTATATCACAAAAACACAAAGTAATATAAAAACAATTGTATATATGCACAAATATAATGTTTTGTATTATTCTATATATACAGAAATATATATATAAACAATTGTAGTCAAAACAATATAGAAAATAAAAAACAAAAATTAAAATTTTGACTTTTAAAACTTTGACTACAATTTTATGACATTAAATGCAATAAAATGAAATAATTGTAAACATAAAAGTTGTATAACTCATCAACATATACAACTTTTATTTTGGTCATCTTGTCACGTGACTTTGTTTGAACGATTCAAAATTTGAAATTCAAACAATTTTAACTTGAAACAATATTTTGAAAGAGTAAATGATTTCAGATGAAAAACTCATGAATACCAAAGTTGTAGAACTCATCAATATGTACAACTTTTATGTTGATCATATTTTCATTTGACCAAATTTGAATAGTTGAAATTTTAAATTTTAATAAATGGCAACTTCAAACAAGATTTTGAAACATTAAATGATTTCAACAATAAAAGTTGTGAACATAAAAGTTGTTGAACTCATCAATATCTACAACTTTTATTTTGGTCACTTCTTCATGTGACAAAGTATTAGTAAACATTGTTCATAAATTCACATATGACTTATAGTTTAATGAACTATACGAAAAACATGTTGATTTGTGAACAATGTTTACTATTACTTTGTCAAATGAAGAAATGATCAAAATAAAAGTTGTAGATCTTGATGAGTCTGTGAATAGCGGCATCTCATCGTAGTTATTGTAAGCTTCAACATCGTCCACGCCATCAACTCCAATAATGTGTTGTTTTCCAGAGGCAACCACGTGCTTTGTCTTCTTCTTCGGGAGAGGTTACTTTGTGGTTCAGACATATAGAAAACTTGTGCGACATGTGAAGCGAGTACCCAAGGGTCATCTTGGTAGCCTAGATTCTCAAGGTCCAGGACTCTAAATCCGATCTCATTCAGTTGGTGTTGTTTGATCCAGCGGCATCGAAATAGGGCCACCGTTATATTCCTTCCATAGTCAAGTTCCCATATCTCTTCAATGATGCCAAAGTATTGGATCTTTCTCCCCAATCCATCGAGAGCCTCTATTCAAACGCCGCTGTTTTGGTTCACATATTTACTATCCTTTGCGTGGGTATAATACGTATACCCATTGATGTCATAAGCATTCCAAGATGTCACTTGTCTTGATGGCCCCTCCGCCAACTTACTGATGGTAATAGAGTCTATGTTTCTCCAGGCGGTATGTTTTGGTCCTTCAACCATGTAGTTAGTCATTGCTTGTGTTGTTTCATGACCCAATCATCTGAACGATCATTTCTCTCCACCATAATGATAGCCAAGTGTTCATCAATATATGGTTGCATCAGTTATGTACTCTGCAAGACACTTTAATGCACCCGACTCACCTCTTTGTAATCATGGTCGATGAACACTTTTCTACCACTAGTGCCCTTCCCAGCCAGCCTACCCTTATGATGAGAATCGGGTTTACCAATCCCTTTCTGTACTTTTAGGTACTCTTGACAACACTCAATGACTTCTTCAGTACTGTAACCCTCTATTATGGAGCCCTCTGGATATGCTCGATTATGCACGTATCGACTTAGAACCGACATGAACCGCTTGTAGGACCACATTTTATGCAAGTAGCAAGGGCCCAGCGCCTGTATCTGATGAACCATGCGAATCATGAGATGTGACATTATATAAAAAAAGCAGGAGGTAAACACATCTCCAGTTGGCTTTGTATCTCCACCACAAATTCATGTAGGTCACTCAGCTCTTGCTTGCCAATCGTCTTCTGTGAGATCTTCGAAAAGAAGTAGCACATGCGGGTGATGGCCATTTTCAAGAACTCTGGCTTTATAGCCCTGATTGCAATAGGTAGAAACACTATCAACATCACATGGCAATCATGAGCCTTGCAGTGTGTTATTGATAAGTCCTTTATCGACACTAGCTTCTTCACATTTGCTGAAAACCTAGTCGGGACTTTGACCCCCCTTAGGAAAGTGCATATAGCTCTTTTCTCGTCTGGTGTTAGGTTGAAGCATGTCGTGGGCAGAGTATATTTTCCATTAGCCTTAGGTACCGGGTGAAGCTGTGGCATCACGTTTAGCTACACCATATTTTTTCCATGCTTTCAGACCATCCTTTAACTTGTCTGTGTCCATTAAGGTAGCAATGATACTCTCAAAGACATTCTTCTGCACATGCATAGCATCAATGGCATGGGGGACCTCCAAGTCTGGCCAATAAGGCAGATACTGAAAAGAAAATCGATTGTTTCTTGAAAGGTGCGCCTTCGACTGGAGGTGTGCTTCTATCTCTGTTCGTCCCATCCGGATTCTTCTTTCCATAGACGATGCATTTGTTTTTCACCATTCTATACATGTGTTCTCCGTTATGACGTCTCTCCGGAGGGGGTTCAATCTCTGAGGCATTGTCATAAAATCTAAAGAATAATTTGCTGCGGTACTTGTGACTTGTCTTTAAGAAGCATCGATTCCTTAGGTAAACTATCTTCTTGGATGCATCCAAGTACACCCATGTAGTACCATCCAAGCAAACCAAGCATCCCATCTTCCCTTTGATCTATCCAGATAAAGCAAACAATGTGGGGTAATCATTAGTAGTAATAAATATTATTGCTCTACATATGAAGTCCTCCTTTAAGAACGCGTCGTACATCTACTCCCCATGCCTCCATAGCCTCTCCATTTCTTACATCAAAGGCTCGAGGAACACGTCTATATCAATGCCTAGTTGTTTAGGGCCAGAAATAAGAATAGTAAGAAGGTACTTTCTCTTCTGACACAACCATGTTGGGATGTTGTACATGAAGATCACTGACCATGTGTTGTGGTCACTCATCCTCTCATTGAAGGGATTCATTCCATCGATGCTCAAGCCAAACCGTACATTCCTTGGGTCATCGCTGAATTCTTTGTGCTTCTCATCAAACCTTTGCCGCTGACTACAATTAGTCGGGTGTGCAATCTTATCATCATCCACCTTGCGCTCATCATCCCACCATGTTATGAGTGCGGCTTCTTTAGGGTTTAGGAAGATACGTCTCAAGCGGTCGGTCGCTGGCAGGTACCACATTACCAAGGCTGGAATTCTTCTCTGCTTTGCATCGTTGCCTAATGGAGAGTCCTCTGGGGGCTGAGATTCTTGTACCATCTTTTTGTACCCTTCTTATTCCTCTTTTTCCCCGTAGAGGCTTCGTCCCCACCATAAAGATCATTGTTCTTATACCGGCTGGCCCCACACCGGGGACTTTATCCAGTGACTAGAATGTTTCGCCATGAAAAAGTATACAGTGGTTGGGGCATGTATGGATTTTTTAAACCTCTATTGTCAATGGACTTATGACCTTCTTCGCTTGGTATGTGTTGGTGGAAACTAAGTTTGGTTGTGGTAGCACCCATGACAGGAGATGCAATAGATTATTGAAACTACAGTCTGACCAGCCGTACTTAGCCTTCAGGATGAGCAGCTCAAGCATAAAATATAGCAATGTCCAATGTGTCAGACAACCCTTTTCAACACCATATACAGTTTCCTTTGATGTTTTTGTTACCCTTTCCAAATTTTCTAGATCTTTTGGGCTATTTAGTAAAATCACTAGTCCAAGGGCTCGAATCATGTCCTCCAAATTATCTTTATCCCTGACACGTGCTGCATCATCAATATTGACACCACCTTCATCGTTACCATCCCAACCACCAGCATCACCACCTTGTTCATTGCCAAATTCGAAATCCATTCGTGCATCAAGCTCTGCTGAATATTAGGACAGTGATTCTATGGTTTCGTCGTCGTATTCCTCTTCATCCTCATCGTTAACAATAACTGTTTCACCATGATGAATCCACACTGTGTAGTCCTCAACAAATCCTCACATAATCAAATATGATCTGATGATAGTCACATCTGTCTATGCCATACGGTTCTTGCAATATTTACAGGGGTAAATAATTGTATCATTATTCTCTTTCAATATCGTTGCATGCTTTTTTGTGGCTTTAATAAATTTATCCACCTCTTCACGAAAATCTGCCTTGAACCTTAACGAACCATACATCCAAGAGTTCCTGTACTCCATCTTTTACAACAACAACAAAATAAACATTAAAGGACTACTTATTCAGATATATATAAAAATGAATCAAATTAATAATTACTTGAGAATAATTGTATATACTTCACATATATATGAATATGAATCTAATATAATTACATGAAGCATACAAACACACCATGGTAGAGGAAAAATAATTAATGGTCCATTTATCCATAAATAATTAAAATACATATTTATTGATTACAATAAATAATTTTAAAGACAACAATTAGCAATAATTATACTTTACCCAATATCTTTCATACAAACCCTAATCCAATTTTATCAAACATAAATTTACAAAAATAAAACTAATAAAAAAAACTAAACCCTAGATCTAGATATACATGCACATGAAACATGCATAAAACTAACTAATTGTTCACTAAAATCAAGAAACATTGACCAAATAAGGGTATGATCTTGTTCTCCTCCATAATTTACCCTAGTACATTTAAAACTTGGGTCTAATTTGCTTCATAAGTAGCTCAAGCATCTTAGAAGAGAGAAAAATAAAACTTTAATTACTCAATAACCAATCATTAAAACTTCAAAAAAAAAGTGTGGAATAGTATTTTCTTATCTTCTACAACCTCTCCACCAAAGGATTTAATATCAAAACATTTCCCTTTAGTAGAGCAATTTTTAGGAGGTGCTCAAGGCCTCCCCACCTTTCTTTCACGGTTTGGAGTGAGTGACCTGAGAAAGAAGAAGGTGCTGCAGTTGTGCTATATATGGGTCATTTGTAGGAGCGGTTCGTGATTGAGCCGTCCCTACAAATCGGAGGTATTTTATACGGGGGCATTTGTAGGCGCGGCTCAATCACCAGCCGCCCCTACAAATAAAAATGCCGGGGGCGGCTGGTGAGTGAACCGCCCCTACAAATCAAACCCATTTGTAGGGACGGCTCGTATCACCAGCTGCTTCTACTGTTTAATTTGTAGGGGTGGCTGGTGTCTGGGCTCCCGAGCACGCTACTGTAGGGGTGGCTCCATCACCCGCCGCTCTTAAAAAAAATTCGTCCCATTACTAAAAAAAAAAAATCGTTTTTTACGTAGGGACTAAAAACCACTGTTTGTCCATCCTAGCAGTCGGTGTGGCAATCACCTGAATACTGACGAGCAACACAATGCTTTGGATTATTCATAGCCAAAAAGCGAACAAGCAATCAGAGATGCCAGTAAATTTAGATGTTCTACAGACTCAAAACAATCAATACGACATGGCTGAGAAGGAGGAGGTCGAGATGTGAGAGGCATACCGATGGAGTTATGGGTTGTCGTCCTCAATCCTACGTCCTACCCCACCTTCGGCCTACTCCTAGGGCCCTTGAGATGCCTGCAGACATCAAAGCCATGCCGATGGAAGGTGTGAGGGCGTGGACACAGTGAGGCGGCACCACAGGGATCACCGCGGTGGTGGCGCTGGTGCGCCACGGCCCGTCACGGCGCGGACGGAGGCACGGAGCCTCGTCGTGGGTGGAGTAGAAAACTGCAGGGTTGGGGAAGAAGAGGCGGCGGCGGCGACCATCGTGCACCAGAAGCGGCATCCGTCATCCTCGTCCGTACCGGTAGAAGCGAGCGGCGTCCGTCGTCCTCGTCCCTGCCGGCAGACGCGTCCACTGGGCTGGTTGATGCCGCGGCGTCTCTAGGAGCGGGATGCGATCATCTACCTGTGCACCAGGAGCGGCGTCCGTCGTCCTCGTCCGTTTCGGCAGGCGCGTCCGGCCGCACGGCGGTTCTTGCGGGCAGGGAGCGAGGATACACGACACAGCGAGGAAGTGCGGAGGTTGTCGCGTCGAAGGCCGGGCGGTGTCACGTGTGCGGGCGGGACTGCAGGAGGCACGCAGGAAGCCGTGCAGACGTAGTCGAAGAGGGTCGCTTGGGTACAAGCGGGCGGGTAGAATCACCGGAGAGCGAGGCGTCGGAGGGGAAGCGAGGGAGGGGACGGGTGGGGTGGGGATACGACGGTTGAAGGGGCGACGGGCGATGTGGGTACACGGGCGGGTATGTTATTTCTCGCGTATGAAAAAACGTAGGGGGAAGAGATCGGTGAAAGGGAAAACGTGTTTGGTCACATAAGTATCGCCCTTCTTCGTTTTGGGTCCGCTGTCAGTTTTGTATGAAGCGTTGGATGGAAAATCTAATCAGATCCGAGGGTTGAGATTGTAGGTGTGTAGGGGACTTTTAGGTGACAGGTATTTTATAATTGAGTTAAATGCATGAGAGACCGTTGAACTTGTAACGGAGTGTCACTTAGGTCTATGAGCTTGAAAAATACATTTCTGGATACCTAAACTTATTAAATGATACACCGCAGGTCCATACTTGCCACACGGATATTTTATCTGACATGGCAACACCACGTGGCCGAAAATATGCAATGAACACCCTAAAATCTAAGGAGCTGGATGTGTATGCATGTGTTGGACGAAGCAGGGCGACGAGGAAACAGGGGAAGCAAGCAGCGCTTCATCCCGCCTCGGCCATGGCCACACGCACGAGCTGCTGCCCGCCCTGCCTCGTCTCGTCCCAAGACCGTGCACCGTCATCACCCCGCGCAAGTGGGCGCCCTCGCCGTGCCCTAGAGCCAGCCCGAGTCCCATCTGTGCCTCAGTCGAGCTTGCCATGGCTGGATATTTAAGCAGAGCACGCACGCGTCGCGATCACCTTTGCGCCCTTTCAAAATTCGTCCACACCAGTGCCTCCCATTCCAATCCCTCGCAGCCATGAGTGCGCCCGGTTGTTAGCTAGCCCCTGGATGAGACCTCGGTGCAAACCATCTTCAATAAGTGACGAATTTTGGAATCTCGTGGAATCGGCCGCCATGGCCGCCGGAGCTGAAGCTCTGCTGTGGCGCCAATTCTTTTCCTCTCTGTTCTATCCAAGACGTGTTTTAGCATCGCCTTAACGCCCCCTACATGAACTTTGCACAGTTTGGCCAGTCTCCTTGCCGTCTTGTGGTTAGTCGTCTCCAACCCAGCGATTAGATCCCCCTCATGTGACCTTGACGCCCTGTCGCGGGAGGAGCCCTCCGGCGCGTCGCTGGAGTTCCCCGTGTTCCCCACCAACGTCCTCTTTTGGGGCACCCACGACGAGGTCACCAACGCCGGCTTGGCCACACCCCCGCCGCCCGTCGCCAGCACCAGCGCCGCCGCCGCGAGCTCCTCGGCCTCTAGGCGCAGGAAGGAGAATCTGGTCATCGACATCTCGATGCGGCCCGTGGCCCTGAGCACGCCGCCCATGAACTCCCCGCTGCCGGCGAGTCGGATGCCCGGGTCATCGACGGGGTGTGGTCCCCGATCTCAGCCAGGCTACGGTCGCTGCGCCGGCTGCTGAGCAGAGGCAAGCAGGCCGTGGTCGGCACCTCCTACAGCCCGCGCGACGCCGGTGACATCGAGCAGGGGCTCGCTGGAGCCGAGTCCTCCCGCCCGCCCAAGACGCCGAAGATGCCTCCGTTGACGAACTGATCCAGATCCCCAAACATGGCTCGGCTCTGGAGGTGAAGACGAGGTCACGGGCAAGTGGCGACGTGGGCAGGGGCGAGTGCGGCATGTACAACGCTTGGCAAGGCGCAGCAGAGGTGAGGTGGGCAGCGCATGACGCGCTCTGCGCCATTGCGCCGAACGGTGGCGTGCGTGACCTGGCGAGGGAAGAACCCAGATGCCCTCTTTGGATATTCCATTTAGATTTCAGGGGGTTCACTGCATATTTTCGCGCCACGTGGCAATGCCACGTCAGATAAAATACCCACGTGGCAAGTATGAACCTATGGTGTATCATCTAACAAGTTTAGATATCCAGAAATGCATTTTTCAAGTTCATGAATCTAAGTAACACCCCGTTATAAGTTCAAGTGTCTCTCATGCATTTAACTCTTTATAATTCATTCGCTTCTTTATAGTATAGATAGATATGTGTAGGTTCGAATATGAATTTTAATCTATAATGAGAGGCATGCTTAGATTTCTCGCTGAATTGACTTTAATAAGACACATGAGCTTGGATTTAAAACTGATATCATCTTAGTGCTACGGAAAAGCTTTTAATAACACATCTTAAGTTATTACACACATGCAACATGCTAAGAAAAGCTATTACACACATGCTAGTCAGGTGATTCGAGTCATGGCTAGGTCCATGCCTTTACATCAAATCTCCAGTGTGATAAGCCGATCTTAGTGTACATAAATCACATACTACTAGTACTCGCTGCAACATAAGTACATCCTTAGGAAGCTTGGAGCAACTCATAACAGAGAACATTACGACGAGATTCTTAAAGGTTCATTGCTAATATATTGCTACAACCAGAGCACATGATTCACGGGACCAATCTGCCTCGAGCACTTGCTACAGCTGGAGCAACCTGCGGACTATTGCAACCGAGCTGCTCCCATGCTTCAGCACATAGAGATGACATAATGCATCCCCAGCGACGTTCCATGCAAATCCACACTTGCTAACATCACCATGAGCACGTGCAGAGCCATAAGCGATCTGGTATATCGCGCAGGCCTCAGCAAACACTGTCTGGTGATCCCTTGGGGTTTCTTCAAATTTTGCAGCGCTGTACAGCATCTACAAGTTTGCAAGTCATTACATGATGTACAGTTAGTACCAGCTTAACAGGATGTCTGGATGTGACTGGGCGTTAGAAGGATCAGATAATTACCTGCTTATATTTTGCGTGAACCTGCTGAAGCTTCATGTTCTTTCCTTCTTTGGAGTCAAGCAAGAAAAGTGACCTGTCCGTCAGGTACTCTTGATAGCGGTTTCTCCACATCTCCATGCACATTTCTGATACTTCCACATCAGTGAAGCATCGGAGGAATGATATCTCTGAGAAGCTAAGCAAATGAACATGATATGTATTAATCCTCATCTATGACAGAAGTTAATAGAAGTGGCCAATATCAGCAATCAAACTATAAACTTAAGAAAAATGCTCCTTTCATTAAGTACTCCCTTTGTCCCAAAAAGAATGATGTTATGGGGTGTGTGCCGGTCAAACTTTCTTAAGTTTGACTGGATTTGTAGAAAATACCAGTAACATTTATATCTTCAAATAAGTTTATTATAAAAATATATTCAACAATCTATCTAATGATAATTATGCATTTTAAATGTTAATATTTTTTTAGATATATTCGGTCAAAATTGTAAATGTTTGACTTCTGGTGAAGTGAGAATAACATTCTTTATGGGATGGAGGGAGTAACTCTCAAGCAACCTGTTATTGACATCCATTTGTTGCAATGGAATATTAATGAAAAATAGCAGCAACACTAAACTTCAAGAAAATATGGTGGGAAGTGAGCAAAAGAGATGGGCAAAAGGTGCAAGTGATTTGCAATTTCCAGATGCCCCAGCCCAGCTGAAGATAGCGTTTGACTTCTAACTGTGCAACTATTAAAAGCTTAGAGCATAGCTGCAAATTATTGTAGCAAAAGAATTTGTGCCTAAATGAATTCAATAAAGACTGCATGAAACTTCAAAAATAATGCAGTAGCTCCCAGAAATAGTATGTAAAAATCTCGTTATTTCTCTGGACAAGATTAGTGACAATGAAGCTTGTCTATATAGAACATATCCAAACCAATCAATGTGAAAGGAAATCAGGAAAGGCTAACCACTGTAAAGGTTATTCAGCATAAGGACAAAGCAGGCTCACCTATTGGAAGTCTGTTTTCAATTTGTGAAAGTGCTTCATCGTAGATAGCACCCAATGCAGATTTCGAGTGGTATGAATGACATCCAGTTTGTTCCATGAAGTGTGGATAATGTTTGACCATCAACTCTCTGGGAACTTGGACCTAGTCACCATGACAAAGAAGAAAAAGGAAAGGCTCAAGTCAGTTCAAGTAGAATGAACAACTACTTGCACCAAACTTTTGTCTTGCTAAAGAGATGAAACTGTTGTTAGAAAAGGAAGGAAACAAATGATACTTAACACCAAGCAAGCATAAAGACTGTAGTACACGATACACAGTAACTGAAAGCAATAATATGATAATAAACTTTCATTATCACCAATGATGTTCAAAAGTATGAGTCACTATTTTCTTTTCTCGAACACACAAGAGCTGAAAAAGTAAGGTTCAGTATAACTCAGAAGCTGAAAGAAATGCGAGAGTTAAACCATGATCACCATAGAGGCATGACCATTGGTGCTATGCCTTCTGCCATTTGAAAATTCAATGCTAGTGCTGGTGCTACTGCTACTGTGGTGGTGGCTAGGATTGGACGCGAACTGTCCCCACGGCGTCATGGTTGCAGCCGATCCAGGTCGCACCCTGACCATGCGCTCCGGCACCGTCCTCAACCGTAGTCAACCCGCCCCACCGCTGCTCCGTGCCGGTAACTTGCCGTCGACCCTCGTCGTACCCCACCACTCCCTCCCTACTCCGCCGAGATCCGTCTGATCTGCAGGGAGCCCGCCGCTGGGCCATGCCGCGTGCGTCACTAGAGGACGCCTCCCACCAAACCACCTCGTCGCCCTCCACTACCACTGATTCTGATCCTTTTTTGACTTGTCGTTTGCCCTTTCGTTTGCCCGATCAGGGTTGAGTCACCCACTGCTTGTCGACCTCACAGTCCTCACACATATCTACTGTGACATTGGCATCTACTACACTGGCATCTACCCCTTCGCCCGTGCGGCTAGGCTAGGCACACGATGCTAAGGGGCAACGGCACGCCTTCCCACATCGCTTCTCAGTCATCTCGTCTACACATGTTCATCACCGGTTCGTCATTGCCACCACAGATCATGACGTCTCCGCAAACATCTTCCATTGCAGTACCGCCTCGCTTGTCGGTCATCTCATCTGCATGTCTTCATCGCTGGTTTGTCATCGCCCCCACAGATCAAGACACCTCCGCCAACTTCTTCCATCATTTTTCTAGAATGCGCAGGAGAGCTGCGCATCTTTGTATTATAGAGAGAAAAAGGATCGGCCCCTTACATGAGCTTCACCACCTCACTCCGGGCCGAGCCATGAGGGGTTGAAAGAAACAAAATAGTTTGCACTGAATAAAAAACCCAGAAGGATGAGACCTGACCACCACAAACTAGATTAACTAGCCCAAGGCGTGACCTAGACCAAGAGTCCGTAGGCCTCGTACAATCAACTATTCCACCAATTCTCTACCTCCAAGTACCACTAAGAGGATAGATTGTGTTCGATATGACAAAGACATACCACATTAAATCAAGTTAAACAAAAAATGGAGACTAAAAGCGTCACTGAAAATAGGAAGCTTTTGTAAAGAACACAAATCTTTCAAAAGAAATCGATAGAAAAACCACAAAAATTTAGAGATATCAAGGTCCAGAAGATCCAAAATGGTTTCAGACATATAGGGTGGTGAGGTGACACTAATAACGTGACAGTAAATGTGCAAAAGAACAGATGCATTGCTACTACAGGAAGAGGCAGTGTCATATGGATCATGCTGTACATGTCGTGAGTCCTATGAAACTAGCTGTGTGTTTATGAAATATTATCAAATGTAGGAGCTAGTATTTTCTATAACTGTCTATAAGTAACATGAAGGGCGGGCCTGGTGCAAGCGGTAAAGTCTTATTGCTTGTGACCGGAAGGTCCCGGGTTCGAGTCGCAGTAATGAGGACATTCCTAGCATTCACTCATCTCCAAATGAAACTACATTTGATATAGCTAGTCCGATTACAAGGAGTAGAGCAAAACAATTGGAGAAGGAAATTCATTCTCAGGTGAACGCTAACCTTATGCTTAATAATCAGATTATGTTGAATGGGCCTATGCTTTTGAGTACTTGTTTCAATGTTCTTAGGAATGATGGAGTGCACGAACAAGCGTGGGATGATGATGGATTCTGCACGCCAAATATAAGCAAGGAACCTGGACACGCAAGAGAGAGAGAAAAGAACATTCAGCTACCATGAATAACAGTCGTTGGAGTGCAAGCAAATATTTCGGAAGTTAGGAATGCATGCAGCCAGCAACCGGGTTGCTATCCACACACGTTCCAGCATGCATGCAGAAGAATGCCAACCATCCATGCGTCCCACTAGGCCTGGCTATTAATAAAGTAGTGTTACAACTTTCCACTACATGTTCTCATTTATTTCTTCCAAACTGAAACTCAACTAGTATTATATATCCCTGTAATGGGTGACGTGAACAGTAACTTGGAGATTGCAAATTCAGAAATACAAACTCTTTGAGTTCTTGTTCCAGCGTGAGTCTTGAGAGGCTTGCAAACTTGATCTTTCGATTCCTGAGGGAGTTGTAGAACGCCGAACTGCGGTTTACCCAGTTTGTGCCTTCATATCTATACGGCGTGATTGCGTGGGCTGTTTCGTCGGTACGTGGAAGGGTGATTGTCTCGGTAGTTCGTCGCGTGGGCAGCCTCGCGGTGCATTGCCTCTTCACCAGGTCATGCAGCGACAAGTTATCAAGTTCACGGATCCTTCGAGAAGATCGGGACACAACTACTCGTCACACGTGATCCATAGACGTGTGCTCATCATCTGGTACCAGAGCCTCCGTTTACTCGTTAGGATCATTCTTATTTTGGTAGGATAGTTTTTTATATACCCACAGTCCACACATAGACAAATAGAAAACCTACAGCCTCTCATTTGTGCCTGATTTGTAGTTTGCATTATCGAGTTTTCAATCCTTTGAGACTTGTCTAGTTGCTGAAATTTTTCTTTTGCACATCGTTCTAACTTTTATCCTTGATCAGCTGAATATATATATTAAAAAAAACCCACCCGTCCCACCCTTGATTGCTTTTTAACCGCCACAAATTCCCACCCTTTCCACCCGAGTTTTCTTGTTCTTTGGGATGCGCCACCCCTCTATGTTGTCTTTGCTGCGCCCCCTTAGTTGAAAGTTGTGCTGCGTTTGTCTCAAAAGATATCAAAAAAAAAAAAGAAAAAAAAGCGAGAGTATATATATAAAAAAAGAAGAAACAAAAGAGACTTGTGATCAGCACGCCAAAAGGGGCTTGAGCAGCACTTTGGTTGGTGCGAGTTGTTTCCACTTCTTCCATATTGTTCCTTTCTTTTGCATCTTTTTCTTTCTATTTAGCAACTTAGACTTGTGTTATTTCTCTTTTGGATTATTATTCGGTTTTGCATCACTACATTTCAGCGCACTACTTGTACATTTTATCCCCACCAAGCTCCACTAAAAAGCACCGTGAGCTGTTGCACCGTAGTCTCTGGTACAATCACTCTTCCACTACAGATTGCAGCCCCGGTTCTTGCCCTTTCTAGGAAGAGAAAGAACTTGTTCAACAAGTGGTGAGGGAGTGATTCCACATATATTCCACATATATATTGTCCTTTTTTCCCCTCTACTAATATGGCAGGACGTGGAGATGGTGCCGCTGTTTCGGTGGAGGAATTCCAAGAGCTGCGTACACAAATGAATGATTTGATGCAACAACTACAAACTCTCCAATTGAACATGCCTCATAGAGAACCACCACCAAATGAGGATGATGACAATGAAGATAATGAGGCACCACGTCGTGCCGCTGGTCATGGACATGAACGTGGTGGGTTTGGCCATGGTTTTGGTCGTGCTCGGCGCGTTCTAGTTAGAGGTGGAGATTATGATGGTGATGATGATATGTTGTTCGACATGGATGATCATCGGCATGGTGTCCATCATGGTTATCGTGACCGCCGTCGTCGTCGTGATGATGATGGTTTAAGCAAAGTGAAAGTGTCTATTCCAAAATTTAACGGAAAGGAAAGTGCTGATGATTATTTTGAGTGGGAGACCAAGGTTGATCAGATCTTTGATTTCTATACTTACCCTCCTGTCAAGAAAGCAAAGCTTGCTGCAATTGAGTTCACAGGTTATGCAATCACTTGGTGGAATCAAGTGTGTGCTGATTTCCGCCGTGTTGGACATGATCGTATTACTTGGGATGACATGAAACGAGAAATGAGGCGGAGATTTGTTCCTGCCCATTATTCTCGTGAGCTACATTTAAGGCTGAAACGTCTTGTCCAAGGTCATCGTAGTGTGGATGAATATTTTCAGGAAATGGAAATGTGTCTACTTCGTACCGGTATCACTGAAGATGAGGAATCAACGATAACTCGATTTCTGGTTGGTCTTAATAAACCAATCGCAGACAAGGTGGACATGGCTAATTACAACACTATGGATGAATTGCTACATTTTGCAAAAAGGGCAGAACGGCAGCTTGCTGAATCTTATAAGAACCATACTTCATTTTCAGCTCCTCATAGTTCTACTCCATGGCGCCATTCACAGCAGCACGGGTCAGGGGTGCACACACCTTCATCTCGTGCAACTTCTCGTTCAATTTCAACGTCTGCCAAACATTTTGATTCAAGAGGCAAACTGAAAATTCCAATCAGTCTAGCTCCTCTGTTACAGCAGCCCAACGGAAGACAAGCAAGATTGAGTGTTTTAAGTGTGGTGGTCATGGACATAAGCAAGTTGAATGTCCCAATAGACGCACTATTATTGCATTTGCAGATGGTTCTTATGATTCTCAAAGTGAAGAGGAGGATGAGCCTATTACCCAAGCACTAGCAGACCTTTCTCTTGACACTTGTGAGTATTCAGCAGAGGATGGTACTTTTGAGCTAGGTCTGAATTGTTTAGCCATTCAATCTCTTCCAGATTTTGCTTGGCTTGGGCATACCCAACTTGGAGGTGATGGCCTGGGCTTTACAAATCAGGTGGCAATGGTTTAAAAAGACTAAAGCTGATCGTCCATGGTTTGATCTGGAACTGCCTTCGCACTCTAACTCGCTAGCCCTTTTTGCCATTGCAGTCATGACTAAGGTTGGGAATGGTCAGAATACTCTTTTCTGGTCTGATCGATGGCTTCACGGGTGTTCGATTGAAAATCTTGCGCCATCTGTCTATGCTTGTGTTTCTTCTAGAATTCGCAATAGCCGGACTGTGGCTGCAGCTCTCACCAATGTGCAATGGCCAAGAGATATTCAAGGAGGCCTTTCCTGGACTGGTATTAGAGAATTCTTGCAGCTATGGGATTGTCTCTTGGGATTTACCTTTACTGACCAAGAGGATCGTCACACATGGAGGCTAGATTCAAGTGGTTGCTACTTTTCCAAATCTACCTATAAAGCGTTTTTCTGTGGTGCTGTGACCTTTGAACCTTGGCATCGGTTATGGAAGTCCTGGGCCCCAAGCAAATGCAAAATGTTTCTGTGGTTGGCAATCCGTAATAGATGTTGGACGGCAGACATGCTCGCTAAGAGGGGTCTCTCTCATCCGGATAAATGCCCCCTATGCGATCAAGAAGATGAGACAATACAACATCTGTTAACATCTTGTGTGGTGGCAAGACAAGTTTGGTTTAGATTATTTTCTATTTTGAACCTAGCAGATTGTGTCCCCCACCATAACGAACTAAGTTTTGCTGATTGGTGGCGCAAGACTATTAACAGAGTTAACAAGGAGCACAGAAAAGGAGTGAATTCTCTAATTATTCTTGGGGCCTGGATTATTTGGAAACATAGAAATGCATGTGTTTTTGAGGGGGCTTCACCTTCGATTAACTTGATTTGGAGTGAGCTGAAGAATGAGCACAGCCTTTGGTGTTTGGCTGGTGCGAAAAAGCTAGAAGGGCTAGGTTTGTTCAGACTAGGTCCTTCTAGTTAAGGTCATGTCGGGTTTGTTTTTATGGGTCTTATTCTTGTGTATGTGTAATCGCCTCATTCATATTTGGTCCCCGTATGAGTATCCTGTTGGGGACCCCCCCCCTCTTTTTTCATTCTCTATAATACAATGAAACGCAGCTCTCCTGCGTTTTCAAAAAAAAAAGATGACTTATCCCAAGATGATGTTCTTCAGCATCCAGCCGAGATTACTTGTGCTGATTTTGATAAGTTGCTTGCTGATTTTCCTGATTTGGCGCCTTCTACTCTGAATACACCGTCTCCTTCTTTGGTGGTTCGGTGGGTTCTTTCAACACAATTTGTTGCTGCTGAGCAAGGCCAGCGCCACAATTTGTTTCAATCACGATGCAAAGTGAAAGGACAAGTGTGCCGCTTCATCATTGATGGTGGGAGCTGCAACAATATTGTTAGTGCTTTGCTTGTTGAGAAGCTTGGTTTGCAGACACGTCGCCATCCACATCCGTATCACATGCAATGGCTGAATAATTCTGGGACAGTGAAGGTTTCAGCTATGGTCCGCTTGTCATTCTCCATTGGTGACTATCATGGAGAGGTTGATTGTGATATTGTACCCATGCAAGCATACCATTTACTGCTGGGTCGTCCATGGCAATTTGATGTGGATTCGGTGCACTTTGGACGGTCTAACAAATATACTTTCATTCACAAAGACAAGAAGGTGGTTCTTGTTCCATTATCTCCAGAAGAGATCTATGCTTCAGATGTGACTCGCATGAAAAGAGAAGAATCTGAGAAAAGAAAATTGAGTGAGGCCCCCAACACTAGTAAGGGAGAGACTCATAACCCATCCAGCCACATAAAGCCTCATTCCACTTCAAAACAGCTATGCCAAAATGAGTGCTTATTTGTGAGCAGGAGTGATCTGAAAGAAGTGAAGAACACCACAGCCCCATTCTTTGTGCTCTTGCACAAGGAGGTCCTAGTTTCAACTACCGATTTACCTTCATCGCTGCCTAGTGTTGTTCTTGATCTCTTACAGGACTTCGAAGATGTTTTTCCCGATGAGGTGCCAGCTGGACTTCCTCCACTCCGCGGAATTGAGCATCAAATTGATTTGGTACCAGGTGCTTCTCTTCCAAATCGTCCATCCTACCGCACCAATCCCGAAGAGACAAAGGAAATTCAGCGACAGGTAAAAGAGATTTTGGACAAAGGGTATGTTCGTGAATCCTTATCACCATGTGTTGTTCCCGTTCTTTTAGTCCCGAAGAAAGATGGTTCTTGGCGCATGTGTGTTGATTGTCGTGCTATCAATGCTATAACTGTTAGATATTGCCATCCCATTCCACGGCTTGATGACATGTTAGATGAATTGAGTGGCTCAACTATTTTCACCAAGATTGATTTACGCAGCGGCTATCACCAAATTCGCATAAAAATTGGTGATGAATGGAAGACAACATTTAAGACCAAATTTGGCTTATATGAATGGCTTGTGATGCCCTTTGGTTTGACGAATGCTCCTTCAACTTTTATGCGTTTAATGAATCATGTTTTAAGAGCTTTCATTGGCAAATTCGTGGTTGTATATTTTGATGATATCTTGATCTATAGTAAATCATTTGATGAGCATCTTGATCATATCCGTGCAGTCCTTACTGTTTTGAGAGTCGAGAAATTGTATGGAAATATTTCTAAGTGCACCTTTTGCACAGATCGTGTTGTTTTCCTTGGTTTTGTTGTGACTGCAGATGGCATCCAGGTTGATGAAGAGAAGATTAAAGCGATAAAGGATTGGCCTACTCCTAAAAATGTGAGCCAAGTCAAAGTTTCCATGGTCTTGCAGGTTTCTACCGGCGCTTTGTTAAAGATTTCAGTGCAATCGCTGCACCCCTTAACAATTTGACAAAGAAGGATGTTCCATTCAAGTGGGGAGATGAACAGGACCAAGCCTTCGAAGAGTTGAAAAGAAAGCTTTGTGAAGCACCGCTGCTACAACTACCAGACTTTGGTAAGACCTCTGAGATCGAATGTGATGCAAGTGGTATTGGCATTGGAGGTGTGCTACTTCAGGAACGTAAAATTGTTGCCTACTTTTCTGAAAAGTTAAATGGTCCACATCTAAATTACTCTGTCTATGACAAAGAGCTTCATGCCTTAGTTCGAGTTTTGACAGTTTGGCAACATTATTTATTACCTAAAGAATTTGTCATCCACTCTGATCATGAAGCTTTAAAATATCTCAAAAGCCAAGGCAAGCTGAACCGTCGACATGCTAAATGGATTGAGTTCATTGAAACATTTTCCTATGTTGTAAAACATAAGCGTGGGAAAGATAACATTGTTGCTGATGCTTTATCACGGAGATGTGGCTTGGTTACACAATTAGATACAAAAGTGCTTGGTTTGGAATCCATTAAAACACTTTATGCTGATGACTTTGATTTTAAAGAACCTTTCTCTCATTGCATTGCTGGAAAAGGCTGGGACAAGTATTATGTGCATGATGGTTTCTTATTTCGGACTAACAAACTATGTATTCCAGCCTGTTCGATTCGTCAAGTTCTTTTGCAGGAAGCACATGCTGGTGGCTTAGCTGGTCATTTTGGCATCAAAAAGACATTGGACATGCTCTCTGATCATTTCTTTTGGCCACATATGCGACGTGATGTCCAGCGACATGTTGAGCGTTGCATAATCTGCTTGAAAGCTAAGTCCCGCCTTAATCCCTATGGTCTTTATACTCCATTACCAATCCCAACTGTACCTTGGGAAGATATATCCATGGATTTTATTCTAGGGTTACCTAGGTCTCAGAGGGGGAGGGATTCTATCTTTCTTGTTGTTGATCGCTTCTCTAAAATGACACATTTTATTCCATGTCATAAGAGCGATGATGCTTCACACGTTGCTGATTTGTTTTTCTGGGAGATCGTTCGTCTACATGGAGTGCCAAAGACTATTGTTTTAGACCGAGATACAAAATTTCTAAGCTATTTTTGGAAGACCTTATGGGCTAAACTTAGCACGAAGTTGTTATTTTCCACCACTTGTCATCCACAAACGGATGGACAAACTGAAGTTGTCAACCGTACCCTATCCACCGTGCTGCGTGCCGTGCTGAAAAAGAATTTGAAGCTGTGGGAAGACTGCCTTCCACATGTTGAATTTGCTTATAACCGGGCAGTCCATTCCACAACAAATTTTTGTCCATTTGAAATTGTTTATGGTTTTAAGCCGCATACTCCCATGGATCTTTTGCCTTTACCATTACAGGAACAAGTTAACTTGGATGCAGCAAAGAGATCGGATTTTCTCAAGAAGCTACATGATGAGACAAGAAGGAATATCGAGAAGAAATCAGCACAATATGCAAAGCAAGCGAACAAAGGTAAGAAGAAGGTTACATTCCAGTCCGGAGACCTCGTGTGGTTGCATCTACGCAAGGATCGATTTCCCCAACAGCGCAAGAGTAAGTTATCTCCTAGGGGTGATGGTCCGTTCAAGGTTTTACACCAGATAAATGATAATGCTTACAAAATTGAGCTGTCACCTGAATATTCCAATGTGAGTACAACATTCAATGTCAAAGACTTGCTTCCATTTGTTGGTGAGCCTGAGTCGAGGACGACTCCTCAAGAGGGGGAGGCTAATGAGGACATTCCTAGCATTCACTCATCTCCAAATGAAACTACATTTGATATAGCTGATCCGATTACAAGGAGTAGAGCAAAACAATTGGAGAAGGAAATTCATTCTCAGGTGAACGCTAACCTTATGCTTAATAATCAGATTATGTTGAATGGGCTATGCTTTTGAGTACTTGTTTTAATGTTCTTAGGAATGATGGAGTGCACGAACAAGCGTGGGATGATGATGGATTCTGCCCGCCAAATATAAGCAAGGAACCTGGACGTGCAAGAGAGAGAGAAAAGAACATTCAGCTACCATGAATAACAGTCATTGGAGTGCAAGCAAATAATTCAAAAGTTAGGAATGCATGCAGCCAGCAACCGGGTTGCTATCCACACGTTCCAGCATGCATGCAGAAGAATATCAACCATCCATGCGTCTGAAAGCTCTAGTTTGGTTTTGGTTAATTGATGAAACCCTAAGTGATAACCTAGTTTATCAATGTGATTATGAGATAGGTAACACTACTCCAAGTGATGAAGCAATGGCGAAGATCATGACGATGGTGATGGCATGGTGATGATCAAATGCTTAAGCTTAGAAAAGAAGAAAGAAAAACAAAAGGCTCAAGGCAAAGGTATAAATGATAGGAGTCATTTTGTTTTTGTGATCAAGACACTTAGTGAGTGTGATCATATTTAGGATCGATAGCCGTACTATTAAGAGGGGTGAAACTCGTATCAGAATGCGGTTATCAAAATGCCACTAGATGCTCTAACTCATTCCATATACATTTAGGATCTAGTGGAGTGCTAACACCCTTGAAAATGTTTGTGAAAATATGCTAACACATGTGCACAAGATGATACACTTGGTAGTTAGCACATTTGAGCAAGGGTGAAGAAGTTAGAGGTGAAATGGAGTTGGTCGCAAAGATGCTGGCGTCGGTCAACTGACCAGACGCTGGGTCGCTCATTGACCGGACGCTGAAGGGCTGCGTCCGGTCGTGTTGTCGGTCAGCACAGTAAGTAGTCACAGGGTGACCGGACGCTGGTAGGGTCCGGTCGAACATGACCGGACGTCCGGTCGGCAAAAATCGGTTTTGGAACCTTACTGTAAACGACCGGACGCTAGGTGTTCAGCGTCCAGTCAACTCAGGCACAGTGTCCGGTCAAAACTAATGACCGTTGAAGGCAGAACACGTGGCTGACTGCGAGCGACCGGACGCTGGGGGCTCAGCGTCCGGTCAACTGACCGGAGCGCCCGATCAGCCCGCGTTATTGCCAGTGAAGAGGTATAACGGCTCTATTTCGTGGGGGTTTCTATTTAAGCCCCATGGCCGGCTGTAGCTTACACTCTTGCACATTTTTATTAACATAGCAACCTTGTGAGCTTAGCCAAAGCCCTCCCACTCATCTCCATCATTGATTCATCATCTTTATGAAATTAGGAGAGAATCCAAGTGCATTGCTTGAGTGATTGCATCCAGAGGCACTTGCCATTCGTGTTTTGCTGCGGATTTTGCTTGTTGCTCTTGGTGGTTGCCACCACCTAGATGGCTTGGTGCAGCGGTGGAGGATTGACATGAGTTGGTGATTGTACGTGGCCATCTTTGATGATTGTGAGGGGATTTGTACCTTCCCCGGCGGAGCGCCGAAATGTAACTCTAGTGGATTGCTCGTGTCATTGAGTTACCTCACTTGTGGGTAGGTTCTTGCGGTGTCCAATCGTGTGGACGAGGTTTGTGAAACATCTCTTAGCCGCCGAACCACCAAGTGTTGGTCGACACAATGGGGACGTAGCGTGTTGGGAAGCACATGAACCTCGGGAGAAAATCGGTTGTCTCTTGCCATTTGGCATTCTCTCGGTGATTGATTTCATCTTCATCTTGTGATTGGTTCATCCCTCTACACGGCGGTATAATCACCCTACTCACTCTTATATATTCTTGCAAACTAGTTGTGACAAGCTCTTTAATGTAATTAGAATTGAAAGCTTGTTTTGTTATTTAAGTTCATCTAGTGGAGCTCTTTAGTGTAGCAAGATTGAGAACTCTTAGTGAGTAATATCATAGCAAGTTGTGTGTTTAGTAATCATTGTAACTAGAATTGTTGGATAGGTGGCTTGCAACCCCCGTAGAGCTAGAGCAAGTTTGCATTTCGCTATTTGTCTTACTAATCAAATTGCTCTAGTTGATTTGTATAATTTTAAATAGGCTATTCACCCTCCTCTAGCCATATTAGGACCTTTCAGCGTCCCACTAGGCCTGGCTATTAATAAAAGTAGTGTTACAACTTTCCACTACATGTTCTCATTTATTTCTTCCAAACTGAAACTCAACTAGTATTATATATCCCTGTAATGGGTGACGTGAACAGTAACTTGGAGATTGCAAATTCAGAAATACAAACTCTTTGAGTTCTTGTTCCAGCGTGAGTCTTGAGAGGCTTGCAAACTTGATCTTTCGATTCCTGAGGGAGTTGTAGAACGCCGAACTGCGGTTCACCCAGTTTGTGCCTTCACATCTATACGGCGTGATTGCGTGGGCTGTTTCGTCGGTACGTGGAAGGGTGATTGTCTCGGTAGTTCGTCGCGTGGGCAGCCCCGCGGTGCATTGCCTCTTCACCAGGTCACGCAGCGACAAGTTATCAAGTTCGCGGATCCTTCGAGAAGATCGGGACACAACTACTCGTCACACGTGATCCATAGACGTGTGCCCATCACGCAGTCTCCTCGCATTGCACAGGCGAGGATAAGGCTTGCCACTGACGCCCTTCCCAGACCCCGCACAGAGCGGGAGCTCACAGCACTAAGTGCACCCTGTGTATAAGTAACATCAAATATAGTCAAATTTCACCATGGTTCAGTTATTAGACAAACAAAGGCCCTGCTTGGCGGTCTTGGAGCTGGAGCTGGAGGTACCACTTCTGATTTTAGTCTAAAAACAGCAGATCCAAAGTTGAAGCTGTGCCAAACACGCCCAAAGAATAGATGAATTGTGTATGCCAACAAGCCAAGCACAAGCCACTCTACAAGCGTACAAGCCCCTAGCAAATCTAAAAAGGATTTTAAACATCTCCAAACCATGTCTGTACTGGTAATACTGTAGGCAATCTTCCTATCATACGAGGTTTCAATTGGATAGTAAACCAATCATCATCTTTATGCAGAATATTAGAAAATTAGTTTGAAAGTGGATAAGTGTTAATATCAAACTTAATGGATAAATTTCAGAATAACCTTGTGACCCAAGGCATCGACTCTCAGGCATAAATATGGTCCACATGAGGCTTCAATAAATTTTGGACAGTAAACCAATCAACAGGTTCTCATGTAATTAATTCTGAAAACACACGAGTTAACATAAAATTTACTGGAGTGTGTGTCGGTGCTATAGCACAAACGCAAACATATAATAACATTTTAAAACTAGAAATTTATAATAAATGTTACGAAATAACCTTGTTCAAAGTTTTCCAATCATCAAGAGCTTCATTGTAAGCATCTACTAAACTTAGCATCTTGTCCTTCAGATATTTCTTCTCAGTTATACTAACTTCACAAGATAACAATCGGTCCATATATGCCAGCCAACAGTTAGCAACTGTATCTGGTGATGAACTGCAAGGAAAACTCAACAGAGATAAGATTATACACCTCAGGATCTATGAAATAGTCACCAAAATTAAAAATAATGGTACCTCAAAAGTAGTTATAAGACAAAAATTGTTAGCCCAATATAATGATTGCTTAAATATGTTATCCTAAAGCACGAAATGAACATTTAAACAGGAATTTCTCACCCAGAAACACTTCTCTAATCCGAAAATTTTAGTTTTTAAATGCTTTCCAAACAAAGAAAAAAAAAGACTAATCTTGGCAAGCAGAGTCCAGCTCAAACGTTAATATACCTGAGTGTAAACCTAGTCCTCAAAAAATCATCGAATAATGCACTTTCCAGGGAGGATCCATAATGTTGAGGGTTCTTTTGCTCCTTTCTCTTTTGAGTAATCCTTTGAAGCCGAGGCTGACATGGTTTGAAGTATTTCAGTAACTGAAAACACCAAATTCAGTCATAGTGAGTTAGTGAGAGCTCCCATTAGTAAGTTGGCAGAAATAAACAAAACAAAGAAAGGCTTGAAAGTGTGCCATGCATCAGGATATCAAAACGAGTGATTTATCATGCAATCTATTTTATAATAAGAAATGGCTATCCATGTCAATGAGTTGCTATTGTATCTAATAAGATACGTATCCATATTGAGCCCAACTGTGATCCTTAGTACTACACAAAAAAAGGGTGCTCAATACCTAATTTACAAAAACCAATCACACCCCTAATTTCAACAATTTATATAGTACATACAAATCAATAAAACTAAACTGCAAAACAGAATATAATGCAACACAGTTGATATGGAAGACTTCAGTTAAAGAGCATTCACTGCAGGTCATGTCCATAGAGTTGTATTCATGAAAAAAAAACTAGATAAGCACATTAAATACAGAAAACAATGGACTAGAAATTCTTACAAAGGTTTAAACACAGCATAGAGCAACATCTACTAGGCAGAAAAAGGAAGTCCAGATTCAAAATCATCCACAATATACAGAAAGAGAAAATGGTTTAACTCCATTCTAATCTACTGGTAGGAGTGGAACGAAGAGGCATCATGAGCTCTTGCATTAAAGTCAGGGCTGGTCAAACACAAGAGAAAGAACAAATTCTGTTTCCTTTTCAAAAATAAAATATGACGAAATGTTGATATTCCATAGAAATACAGGATCACAGATTTTCAGTAGTGATAACACCAACCAACCTCTGAGTTTCTTGATACCCAGAACATATTGCCACCAAAACTGCTTGCCATAGCTTGTGATCCAGAAACAGGAAAAAATATAGCATACTTGGAATTTCCAACAATATCCTCCAAACCCCGGATATATGTAGCAGTCAAGACATGGATATCACCAAGATGTAGCCCAGGATACTTGTAGACAAGAACGTCTCCAGAAAGTTGGCCATCACCACTGTGCAACAGGAGATATAGCAAGTTACAACGGCCACCAATAGGAACAGCAAGAAAAAAATACTCAGTTGTCTAAAATTTAGTAATAAACTGTTAATTTCATGCTACCCTAACAGATTACACATAATCTACTATCATATTTCAGTAAATTTCTGTTTTAGATGAAGCAAGCTTTGTTTCAAGATGAAATATTGTGGCCTCTACGTTCCGCAAAACGATGACGCAAAAAAGGGATAGAACACTGAAACAAGGTGTGCATCAAGCAACACGAAGTCACAAACCCAGGCCTACGACACAAAACCACAAGAACAGTGCTTGCAGCTTGCTATGCACTAACACTTGTCTTATGCAACTGAAAGAGAGGATCTCCAAGACTCCTAACTGAAGTCCTCCGACATGGAGAGTGACCAATAAGGTGCACTCAGTTAACAGCCACCATCGAAGAGTGGCAGATGACCACAAAGCATGGCCAATGACTAAACCAGTGCTGAGCATCTTCTCTCTGAGTGAACTCAGCATCAGCAGGAACTCCAAAGTCATGCCTCCTACACACAATGTGATGATGCCATCATTACCTGATACAAAAGGATATATAGTGGTTTTCACCTGGATAACCAGCTGAGGGACACAGAGGTGAAGGCAGCACCAAGGAGGGTAATAACACCCTTAGGTTCAACTGTTGCAAGGAACCCAGTAATTTATTCCAGCTTTTCTAAACAAACATAGAAGGAACTAGAAGACTCAATATTAATTAGTAAGAATTAGGCAGCGAAATTCACCTCGATGAGGATTTGAACTTGAGTGGTCTGGGTGTACATCCACACCCTCATCCAACCTTGGTAATTTGTTCCTTTTTTTTAGAATGACATAAGCTTTTTGCCAAAAATGTAGTCACATTACAAAGAATTAAAGAAAGGTAAAACGAGAATAATGCAGCAACATTGGTATACATCATGCAAATAGGTCTGGAAAACCCTAAAGAAGTTTCTGATTCATGTGAGATTATGCAGGCATGCACGACTAGTTTCTGTTGTTTCTGGAGTTTAACTGTAAAAGATGGTGAGCAGTACACCACTAACAATTTAGCTGCTCAGAGGAGACAAAAAAACATCAAGATTCAACAGGCATTGTTGAATACTTACAGTATGACATAAACTTCGTTAGATTTTAAGGACCCTGTGGGGTCGGTTGTACCCATCAAAAAGGAGTCATCAATTGGGATCTTTCCATGTCTTTTTTTTCTCGAACTACGTAGGAGAGCTGCGTGTCATTTCATTAAGATAGAAAAGAAAGTACATAGAGAGGGGGGGAGAGCCCCCAGACTAAGTACCAAACACAGCCCCACACTTACAAAACACTACACACCCAAAACAAGGAAAGACCTGACCATAGAGCACCAAACCTAAGATGGTGCTACAAGCGACCTAGCAAGCAGCTCTTTGAGCTTAGAAGCTCCAGCCAAGCACCACAGGGTGCTTTCATTTGTTATGGCCTGCAGGAGAACCTGGGAGTTAGGGAGAACACCTTCAAACACGCAAGAATTTCTATGTTTCCAAATCTCCCAAGCCACCCAAAATGATGAGCGAATTTAAACCCATTTCGCCACTGATTTGGAGCAGCTCTAATGACTTTGCCCCACCAAGCTGAGAAGCTGGAGGAGTTTACCGGCACATCAACTACTAGATTGAGATGTGAGAAGACCAAAGTCCAAATTTGTCTAGTAAAAACACAAGATAACAGCAGGTGGGGGGCTGTTTCCTGTGCTTGGTCACAGAACGGACATGCCGGGGGGTGCTGCAGGCCCCTCCTGGCCAGCCGGTCAGCAGTCCATAACCGCTGTTTAATAGCCAGCCAAACAAAGAACTTGCAGCGTAAGGGAGCCCAACTTTTCCAGATTCTTTTCCATGGGATAAACTTTATTGAGCCAACGAAAAGGGCTTCATATGCAGACTTGCTGGTGTAGATTCCAGATTGGGTCAGCTTCCAGCGGTGTTGATCCGGGGTATCCTGATTTAGATGGACACCATCTAACTGATCCCAAAGTAACAGGTACTCCATCAGGACCTCCACTGAGAGGCCTCCTCTAATATCTGAAACCCAGTGCCTGTTGGAGAGGGCCTGTGCCACTGTTCTAGATTTGACAACTTTCTTAGGAATAGTCTGAAACAGATTAGGAGCAATTTCAGCCAAAGTTTTTCCTTCCAACCATCTGTCTTTCCAGAATAGGATTGTTTCCCCGTTTCCAACAACCGAGACCACTGCCATGTTAAATAAGGCTTGAGCCTTTTGGGGTACCTGGATATGAAGACCAGCCCAAGGACGAGAATGATCTGTTTTTTTTAGCCCAAAGCCATCTAATCCGCAATGCCCAACCAAAGGACTCAATGTTGTGTATGCCTAGACCTCCATATTCCAAAGGGCGTTGTACCTTTTCCCATGAGACCAGGCAATTTCCACCATTTGCCTGTTCCTGTCCTTTCCATAGGAAACCCCGCCGTTTTTTGTCAATAGCTTTGATAACCCATTTGGGCAGGTCAATAGCCAAAAGATGATGTATCACAGAAGCCGTGAGAACCACCCTAGTCATAATCAGGTGGCCTGCTCTATTCATCAGAGAGGCTTTCCAGCTTGGGAGGTAACCAGCAACCTTGTCAATCAGAGGCAAGAGTACTTCCTTGGAAGGTTTTCTGATTGTAAGTGGTAAGCCCAAATAAGTGCACGGAAACTCCTTTGTGGAGCATGCCAGGTGCTCCGAAATTTGCTGTACCTCTTCCTGTGAGCACTGAATTGGGAAAGCTGAACTCTTGGAGAATTTTGTATGGAGTCCAGAGGCCTGACCAAAAATATCTAAAATATGTTTCATTGTTCTGAGATCATCCACACATGGTCGAAGGAAGATAACAGCATCATCCGCAAAGAAAGAGGCCCTATGAATGGCCTGTTGTACCGTGAGGGGTTGCAGAAGGTGGTGTCTGGTGGCATATTTTATCAAGGAATTGAGAACATCCATTACCAAGATGAATAGCATGGGTGAGAGAGGATCACCCTGCCTAAGACCACGATGGTGGAAAAAACCAGACCCCGGCTCACCATTAACCAATACCTAAGTAGACGAAGTAGACAGCACCAAGCATATAGGGTTACACCACCGCTGTCCAAAGCCCAGATGGCGAAGAACCTCCAACAGAAAAGGCCAAGCGACAGAGTCAAAGGCTTTTGAGATATCCAACTTTAGGAGAACATGCGCTTCTTTTTTCCCATGCAAAGCCTTGACCATCTGTTGTACAAAAAGAAAGTTATCATGTATGTTCCTTCCTCTAATGAAAGCGCTCTGATTGGGAGGGACCAGGCTTGGCAAGAGAGGAACCAGTCTGTTGGCCATGATTTTTGTCACCAGCTTGGCGAAACTGTGAATTAAACTTATGGGCCTGAAATCCTTGACCGAGTTGGCGTCCTGCTGTTTTGGTAAAAGGGAGATGAAAGCTGTGTTGAGCAGCCTGAAACGAGCCACATGACCTCGATGTATAGCCGATAAAGCCGACATGATGTCGTCTTTGATAATACCCCAACAAGATTTATAAAATCTGCATGTGTATCCATCGGGTCCTGAGGCTTTGTCCAATGGCATCTCCTTTATTGTAGCCCATACTTCTTCCTCCGTGAAAGGGCTCTCCAACGAAGAGAGATCATGCTGCTGAATCCCAATTTCTGCAAAGTCAATGGTATAATCCCTCTCCTCAGCCGTGCCCAACAAATTCTCATAAAACTGCAGGACTGCTTCCTGTTTATCTTCTTGGTCAACTACTGTTTGATCACCCACTTGCAACTTTGCAATGAAGTTTTTCTTCTTCCTGTAACGGGCTTGCTGGTGGAAAAAGGACGTGTTAGCATCACCTTCCTTCAAGTACAGAACTCTAGAACGGAGGCGTGCAATAGTACGTTCAAGAGAAGCCAATCCCAAACAGTGAAGCTTAAGTTTCTTCCTCAGTCATTCCTCACTTGGAGAAAGATCCCTAGAATCCCTAGCAATCTCAAGATGGTGCAGAATTTCCTTGGCTATCCCTAGCTGAAGCTTGACATTACCAATTTTCCGTTGGCCCCATTTCTGAAGGTCTCGGCTAAGGGTGTGTTTGGTTGAGCTGTGGCTGTGGGAAAAAGCTGCTGTGGGCTGTGAGCTGTGAGAAAGCTGCTGTAGGCTGTGAGCTGTAGAAAAGCTGAAAGCTATTTAGTTAAACAAGTATAAAATATACCTTTTATCTTTATCTCTCTTGAAACAACCATGGAAGAGCTTTTTATTCCACCAATTTCGAAAAGCAGAAAGCCAAAAGCCAAAAGCAGGGTCAAACCAGCTTTCAAAACTGTACTACGGAAAAGCAGCTGCTTCTGAAAAAGCCGCCTGGAAAAGCAGCCCCTTTGGTTGGGCTTTTGGCTTTTGGGGTCAAAAGCCAAAGCCAAAAGCCCAACCAAACGGACCCTAAGTCTCTGAAGTTTGAGGAAGAGCCGTTCAACTGCGCAGGATGAAGATACCGGAGCATTCCAATTCTACTGAACTGCTTCTATAAATCCGGACATTTTAGTCCAAAAACTCTCAAAATGGAATTTGCGTTTGCCTCTAGTACTAACCTTCAAACCCAAAACCAGTGGGCAATGGTCAGACACAACCGAGGCGCTGCTCTGTAGGATGGCATCAGGGAAGATATCCTCCCAATCAACACAGCAGAAAGCTCTATCAAGCCTCACGAGGGTGGGAGAAGATCTTTCATTAGACCATGTGTATTTCCTTCCTACCAGAGGAATTTCTTTAGCCTCAACATCATCAAGGTAGCGCCTGAACCGACCCATCATTGCTCGATCCAAATTGGTATTGTTTTTATCAGAAGCTTGGTATATTAAGTTGAAGTCCCCCGCTATCAGCCATGGGCCAAAACATAAAGCTCGCACATCACGAAGCTCTTGCAAGAATGCTATCTTATCAACATCATCTTGAGGACCATAGACTCCTGTAAACCACCAATTGCGACCTTCTTGTTCCTCAAATTGAACTGAGATAGAATAATTATCCACTCTGGAAGCTAGGATCTGACAGATATTGCTTTTCCAGGCAATCAAGATCCCTCCCCTCGTACCATCAGCTGGCAGTTCCACATACTTGTCATAAGCAGTGCCAAAAACTGAGAGGAAAATTCTCTGATTCATAAAAGCAATTTTGGTTTCTTGAAGACAGACCACAGGGGCATTTGAGGAATGTATTACATCACTTACAGCATTACACCGGCTATTTTGGTTAAGGCCACGCGCATTCCAAATCAGAATAGAAGATGGATTCATGACTAAAACAAAAGAATTTCGACCGGCAAATTGAAACCAGGAAGTTACAGGAAGTCCCGTGCTCGAACCTGAGCGTCCTCTTCGATGTTCCAGCCGAAGATAGCCGCCATGGCAGCCACATGGCTCTCAGTGAGTCGGCTCCCCATAATCTTGAAGTAGGCATCTTGAGTCTTGAGATCAATTTTTCCTTTGCACGCAAAACCTAGACTCCTCATAACCCTCCTTTGTGCTTCGGTGGTGACTGGTCCTGGAGAACGCGGGTCAACTCCAGCCACCCTTCTGCTTCGTCGAGGTAAAGAACCCGGAGCCGCAACTTTGACGCACCTCATGTGAATAACATGCAGCGGTAGGAGGCTATCTGTTGGCTTGCGAGCTCTTTCAAGTTGGGGGATCACCGACGTTGAAGGAGCAGCCGCGTCCACTTCCCCGAAGTGTGCGGAGGTAGAGGGGGGCCTAGTACGGAAGCGCGAGCGAGAGTACACTCGCAGTGCCCCGGCCCTGGAGCCGCCAGCAGAGGACGTGTGCGGTGCCGCCGTCAGGACTTGAGGCCGAACAGGCGTGTCTTGACCGTCAGCTGGGGATGGCTGGAGAAGCTGGCCCGTAAAGAAATTCTCCAGAACAAGGCCGTCCATAGGCAGATGGGCCGTTTCCTCAGGTCCATCAAGCAGCCCACTATCAGGCCTAGCCTGGGCGTTTTTAGGGGCCCAGCATCAGGCGCCACTGGCAGGGAGGCACCGATGTCCAGCAGTTCAGGCGCAAGCTAGGGTGCTTCCGCCAATAATGGTGCTGCCAGATCTTCAGAGGGAAACTTGCTGCTGGGCTCTTCGTGTTGTGCGTTGTACACTTCACCAGTATCCAAGGAATTGAAGGAGAGATCCTCTGCTATTTCTAGTACAGGATTAAAGTCCATTAAGACTACCGATGGGGCAGCGCACACAGGCGCCTCGGGAGCAGGAGCTTCCTTTGTGGTTTCCCCATCTGACTGCAGCTCATTAAAAATGAGCTGCCCATCTAACAGCACGAGATTTACTTCATCAGTACTGCTGGATCCGTTGGGAGACAAACCAACTTCATTGGGGGGGCATCAGCAGGAGCATGAAGATCCAAAATTGAGCAAGATATCTCGATAGGGTAGATCAGACTACGTTTCCCTTCCTGAACACTAGCACCAGCCACCGGCGGCTCAATAATCTCCAAGTCCATACCAGTTGGGACACGGCTTGGCGATGAGCACTATGCTGTCAAACTGAACACATCCCGCCGCTCTGTTAGTCGCTGAATTCTTACTCTTGATAGTAGCAGAATTCTTACTCTCATCGAGAGAGGATGACACTAGGAGTTGGGGCAATTTTCTGGTTTATTTCCAAATGCTATTGCCAACCTGAGGGGTTGGGGATACATATTTATAGGCTGCTAGCCAGCCAAGCATATGCCAAGATGCTAGTCTAAGATGCTAAGATGCTGTCCTCTAAGATGCTGTCCTAGTGGCAGCAACAGCCAGCAGCCCCACAAAGACCAGACGAGCCAGACTTATTCATCATTCTCCCCCTAAGTCTTGTGTGTCGTCTTGTGGAAAAGTTGAACCATCCCGGTCCTCGAGCAGAGCTCAAGGAACTTGATTCTCCCAAGGGGCTTGGTGAGCAGGTCCGGAAGCTGGTCCTTGGTGTTGATGTAGCTCGCCTTGATGCTCCCTTCCTCCAAACAGCCTCGGATGAAGTGGTACCTCACCCGGATGTGCCTGCTACGTTCATGGAAAATGGGGTTCTTTGCCAGGGCCAGAGCGGACTTGCAGTCCACCCTGAGCTCCACCGCTCTAGTGTCTCTATCGAGGAGATCACCAAGCAGTCGAGCGAGCCAAAGCGCCTGAGTCAAAGCGGTGGAGGCCGCTATGTACTCGGCCTCGCAGCTGGACAGGGCCACCACCTGCTGCTTGACCGACTGCCAGCTAACGAGGCACTTGCCGAGGAAGAAGAGGATCCCGCTCGTCCTCTTGTTGGTGTCGATGTCGCTGGTGTGGTCGCTATACCCGACGAAGTGTGCCGCCCCAGGGCACCTAGGGTAGTAGAGGCCGTGATCGAGAGTCCCCGCAACGTAGCGGATGATCCTCTTCACAGCCTGTTGGTGCTCCGTCGTTGGTCGCTACATGAACCGACTAACGTAGTCGACGAAGAATGCCAAGTCTGGCCGTGAGTGGGCGAGGTAGCGAAGGCTCCCCACAAGACGCCGGTACTGCGTAGTGTCCACCTCCTCCGTCGTGCTGTCGTGGCTCAGCTTCAACCTCTCCTCCATCGGAGTGAGAGCTGGGTTGCAGTCGGTGAGCCCAGCTAGCTCAACGACGCGCTTGGCGTAGGCGGTCTGTCGAAGCATGATCCCGAAGTCATCCTGGTGCACCTCGATTCCCAGGTAGAAGGAGAGAGGCCCCAGGTCACTTATCTGGAAGGTGGCCTTCATCTCTTCCTTGAATGCCGCCACCTCCGCATCCTTGGTGCCGGTGATCACCAAGTCGTCGACGTAGCACCCACCAGCAGAGCATTTCCTCCACTGCCCCATCGGTAGATGGCCGCCTCGTGCGGGCTTTGCTCGAAGCCCATCCCCTTTAGCGTGGAATCTAACTTGGCATTCCACGCCCTCGGTGCCTGTCGCAAGTCATAGAGGCTCTTGCGCAGGCAGAGCACCTTGCCCTCCTTGCCGGGGATCGCAAATCCCGACGGCTGGTGCACGTAGACCTCCTCCTTCAAGTCGCCGTTAAGGAACGCCAACTTGACGTCCATATGATGAACACGCCAGCCCTCCTGGGCAGCTAGCGCAAGGAGTCGCACGAACTCCATCCGTGCCACGGGAGCAAAGGCGTCGTCGAAGTCGACCCCCTCCTGCTGCACGAAACCTCGTGCCACCAAGCGAGCCTTGTGCTTGACGATGGCGCCGGCTTCATCCCTCTTCAGCTTGTACACCCACTTAAGGGTGATCGCGCGATGACCACAAGGAAGGTCAGCAAGCTCCCAGGTGCGGTTCTTCTCGACTGCATCCATTTCCAACTGCATCGCGGCGCGCCATGCCGCGTGTCTCTCGGCCTCTGCAAACGACCGAGGCTCGCCGTCGTCACACGTAAGGTGCAACTACGCCTCCAGGCCGTGAGGCACCGGTCCCGGCACCGGCTGGTCGCCGAGAAGGTTCTTCATCGTACGGTACCACCATGGCTCGCCGTCGTGGTACGCGTCGATGCGCTCCTCGTCATGAGAGAGCGGAGTAGCGAGCTCAACCAGGCTGTGCTCGACACGAGCTGGTGTTGGAGTAGACGTGCCCGGAGAGGTGCCTGTCGGTGCTGGATTGCGTGGCGGTGCCGGCTGTGGTGGAGCCGGCGAAGAACTCATCGTAGCCGAGGTCCTGGCTAGAGAGCGTGCTGCTGTCGGAGTAACAGACGCCGGGGTCGGTGGAGGCTCGGGGACTGGGGTAGACGCGCTAGCCGAAGAAGAGCTACCTACTCCCCCAGCTCCCTCGAAGTGGACGTACTCGACAGTGAAGTCGTCGTACGTCGGAGCCAAGCCATCGTCCACCGCCTTGTCCCACGCCCATCCTCGCCCTTCGTCGAACACAACATCGCGCGCCGTGCGCACACGCTGTGTCTTCGGGTCAAGGATGCAGTAGGCCTTCGAGCCCTCCACGTAGCCGATGAACACTCCCGGAGTGCTCCTGTCGTCGAGCTTGCTGATATAGCTAAGCTCCTTGGCGAACGCGAGGCAGCCGAAGACCCGCAAGTGGGAGACCGCCGGCTTGCGCCCATGCCAAGCCTCGTACGGCGTCCTGCCGTCGAGCGCCTTGGTAGACGAGCGGTTGAGGATGTAGACGACCGACACCACCGCCTCTCCCCAGAAGACAGCCAGCATCCCCCTCTGCTTGAGAAGGGCCCGGGCCATCCCCACAACCGTCTGGTTGCGCCGCTCGACGACGCCGTTCTGCTGTGGGCTATATGGCGCGGAGTAGAGGCGCTGAATGCCCTCATCAACGCAATACGATGTGAATTCGCCGCCGTTGTCAGTGCGCAGCACGCACAGCTTGCGGCCGCACTCCGCCTCCGCAGCAGCCTGCGAGCGCCTGATGGCGTCCGCAGCCTCTCCCTTGCTGCCGAGGACCATCACCCACATGTAGCGGGAGAGGTCGTCGACGAGCAGCAGGAAGTAGCGTCGTCCTCCCGGTTGGCCAGTGTCACCATGCCACACAAGTCCCCGTGCACAAGCTCGAGCCTCTTCTTGGCTCGAAAGCTCACCCGCTGGGCTAAGAGGAGTCACCTCTGCTTCATCAACACGCAGACGTCGCAGAGCTGCTCCACATGGTCGAGGCACGGCAAGCCTCGCACCATCTCCGTGGCACTGAGCCGCTTCAGGGCCTCGAAGTGAAGGTGCCCGAAACGCTCGTGCCACTGCCATGCCTCGTCGTCCCAACGAGCAGCGAGACAGAGGGGTTGTGCCATCTGCACGTTAAGGACGTAGAGTCGATTTGCGCTTCTGGATACCTTGGCAAGAAGGCAACGACGGCGATCCCAAATCCTCATGACTCCATCCTCAACCACCACGCGCGAGCCGTTCTCATCCAGCTATCCCAAGCTGATGATGGAGTTCCTCAATGTGAGGATGTAGTAGACTCCGGTGAGCAGCCTGTGCTCACCAGACATGGCGGTGAAGATGACGGAGCCGACGCCCTTGATCTCCACGCCGGAGGCATCCCCAAACTTGACGGAGCCTCGGACGCTAGAGTCAAGCTTGGTGAAGAACTCCCATCGACCAATCATGTGATGGGTGGCGCCGGTGTCGAGGCACCACCCGTCAGTCTTGTCGTTGTCGCAGCCGTCGCCGAGGAGGGCGTGTGCTTTTGGCTCGTCAAGGTGGAGGACAGCCGCTGCGGCCGGTGCCGCTGGAGGTAGCTCGATGCTTGCATGTGCCATGAACAGAGCCGGCTCCTCCGCCTGTGCAACGTGGGCCTAGCCGCGTCGTGGCTATCGACAGTCCTTGGCCCAATGGCCAAGCAGGCCGCAGTTGCGGCAGGCGTCGTCTCGTGCCGGCTCGTGCTTGTCGGCGGCGCCGCCCTGGGTGCCTCTGCGGGCATCACCCTCGGCACGTCCTCGCGCCCCGGCCTGGAAGTCTCTGCGCGCCTTGCCACGCTTGCGGCTGCCAGTCGCGGAAGAAGGCTCCCCCTTCTTCCGGTCACCTTGGCAGGCATCCCACTGCCCCCGAGTGAGAAGGGGCTTCCCGCCAGTGGTGATGGGCCCCGAGAGAGACTGGCTCATCGCTGTCGACGACCTTGAGGCGACCTATCGCCTCCTCGATCGACATCGTGGAGAGATCCAGCAGAGACTCGATCGAGCGAGCCATCTGCTTGTACTTCTCGGGGACGCAGCGGAAGAGATTTTCGACAGATCTCTCCTCGCCGTAGGTGTCATCGCCGAACTGCACCATCTTCTGCAACAGTGTTGAGACGGAGAGCAAAGTCATCAACGTCCTCACCTGGCTTGAAGGCCAAGATCTCTTACTCCTTGCGAAGTGCCTGTAGTGTGGACTTGCAGGCGCGATCGCTGCCAATGCAAGCCGCAGCGATGACGTCCCAAGCCTCCTTGGTAGTCCGCTTGTTGGTAAGCGAGAACTGCATCTCGAACGGGACTGCAGCGATGAGGGCATCCAGCACCCGTCTATCCTGGTCGTAGTCGACGTCGCCATACCGGACTGCCTCCCACATGTGCCGCACTTGGAGCTTTACCCTCTATCACCGCAACCCACTCGACGTAGTTGGTCTTAGTGAGGGTAGGCCACCCACCGCCAGGGCCGACGTCCCTGACAACAGCCTGGAGCCTGTGGTAACCACGGTACCGATTCGGGGAGAGCCACGCTACCTGTGAAGGCCGCGCTCTCCATCGACCCGTCCGCCACCGTTGCCGTGCGCGCCTCCTCCTGGAGCGTCACCGCCGTGCGCGCCTTCTCCAGGAGCGCCACCGCTGTGCGCGCCTCCTCCAGGAGCGCCACCGCCGTGCGCGCCTCCTCCAGGGGCACCGCCGGCGCGTCCGCGCCTGTCTGGGCTGCCGCCGCGCTTGTGGGCGTGTGCGGCTGCCCACTGCGCCGCCCGCGCTCGCGATGCCTCCCTCCCCAGCAGCTCGAGGTCCGCGTCGGCGCTGTCGTCAGCAGAAACGGAGCTACTGATGCTGCCGCACAGAGCCTCGACCTCTGCTGCCGCCACCGCCACTGCTTCCGCCTCCGCTCTGGCTGCTGCCAGCTCCGCCGCTGCCAGCCTCGACTCCCTTGCCGCCGCCGCAGCGGTCTCTGCCGCCGCTCGCCCGCGTTCCTCTGTCGCGGCAAGTTCGGCCTCCTGCCGGTGCCGCGTGCTCGAGGCGACCGAGCGCTGAGACTGCCCTGCGGACATGACGCGCTACCGGGGGCTGCTACGTGGGGAGAGGACTGCTTCAGACGAGAGGGAGAGGAGTGAGCAGGAGCGGCTGGAGCTGCTGCTACTCCCAGCTGGGGCTGTTGCACGGCTGGGAAAGAAGATGAGCAAGAGATGCTCAGGCTACAGGATAGTACGGCTCTGATACCAGTTGTTAGTCGCTGAATTCTTACTCTTGGTAGTAGCAGAATTCTTACTCTCATCGAGAGAGGATGACACTAAGAGTTGAGGCAATTTTCTGGCTTATTTCCAAATGCCATTGCCAACCTGAGGAGTTCGGGATACATATTTATAGGCTACTAGCCAGCCAAGCATATGTAAGATGCAAGTCTAAAATGCTACTCTAAGATGCTAAGATGCTGTCCTCTAAGATGCTGTCCTAGTGGCAGCAACAGCCAGCAGCCCCACTGTTAGAGGAGTCAAGGGCCTATTGGGGGAAGCAAGAGATTAGAAGGAAATCCCTTCTCTCTTGCCGGCCGTGGGCGAAGCCCCGCGGCCGGCCTCCCCCAGCGCCCTTGCAGCCCTAGCCGCCGCTGCTGAACAGTACCCACGGTACTGTAGCGCCGCGGGTACTGTAGCGCGCCAGCCGCCGTCGCGACCCTCGGCTCTCCTCTCAATCCTAGCAGCCACATAACATCTGGTATCAGCTTGCCAGGCTACGATGTCGCTTCCCTTGCCTACAGCCACCACGCAGCCGCCCGTCACCCCCACCGCGCCGCCGTCCTCCGATGCAACGGCTTCTTCCGAGGCGACCCTCACGCTGCATGCGTTGGCCTCCGTCGTCCTCGACATCCAGCGCCAGATGCGGGATATGAGGGCTGCCTGGAACGGGCTTGTCCAGCAACCGCAGCCGCCGCCGTTCCCGGCTCCTCCTCCACCGCCGCCGCCCGCATCTTCCACACCAACGCCGTCTGCTCCGGCGGCGTCCTACCCCTACGGCATGCCGCACTCGGGGTCCAGCGTTCCCCTCCATCAGCTGCAGTGGCCGAACTCGCCGTCGCCGCTGCCCGCCTGGCTGCAGGCCCAGATGGCGGCCTCCGCGCCGATCTACTCGACAACCGTCTCCTCTACGCCAGCGACTTCGGCTCCGTCATCGACGATCGCGGCCTCTTCCCTGCCCCCCGCCAGCGACATCTGCTATGGGGGGGTAGATGGACCGCTGTTCCAGGGAGCACCTCCACCCTTGGCTGGCCAGTACACAGGGGTGGTCGACCCCGGCCTTGCTGCGGCGTTCGCTTTGGGTGGCGCCCAAGCCGGGCCCAAATTCTACAAGCTGGAGTTCCCGACATTCGATGGCTCGGTGGACCCCCTCAATTGGTTAAACCAGTGCGAGCAGTTCTTCAGGGGACAGCAGACGCCGGCCTCGTCTAGGACTTGGCTCGCGTCCTACCACTTGCGCGGTGCAGCTCAGACATGGTATTATGCCCTGGAGCAAGACGAGGGGATGCCACCATGGGAGCGCTTTCGGGCCCTCTGCTCACTCCGCTTCGGACCGCCAGTTCTGGGTACCCGTTTGGCGGAGCTCGCCCGTCTCCCCTTCGTCTCTACTGTGCAGGACTACTCAGAACGCTACAACGCCGTGCTCTGCCATGCCCGCGACCTCTCCGCTCGCCAAAAGGCGGAGTTGTACGTGGACGGCCTCCCGGACCACATCAGGAAGCAGGTACAGATGCGTGCGCCGCCGGACCTCCAGTCCGCCATGTACCTGGTGCGGGCCTTTGAGGACTGCGCGTCTATGCCGGTGCCTCCATTCACACGTGCACAGCCGGGCGATCAGATCGCCACTGCGGCAGCAACCGTGCAAGTGGCGCTTGCGCAGAAGAGCGATTGTCAGTCTGCGACGGTGCGATTACAGGCTGCAGCACGCGGCCTCCTAGCGCGGCGTCGACTGCAGGAGATGCGCCGGCAGATGCATGAGGCGGCCTTGATGGCGATCGACCTCGGCAAGGGGGGGCACGACCTCGCCCCGTCGAACGGCCAACAACAACCGCGCCGACCCGTTGCTGTCTCCAGGAGCGAGCATGGTGCTGTTCCCGCAGGCGGCGCACTCCAGTTCTATGGGAGTGGTGATGGAAGAAGCGTACTCCTCTTTGTCACCAGCGGAGACGCACTGCCTAGCGCTGCCGCGTTTCGCTGTCGGCCGCCACGAGGTCGTCTCCGCTGGTCGCTGTTGCGATTGTTTCCAGACAGCCGTACCCGTGCAACCCTCTCGTTCCGATGGTCTCCATGGGATCCAGGTGGCTACACACGTGCTGGTCCAGCAAGCGGAGGGTGCCCGCCGTATCTTCAGGAGTAAAAAATAAAGAGTCTAGTCTTCTTCAGGTCAATAAAATAAGCCGAGATGTAAAAGGCTTATTTTTAGGTGTTAGGGTTGTGTCTAGTGGAGTCATCGTTAGATTGCAGCTCGAGGACGAGCTGCATGTCCAGGTGGGGTGTAGTGTTAGAGAAGTCAAGGGCCTATTGGGCCTTAGCCCATTAGGGTTAATTAGTAGCTTGCTTAGGGGCCAAGTCAGACCTCTCTATATAATGAGAGGAGATGTATCAATCTAGAATGAAGCAAGAGATTAGAAGGAAATCCCTTCTCTCTTGCCGGCCGTGGGCGAAGCCCCGCGGCCGGCCTCCCCCAGCGCCCTTGCAGCCCTAGCCGCCGCTGCTGAACAGTACCCGCGGTACTGTAGCGCCGCGGGTACTGTAGCGCGCCAGCCGCCGTCGCGACCCTCGGCTCTCCTCTCAATCCTAGCAGCCACATAACACCCACAAAGACCAGACCAGCCAGACTTATCCATCACGCTCCGCATTGTCCGGGTGCAGGCTGCTAACCAAACAAAATTCGTTGAGAAGCTGCTCCGCCGTCTCCTGACCCCAAGCATGAGCAGGAATGCTGCACAGCTTGATCTCGACTAGGAACTAGAGCGCCGCCGTGGTGGATTGAAGGAAACGGGACCATCGCATGACGTGCAGGCGGTGCGTATGGGAGATGATCGGCCTTCCTTCGTTGTAGACTCTTGTCGCCGTGACAGCATTAAGGTAATCAAACAACTGGCCGCACCATACCGACGGATGACGATCACATCTTCTACCAAACCAAACCACTGGGCGACCATAGTCTTGATGGATTCCGGAGACTCGTCGACTGCGTTCCCGAATACTGACACCACCAGAGTGCGAGAGAACCTCCTCCCGCCGTACCAAGGGGGAAGAACGGTCGATGATCCGACAAGGTCGCACAGCCGGGGCTCACTCCTCATCGCTAGAAACCGTGAGGGGAGCAACACCGGCGTCCAACTCAAGTGGGGGGGTGTCAGGGATAGTAGACGATGACTGTCCTGCACCTGTGGCCGCCCGCCGCCGTCACCGCCCAGCAGTCCCAGCCCCGCTTGTGGCCTGATGGGTGGACGCCAAGGACCTGACGGGGGGAGGGGGTGACGCCATGACGGGCTTCACAGGCTGTCAAACTCGCCGAGGCTCCAAGGAAGACTCCGGGCGTGGAGCAGATGGTCGGCGCCGACAGACGTATAAGTGATGACCAACGGCCCGGCAGTGGAAACAGCGAGGAGCCGAGCAGCAGCCAGCAGCCCGATGATCCGGTGAGAAGCAGTTGAAGCACCTGCCCTGGAGGTCACTAGGGACCGGTCGACGGGGCGGGCGTGCTGATAAAGACGATTCCTGCGAGAACGACGACCTTCTGCTGTCCACCAGTCGTCGGCGTCGGGGCGCCGCACCAGGAACGGGCGGCCAACCGGCTGAAGGACGACCCGAGGTGGGGCACGGGGAACAACCTGCAAGGCAGTGACCTAGACTCCTTGGGACACAGCGGCACCAGGAGTCTGCGAGGGCACTGCCGAGACTGTTCCACGAAGAAGAACCTCCTTGAAAGAAGAAGAGCCCCCGCCAGAGTCACTCGAGGAAGGTGACGCATCCAGCCATCGCTGGGGCTTGGAGCGACCTGTAGGGATAGGACTTCCTGACGCCACAGGAGGAGAGGTCGGGCTAAGGGTTGTGAAGGTGGCTGCCGTGCCCAGAGTAGGCAGCGGCGGGCGGCTGGTGGGATGGGAGGCGTCGGGGAGGTGGTGGGGGTGGTCGGGAGGAGCCATCTCTAAATTAAAAAAAAGTTCAAAATATTGCACACTCAAATTATCAGATGACCAAAAAATGGATTGAGTCCTCTCATTTCCTTTTTAACCATGATTTCAAGTCTGGACTGCAAAAATGGTCGTCTATTGAAATCCCGGAAAGAATCATTTGTGCCGATATTGAATTGTCCATTTCAGCAAAATTTATTGAAGGTGTATAGCCAGCCACAGACAAGATGATATAGGGTTACCACATGAATCAAAGCACTAATGAGAATAATACAACAATTGGTCTTTGATAAGTCCATGCCGACATAATCTAGTGAAATTTATAGGCCAACAACAAAAAATGAACAAGAGATAGCACATGAACAAAAGGTTGGCATCAAGGATAACATCATTTATGGTCAGATCAGCTGAAGTATAGTAAATTATAAATAACATTTTACACCAGTTTTTTAGAGGGAACCAATGCCTACCAGTCAATATCCTTGTTTGGTTCATGTACTAGTATTGCCACCATTTTCCACAAAATTTAGCCAAACTAACCTAAGGTTAGGTTAGGCATGATCATCTATGGTTTAGATTGTGGTTTATGCTGGTCTCTCAGCCGGCCCATAGGTGAATGGTTTCAGTGGATTGGTTTGGTTGCAACGGTTTCCGTCGAGCTTGCCCTGGTGGGTTGATTACACGGTTTTGACGGTTTAAACTAGGTCTACATGCTTCCCTGCCTGGCTGCGAATTGCTATGGCTCAGCTAATTGCCTTGGATCTAGCCATGGTTCCAGTTTGCTAGCATCCCAATACCGAGCATGCCTACAGGGGACCAGGAAGACTCCTCTTCCTCCCGACACTCATCCTTTGCTGAAGATGCCAGCCACAGTGCGGCATGCGCTCATCGCTACAGCACCTGCCTCACATCGAACACTCATTGCTGCAGCCACGCTCGTCGTCCAACCCGTTGCACTGTGTCCTCGCCACGTCCACATGGTGGCCTAGCGGCTGCCGCCAATGTGCAGCCTCGCAGATCATGCACAGGTCACACACCAGGGCGCTAGGAAGGGTTGAAGTGGTTTTATGGTTTCTAACCTGCAATAGACCAAACTGTAGACAAAATAGATGATTTCAGCCTTGAAACCAGCTAAACTGCTAAAACTAACTCGGCTGGTCTGGTCTGGATTGGTGAAGGGCTGAACGGTTTTAGCCCAGCCCATGAACAGGCCCACACTAGGTGATCAGAAATATTTTCAAACACTGGCAAGCCACACACCACACTTATCTAAGTCATTGACATGGAGGTCCCAGCCTCCTAGTAGCTGAAATGGAATCTTGCCACAATTGTAGGTTGTGGCTGCAAACCAAACAGGTGGCTGAACTGGTCAAACTTGCCAAACCTTAGCCATGGCAAAGTGTGGCAAGTAATGGCTCAAAACCAATAACCTACTCCAATGGCTATCCCAAACTGTGCTGTATATAAAGTAACTGTTTGAAAGTATCTTGATAAACAATCTACGCAGTCCCTACTAGAGTTCAACTTAATGCAGCCAAAAAATACAATTGCTAAAAATTAGAAGCATGCATGTAGAAAAGCAGACCTTTAAGTGCATCGTTAATAACATGACAAATACTATGGATTCCATCTGATGCATTTAGTAGCAACTTCATAAAATACTCTTCTGGAACACCTCCATAATGAAGTAGCGCAATTAGGAACCACGATGTCAATGCCCTCTTCTGTCGATTACTGAGGAAAAAACACAGTACCAAATCTTTAAAATGGAATGAGGATACAACAACAGTAAAACAAAAGGACCAAATCTTTGTCAAACAAATAAGTAATACCATTGAGAAAAAGAGAAAATGACTATAAGAAACCCTGGTTACAAAAATAAGTAGCCAATATCCAGCCCTCAACTATCATCTCGATAACATTTCATTCTTACAAACTTAATGTGGACAACTAAACCAGGACTAATATATCCTCCATATCTTAGTTTCCCTCTATCTATAACTATATAGTGAGTTGGTGTTTTATTATCATAGTGGACCTTTGAAAAAACAAAATTTGTATTGACTATGTTGTCTCAACATAGCAGGTCCCAAGCTCTGGTAAAGGAGGAGGGTTGTGATAGGCGTGACGAGCCAACGTTAAATCTAACCATTCTAATGGAGATGAAACCCGAAAGAAAACCGTTGGGGCGGTAACCCTCTTAGCAACGCGCCATATCGGAACACGGTATGGTGTTAAATGGGCAATGACCAGGTCGGCACCCCCTTGGTGACGCGCCGTGTCGCGATCTGGGCATGGTGTCAAGTGAGCAAGGATTAGGTCATCGCTTCCTTAGTGGCGCGCTACATCGGCGCTCGGGTGTAGTGAAAAATGAGCAAGGGTCTTCACATCTGAGTCGATGGATGTGAAGGGTAAGAAAGCAAGTCAAACCAACTAGGATCCGTTTAGGTAGTTGGAATGTAGGGTCGCTTATAGGTAAATTAAGAGAATTAGTTGATACCGCGATTAGGAGGCGTGTAATTATATTATGCGTTCAAGAGACTAAATGGAAAGGTCAGAAGGCGAAGGAGGTGGACAATACAGGTTTCAAGCTTTGGTACACAGGGACAGTCACGAATAGAAATAGAGGAGTTTTGATTAATAAGAGCCTCAAGAATGGTGTGGTGGGAGTGAGAAGGCTAAGATTATCTTAGTCAAGCTTGTCGTTGGTGATATGGTCTTGAACGTAATTAGTGCGCATGCCCAACAAGTAGGCCTCGACGAGACTACTAAGAGACAGTTCTGGAAAGACTTAGATGGCCTGATTAGAGTTGTACCCAGTAGTGAGAAGCTTTTTATAGGAGGAGACCTTAATGGGCATGTAGGTACTACAAGCGCCGGTTTCGAGGCAGTTCATGGAGGTTTTGGATATGGTAGTAGGAATCAGGAGGGGGAAGAAGTTTTGGACTTCGCGGTAGCTTCTGACCTAATGATAGCCAACACTTTTTTAGAAAGAGAGAATCTCATCTAGTGACCTTCAGTAGCGGACAACATTCTAGCCAGATTGACTTTGTCCTCGCAAGAAGAAAGGACAAACGAGCATGTTTGGGTTGCAAGGTGATACCAGGGGAGTGTGTTGTTTCTCAACATAAGCTTTTAGTGGCAGACTTTCATTTTCAGGTGCGTAGCCGTAGGGATAAACAAGCTAAGATTGAAAGAACAAAGTGGTGAAAACTAAAAGGGGAGACGTCAGAGGTATTCAGGGAAAGGATTATCAAAGAGGGCTCTTGGAAGGAAGAAGAGAACATAAACAACATGTGGGAGAAGATGGCAACCAACATTCGAAAGGTGGCCTCAGAGGTGTGTGGAGTAACCAAAAGAAGTAGAGACGAGGCTAAAGATACTTGGTGGTGAAACGAGGAAGTCCAAAGGGCTATTAAGGAGAAAAAAGAATGTTATAGACGCTTGTACCATGACAGAAGTGTGGACAACATAGAGAAATACAAGGTGACAAAGAAGACTGCAAAGTGAGCTGTAAGTGTGGCAAAGGGTAGAGCGTATGAGGACCTTTACCAACATTTGAGTACGAAAGGAGAGGACATTTATAGGATGGCTAGGGTTCAGCAGCCCAGCCCCAGCCAAACGGCTGGACAAAAAGCGACGCCAGGCACTGCGTGCCACTCCCTCCCTCCTCCTTTCCCCTTCGCTTTGCGCGGCTAAGGTTCCGCCGCAATCTCGCCGCTCGTTCGCGTCTCTGCGCGCGAGTCTCGCCGTTGACAGCCTCGGTGACATTGAGCTCTGCCTTCCTCCCTGAACCCGCCTCCATCGACACCGACCGCCTCCAGCAAGGTACCCCCGGATCCCACGCCGCCACAGTCTCACCCGGTCGGATCTGAGCCCCACGGCCTCGTCTTGTAGGTTTCCCCCGCGCCCCACCCCCCATCACCGCCATGACCCGGTCGACGGCAGCTCCTTCCAGGTGTTTCCGATCCGCCCACTGAGAAGGTTCGTATTTCAGATCTATGTTGAACATAACTTTGTTGATCATACATAACTTATTGTTGACGTGTTCCGTCCTGTGTTGCCTCCGAATTGTGCAGGATGACGAAATTGTAGTCCTAAATTGGTGATCAGTGTTGTAGTACATTCGTGTACAATTCCAAATAGGACAAGACTCTATTAATTGGTGTTCTAGGTTCAGCTCGACCTGCAGAAGGTTAGTAATTCATGCGTCCTTTAGTAAACTGCTTATTGCCAGTTTGTGTTCCTGAATCCTGAGAACACTGGTTGTCTTGTATACATGCATCACAAGAGCTCGATAGTAAATATCCTGCATTGTACGATGCTAGTTGATTTTGCAATCAACTTTCCTATTGTAATAGTCTGGCCTCTTGTCCTCCCTGTGCTTAAGAAAAGGCGTTGTTTCCTTTGATTTGAGCTATCTTTGAAATATGCTACCATTAGTGGTGAGTTTGGCTTACTCTCCTCTCTAATTGTTATATTTGTTTTAACTTAGCTGTTGTAATTGCTTTCTTGAGTTTGTACCCCATTTGTATTTTGATAACGTCCTATTTCTATGTGTATATTTGTTGGCGGCTACAAATTTGAGTTCATATGTCCTTGTTGCCTAGTTTACAAATAATAATCTTGTATGGTTTATAATGTTCATATGCACAACTTGGTAGACGGTTTTAAGAGTACTATCGCCTGTTGTTCATGCATTATGTTTTGTTGAACCTAAACATTATGCTCTATGTTTACGCTGCAGAGAATTCAGGGACGTTTCATCCGCTGGTGCTCAATGCTGCCCACACTGGCAACGTCGTCGACTTCGTCGTGCTCTCCACCTGCAGCCAGGCAGTACAACTCCGTTCAAAACGCCGCAAGCGTTTTGGAAAGGCAAGTTCCCTTTTCCTTCGCCCAATCCCTTCTTTGCGTAATGTTAGGAACATCTTTTTTTCCATTTCCATAGCATCCATGTACATAATACATCGGAATGTCGAACATTGCATCAAATGAACCGTGATCGTGCTAGCTGGGATGACAGAACCTGCTCATTGTTTCTTGAGCTAATCACTCAGCAGAAAAACCTATGTCACTGGGGCAACAATACCCCAACCCCTATCGGGTGGACAAATGTCCATCGTGCCTTTAACGAGGCCACAAGGCTCGGGTACAACAAGAAACAGCTCCAGAACAAGTACAACGAGCTAAAAAGGACGTATTTCAATTGGCGCGACGGTCAGATCCATACTGGGCTAAGCCATAACCCGCATACTGGAGAGGTGACAGTTGACCCCGGTTGGTATGCCGCAAGCACCGGGGTACTAACTACACCCTTTTCGTTGACTCTTTTTTAGCATTTAGGTTCGCACTAACTGACTACTAACATGGCCATCCCTGGATCACGTGCAGGAAAGTAGCCAAACCACTCGTGAGAGGTGAGAGGTTCAGACATCCACAATGTTGTGAGCAACTGATCTTGATTTTGGGACGCACCCCACGTGACAGGGGCGAGTTAGTATCTGTAGGGGGACATCAACCTGACCGTACACCCAGTAGTGCAAGCCCTCAGACTCCTCAAGCCTTGTTCGACGAGCCCGTACACGTAGTGTTGGTCAGTCCTCCAAGAGAGTCACTAGGGACCATTCCATTAACGGTCCTCGCAGTATGAAGAGTAGCAGGACTCCAACCCTTGATGACTGCCTTGATGACCTGAGCGACATTATCAAGGATACTAGGGCGCATAAGGTCTGTCAAGCCACTGATGCCGAGGAGATGGCCCAAGTCAATCAGATTCTGAAGCAAGATGGTTACAGCGAGAGTGATGTAGTCTTTGCCCAAGCCCTTAATCTTTGCAACAACAAGCTCCGTCGTCGGGCTTTTCTTGATTTTGAAACAAAAGAGGGCCGGCTGAACTGGGTGAATGTCTCGTGGGACTTCGTTTTCTCCAAGTCCAAGTGATCAGCAGCACACTTCCTCCTGCGGCTTCTTTAGTTGTTTTAGTTTTCCAGCATGAGCATGTTTAGTTGTTTATGTACCTTGTCAGCGTTATGTTCTTTTTGTTCGTTGTAATAAAGACCGTTGTCGAGAACTAGGTTCACTTGGATGTGTGGCGTACTGTGAGCATTCTAGTTGAAGCGCCATCTGCATTCAATTTGATGTCAATTTCTGATTTGAGCATGTTTAGCAAACTTTGGCAGCAGGAGATGGTTGGTCCCAGAAATTACGTTAATTGACTGGTCGTGCCTGCACGTGTATTGAGGTAATTGAAAGTGATTCCTTTTTATTATTACTGGCATGATACCTTGGCTGCATGACTTTCTTACATAGAAATAATTCTGCAAGTTCAAATGTCTTGTGATCCTTTGCTCTCGGATCTTGCATCAGTGCTGGTCAAAAATTAAGCAATGGTTTTGTACTGTTTTGTAGAAACTCAAGGACATCACTTATGAGCACATGTTTGTTTGCCAATATATGCTGTCACATCTTATTGGTTTGTGCCCATTTCTATCTTGCAGCATGAGCAGCAATGAGGAGTCGTCCCATAGCGACACTTCCAGTGAAGGTCCGGGCATGGTGAACTTGGCGAAGGCAGCTGTTGTGCTGAGAAGGTTGAAAGGCCTGCTGGCGCAGCAAAGTCTTGCGGTAAATCCTCCTTGTCCCATACCCAAGCTCACCGGCGCGCAATGGATGAAACTTACTCCTGACGACCCAACAAAATGCATAGACAATTTGCGTATGTCCCGTGATGCCTTCATGCATTTGCATAACATGTTGCTTCCGTTTGGGCTGCCATCTACAGACAAGTGTAATTCCGTTGAAGCTTTAGGCATGTATGTCTGGACTTGTGCCCACTAGTCTACTAGTAGAGAATGCAAAGATAGATTTGAAAGGTCGTTAGATACGGTTAGTGGAAGGTAACTACACTAGCAGAGGTTATGTATAGGTGGGCACAGACTATACTAGTTCCAGCAAATAGGAACTACCCACGAGTCAGCCAGAAACTTGCTGAATATGCACCATGGTTTGATAGATGCATAGGTGCTATAGATGGCACCCACATAAAGGTTGAGGTTAATCAGGAGGCCAAAGCTAACTTCTTCAATAGGAAAGGAGAAACTTCAATTAATGTTTAGGCCATTGTGGATATGGATGGCCGCTTCACCTATATGGGTGCCGGGAAGGCGAGGGCATGTCATGACATGGCGGTCCTAAAAGACTGTCAGGCCGACAAATGGTTCCCGCATCCACCCGCAGGTTCATTATGACTTGCAAATATAATTGATGCAGCATGTGTGTAGTTAGTTGGGAGGACATTGTTGGCACTAATTGTGGAATTGGTTCAATTGTTGTAGGACGCTACTACCTGGCAGACTCCTTTCCAGAATACAAGGTACCATATGAACGACTTTAGGGGTGTAGAGTTGGAGACGTTAGAACGTGAGAAGAAATTTAACTACATTCACTCGAGGCTGCGCAATGTAATTGAATGGAGATTTGGGGGCCTCATAACGGTGGCATATTCTGCAACGGGTTCCTTGCTTCACAAGGAAAAAGCAAGCGATGATTATCATATCATGCTTTGCAATGGATAATTATTTGTGGTTGCGTATGGACCTAATGCACCGTCGTATGAGCTGTCGGAGTGGGTGGATCTAAATCGTGGAACACAAACAGCTGCAGTGAGGGAGTTGATATCAACTGTTATCTGGACTGGAATATGATTGACGAAAGGTGATGTAATGAAGCTACTTGAGAACTTCAATTTAAGTTAGGTATTTACTGAATGCATTATGTGTGACAATTGGTACTGATCGCAGGAGTAGGACGAAGGCAAGGGGTGTATGTGCAGCTGCAGATTGCACGTATGTGTGCAGTTTGGTTAGTGGCTTCATGAAGTCCAGAATTTTTGTATACGTTGCATATATGCCTAATTTGTTAACCCTAGTTTATGTTGTATTCTTTTGGTGTATGGATTGGACAAATGGACTGTCATTTGTTGGTTGTATGTAAGGACCAGTGAAGGTTGATGAACTGTTAGGTATGAACTAGAAGTGGACTGTTTATGAATGGCCACTGTTGTTGGCGCCTTTTTTTGTGTTTGAATTTGAAATGGCTATTCAGTCGATTTGAAATGGCTGGGGGCTGGCTGGATGCTGGATGCAGCTGCTTGGCTGGCTGGTTCAGCACCAGCTCCAGCCAGTCAATTAATGCCTGCCGAACAGGCTCTATCTGGGTCTCTCTGTTAATCCATCTATCCATAGCCTTTTCATAACAGCGTGCCCAAAAAATGCAGAGCAGGAAGCCCACTGGAATGCTCCCCAACGCTGTCTGCAAATTCCTCCTGCGCGACTCCTATTCTTCCTGCAAGCTGCTGGTGCCCTCTGCCAGTTCAAGTTGCAGCTGCTCTTCATGATGAGCTCCTCCTCCGATATTGTGTGCCCTTTCCCTCCTGCTCCATCCCTCACTCCGCAGCCTCTCTGCTAGTCTGCTTGCCTGCTGTGCTGCCCTCTGCTACTCACTTGCTGGCTCTCCATCCTAAGATGATGTTTGGGACAGGGATATGGAGTTCTGGACAGTGCAGAAATCAACTCGCACAAGTCACCCATTAACCTCCGACATTGATGCTTGCTTTATCGTGTACACTATACAGTATATATATGTGTATATATATAGTATGTATATGTCCTGAAATACATAGGACGACTAGAACTGACTAGGCTCGACTAATTAGTCACCTGGTCGGTCCCATAGCGACTAGGTTCGACTACATGATTTGTAAACACCGGTGAAATACATCACAAAGATCGTCGGTAGAGGATAAAGTGAGCAAAGCAGTATCATTAAGCTTTAAGGTACGATACACTAAGTTTGCGAGACTGCCTAAAGCTAGCAAATTGATGCAGCTATGGGTAGAAAAAAAGGAAACTAATCATATGAAATGAAGTGAATCAGCCATTTTAATGCTAAAGCAAGGAAGGATCTTTCTGTCCACAGAAGGGCTGAATTCTGCTCCCTCCGTTTATCAATGTTAGTCATATGTTTTTTTTTAAACAAAGGACTGTGGGGGAGATCCCCACAGTAGATTTTATAAATAATTTAAGCATTGATTGAAAAGATCATACTTTAAATATTTTGACCAACAACTAGTCAAATTATATGCATCAAGTGTAAAACATTACATCAACATTGTCTTTGAAGTCCTTTCAAGATTGTGGAGATTGATCTCAATCTCCAAGGTGGCGTGAGCAGAAAGATGTGCACTTGACTAAGGATCAATGACTGACATGTGAATACAAATACCATGTGGAAAGACCGAATATGATAGAAAACCCTAATGATTTGTTGTTGATTGCATTGACCATTAGGGGCTATATATAGGTACATGTGAGGGAGACTTGGGGTACAAGACAAGTTGTACTAGGTTTAAACATATTATAAGGACTCTACAACTCAGTTATACATATACTCTAACAGCAAGAGCATGGTGGAGGATAAGGCAATAGTGATGGAAGAGGCAAGAATACCTTGTGAAATAAACTAGAGACTTATGGTGTGTTTGGTTTGTGGATTCATCCCATGCTTCATGAGGTGATGCATCATGAGTTCATCCCATCAATTTTGGTGGAATCAACCCATTCCTTATGCATATACTAATTATTAGCTTGTGAGGAATGAGATGATGATGGATCAACTCATTCCATTCCACAAACCAAATAAAAAAGTGAGGAGTGGGAAGGAAGATGGACCACCTCATTCCTCAAACCAAACACACCATTAGTGAATGCAGGGAAACTATTAGGCAATAGGAGATTGTATATTGCATATATTAGGCAATAGGAGATTGTATATTGCATATTTAGGCAGTCCAGTCAATTAGGATCAGAGATTTACTCCTGTCCTTGTATTTGTAAACTGCCATATATAGCAGCAGCAGCTGCCCTATAATACAGGCGCCCCTCTCCCATTGAGAGTGTGGCTTATTGCCCCAACATCATCTTCTACATGGTAATCAGAGCAATCTGATCTTGGCCCTCCCTCTCCTCCCTCAAGCCTGCGCCGCTCTCTCCCTGAGTGCCGCCCAACCTTGCTGCGCCGCCAAACAGCCGCGCCATCATGACCACAGAATCCTCCACCACCTCCGCCACCTCTCTAGCCATGGCTGAAGCCATCAACCCAACCGTTTGCCCATATGCTCTGGTAAACGTCAAGACCCACATCCCCATGACCCTCGAGCTGCGACCCTCCAACTACACCAAGTGGTCCACAGCTTTCAATGCCAAGTGTGGCAAATTCGGGCTGCTCTCGCACCTTGACGTCGTCTCCCCTACGCCCACCGATGATGCATGGGTGCAGGCTGACTTCTGCATCCGCAGTTAGATCTTCGGCACCGTCTCCGACTCCGTCCTCAACCTCGCTATGACCGGCGCCCAGCAGACCGCCGGCCAGCTCTGGACAGCCATCGCCGCCCTATACCAAGCTAACAAGGCGCCCCGCGCCGTCTTCCTAAGTCACGAGTTCCACTCGTTGACCCAGGGCGACTCCTCCATCGACGAGTACTGCGTGCGCATGAAGGAGGCTGCCGACAATCTTCGCGACGTCGGGCAGACCATCACCGAGCCCAACCTCGTCCTCAACCTGCTCCGCGGCCTCAACGAGAAGTACCAATCCGTCGCCGACAACATCGCCGCCCAGGAACCTCTCACTTTTGCTGTTGCCAGGAACCAACTCCTCAAGGAGCTGCGTCTCAAGAACGAGGACAAGGTCCGGCCGCTTCGGCCCTTCTCGCTGCCTTCACCGGCGCCCCTAGTGGCGCCCCCCCGGCCGGAGTCCCGCAGCAGCAGTCGCGCCAGCGGCAGCAACCGCGCCAGCAACAGCAGCCGCGCCAGCAACAGCATGGCAACGGCGGCCGCCGCGACAACCCTCGGCGTGACAGCAAGCGTCAGCCCTGGGGTTTTGATCCTTGGACTGGTGCACGTGTCAACCCCGGCGAGCGCGTCATACCTCCCTGGGAGCGCGACCAGGGCGGTTCCGGCGCCCCTGGCAGCCACACATGGCAGCCCCCACGCCAACAGGGGGTGCTCGGTGCCTCTCCTCAGGCGCACACGGCGTTCGCCCCCGTCCAGGCTTCCTCCAACAACACTGGTGGACCGACATGGGACTCGGCCGACCTCATTGCTGCCCTGCAACACTTGACTGTCCAGGGCAGCCCCTCATGGGTTGTTGACTCCGGCGCTTCATCCCACATGACGTCCTCCGATGGTATGCTCCTCTAGCGCCTACCCCCCTCCACCTCCTCTATAACAGTAGGCAATGGCACTAGCATTCCGGTCACGTCTAGAGGTCACTCCATCCTACCCACCGCCACAGCAAACTTCTCCCTCAATAACATTCTCGTCGCCCCTTCCCTCGTCCGTAATCTTTTATCCGTTCGTCAATTCACCCGTGAAAATCGCTGCTCTCTTGAATTTGACGCTCTTGGTTTTTCTGTTAAGGATACCCAGACGGGACGCGTGATTCATCGCTGCAATAGTACCGGTGATCTCTACACCATACCTGCTATCCCTCCGACCGCTGGCGCCTCCTCACATGCTCTCCTGGCTGTTTCGTTGACCCTGTGGCACCAGCGTCTCGGCCATCCAGCCCCTGCTGCATTAGAACAGTTAAATAAAATACATGCTGTTTCCTGTAATAAAGTAGACCGCTCCCTCTGTCATTCATGTCAACTAGGCAAGCATACGCGTCTACCCTTCAGTGCCTCTCAGTCTTGTTCTCATGCCCCGTTTGAACTAATTCATTGTGATGTTTGGACCTCTCCAATACCTAGTATATCTGGTTTTTCATACTATTTAGTCTGCCTGGATGATTACAGTCACTATTGTTGGGTTTTTCCTCTCCAACGCAAATCCGAGGTCCACCAACACTTAGTTAAGTTCACAGCACTTGCACAAACCCAATTTAACCTCCCTGTAAAATGCTTCCAAACCGACAATGGCACCGAATTCGTCAATACAGCCACCACCACCTTCTTCGCTGCTCGGGGAACACTTCTCCGTCTCTCCTGCCCATACACTTCCCCTCAAAATGGCAAGGCGGAACGCACCATCCGCACCCTCAACAACTCAATTCGCACCATGCTGCTCCACGCTTCCATGCCGCCTGCATACTGGGCTGAGGCTCTTGCTGCCGCCTGCTACTTACTCAATAGGCGCCCTTCCTCCTCCATATCCCATGAGGTTCCCTTCACTCGCCTCCATGGACAGCCACCCACCTACAGCCACCTTCGCGTTTTTGGGTGCCTATGCTACCCAAACCTACAGGCTACCTCCCCACATAAGCTCGCACCTCGCTCCGCGGCATGCATTTTCCTTGGGTATCCATCCTCTCATAAGGGTTATCGGTGTCTTAACCTGGAAACTCAACGCATCATTATTTCTCGTCATGTTGTGTTCGATGAGACTGTTTTTCCTTTTTCCACCGCCAGCGTCCTCCCATTCCCTCGCTCCCTGGATTTCCTTCTAGACAACGATTCGGTTTCGGTGCCTTGCTCTACTGTTCCTGCAGGTGGAGGTCCCTCCTCAACGACCACGGTTGCTCCGTCCACCCTGGACGTTGTGCAGCCGCCCCCTGATGATGAGCCGGACCCGGCTCTTCTCCTGCCTGGGGGGCGCGGCCCTGTGCCCCCTAGCCCTAGTTCGGCTTCTCCACCACCGGGCGGGTGTGGTCACGTGCCCCCGCCTAGCCTTCCTGTGGCTCCGTTCCCACGGACCTACAGTCGACGACCCCAGCCGGTGCCAGCGCCATCGGCTGTCCCTACAGCACCGGCGCCTCAGGCTGCAACCCCATCTCCGCCACTCACGCGCACCAGGACCGGCACCATCCCGCATGTGAGCTACGAGGGGCTCGCTGCCACCTCCTCGCCCTCACCATCGCCTTTACCGGCGAACTACCGCAGCGCCCTGGCCGATGCCAACTGGCGGGCTGCGATGATGGCTGAGTACCAGGCACTCGTCGACGACACCTGGCGTCTTGTTCCGCGCCCTCCTGGCGCGAACGTTGTGACGGGCAAGTGGATTTTCCGGCACAAATTCCATGCCGATGGGTCCCTCGCTCGTCACAAGGCCCGCTGGGTGGTCCGCGGGTTTTCCCAACGAGAAGGTATTGACTACGAAGAGACATTCAGTCCGGTGGTCAAACAGGCTACCATTCGGATCGTTCTCAGCATTGCTGTCTCCCGCGCCTGGCCGATCCACCAGCTGGATGTGAAGAATGCCTTTCTTCACGGCCACCTCGACGAGACGGTCTACTGCCAGCAGCCACTAGGTTTCGTCGACCCCGCCACTGCAGATCACGTCTGCCTCCTGCAGAAGTCCCTGTACGGACTGAAGCAGGCCCCGCACGCTTGGTACCAGCGGTTCGCGGCCTTCCTTCAACAGCTCGACTTCGTCACCTCCGCCTCCGACACGTCCCTCTTTGTTCTCACTGAGGGGACGAGTCTCGCCTACTTGCTGCTCTACGTCGACGACATCATCCTCACCGCCTCAACTCCCGCTCTTCTGCAGCGACTCATGGCCCGACTCCAGTCTGAGTTCGCCATGACCGACTTGGGTGCTCTTCACCACTTCCTCGGCGTCGCCGTCACCCGCACCCCCCGACGGCCTGTTCCTGTCACAGCGTCAGTACGCCGTCGATCTCCTCCAGCGGGCGGGCATGGCTGAGTGTCATCCTACGTCAACCCCTGTTGACACTCAGGCCAAGCTCTCCGCCCATGACGGCGACAAACTGTCAGACAAGGACAGCTCAGAGTTCAGGAGCTTAGCAGGGGCTCTTTAGTACCTGACTCTGACGCGTCCTGATCTGGATTATGCAGTTCAACAGGTGTGTCTCTTCATGCACGCCCCAAGGGAGCCCCACCGTGCGCTGATCAAGCGCATTCTGCGCTATGTGAAGGGCACGCTATCCTCCGGTCTTCACATTGGCGCCGGCTTCGTCCAGACGCTGACTGCCTACTCTGATGCTGACTGGGCTGGTTGCCCTGACTCCAGGCGGTCCACTTCTGGTTTCTGCGTCTATCTCGGCGACAACCTGGTCTCCTGGTCCTCCAAACGCCAGACCACGGTCTCCCGCTCTAGTGCTGAGGCAGAATACCGTGCTGTGGCTCACGTTGTGGCCGAGTGCTGTTGGCTGCGGCAACTCCTTCAGGAGCTCCATCTTCCGCTGCCCCAGGCCACGGTGGTTTTCTACGACAACGTCAGCGCCATCTACATGACGGCCAATTCAGTCCACCACAAGCGCACGAAGCATATTGAAATTGACATTCACTTTGTGCGCGAGAAGGTGGCTCTTGGCGAGATTCGGGTCCTTCATGTTCCTTCATCTCATCAGTTCGCTGACATTATGACAAAAGGGCTCCCAACACCGCTGTTTACAGAGTTCAGAACCAGCTTGTGCGTCCGCAAGCCCCCCGCTTCGGCTGCGGGCGGGTATTAGGCAATAGGAGATTGTATATTGCATATATTAGGCAATAGGAGATTGTATATTGCATATTTAGGTAGTCCAGTCAATTAGGATCAGAGATTTACTCCTGTCCTTGTATTTGTAAACTGCCATATATAGCAGCAGCAGCTGCCCTATAATACAGGCGCCCTTCTCCCATTGAGAGTGTGGCTTATTGCCACAACATCATCTTCTACAGAAACGTTACCCAGTTACTGCAACATATGTCCAGATCTAGATATTTTGATGTGGCTTTCTAACTTCCATGGAAAATGTGCATATGCTAGGGATGTATACCTAATCCAATAAAGTTAATAGGTATACCTTGTCGAAATCACTTTCAAGGAGTTGAAGGATTTCACATCTATTAAATTTGGATCAGCTCTAACTTTTATCATTGATGGCCGAATATGAATTGTTCTAGGCGGAAGCTGCAGTAGAAATGTAGATTAGCAATTAGAAACTTTTTTCTAATTGGCTTCAAAAAGACAAGAAACAATATATAAAATGGCAGTAACCAAAATCATGTGTAAACAAATAAAGATACTAGAGAGCATTATCTTCCCTTTGGCACTACAGAAACTCAAAATTCATCTTTCACCTGCCTAAAGACTACTTTTGCAATTCTTCCCAAAAAAAGCTACCATTTTTTTCTATTGTCAAATTAAATAATCTAAATACACCAGTTAGAATAAATCTACAGCCACACAACAAATGCCTGCTCCACAGTCATGATCTATGCTACATCCACACCCATGAATGCACCCAGAAAATATAACACCATCAAAACAGATGCACCAGATTATCTCTTAGCCATTCTCTCTCATTACTCATCCAAATCTGACGGCTCATGTTTAGCGTGTCTGCCCTCCCGCAACCAGCCTCCCACGCCCCGCCCACGCCCGCGCCCCCGTTGGCCACGGTTCGATTCCACACCCACGCCCATTGTTTTTCTTTTTCCCCTTCTGTTCCGTCCGCACTTCCTCTCTCGTCACGAGGAAACGGCACGCGACTAGGGCTCCCAGGCCGCCGCCACGCCTGGGACGCCCACCGCCCCACCCTGCTCGAGTTCGTCGGCGTCGACCGCCTGGGCCTCCTCTCCGAGGTCTTCGCTGTGCTGCACGACCTCCGTTGCGATATCGTCGACGCCAAGGGCCTGGACACACGGCGGCCGCGTCGCCCGCGCTCATGTTTGTGCACAACGAGGAGACGGGCGCGCCGATCAACAACGCATCGCGGGTCAGGCGCGTGGAGTCCCGGCTCAAGCACGTCCTCCACGATGGCGCGGGCGGCACGACGATGGTCCGGCCAGACGCTGCGGCGTCAACATGGACCGGAGGCTCCACCAGCTTCTCAACGAGGACGGGGAGGCCCAGAGCCGCGCCGACATAGCGGAGGCGCCCACGGTGATTGCCAATCCCAACTTCGCCTGTTACTTCCGTTTCCATGTTCGTCACCAGGTCGACTGGATTGCTCGTCATGTGCTCGATGGAATGCACTAGGGATTCAGGGCAGTTTTAATTTAATGTATTTTATCTTCGTGCAGGTACAAGCCAGATGTAATTAAAGGGAAAATGGACTCAATAAGGCCAGAAGTGAAGGAGTATTATTTCAATTGGGTAACTACTGTATTTTTTAATATTTAGCAAGGTTGAAAATGACATGCTAATGCTTGGTAGCTCGTACATGAACATTATAGTTGTTCTGCATTTAACAACTGTCAAGGACAGCTTCGAGTGCACATGTACAATACTATCAACGTCTTGCCATCTGTTGTAGAACATCTGTTTGTCAGATATTCAATTTAACCATCAATAGGTCAATGATTCTGTAGATTGAGAACATAGAATTAGTACACCTAGATTCTTCGTTGAGAGTACCTTTACGTTGTGGGAGGGTTATGTGGCTGGAGGAGGCAGGTTAGAATGCTGCTCCATGAGGTTGTGAGTTCGGTTACAGCAGGTAGCAACATTTAAGACTTCTAAAGAGTCCAGGGCTCTCTTCAGTCCTACTTTTCTTAAAAAAATATACAGCATATATATATTTTTATTTGAAACTACATATGTTCTTACAAATCACAAGTCAAAATGTCACATTTAGGACTGTGTCGATGTCCTAGAATCTACGTTTGTAATTGAGGTAATTGTTCGTTAAAATTGCTTTATTAATTACAGTAGTATGTGGAGTGAAAGGGAAATGCTGAAATTAATTGCATAAGTTAGGCATAGCAACTGTCCAAACTTCCTAATCTGGAATAAGCTGTGCCTTGTTTTGTTTTAGATTCTTGTCCAGAGAATCTGTATCTAGGGAAAAAGAAGTATGCAAGACATGCAAACATAATCCTCTATATTTTTTTGTTAGTTGATTGTAGTTTGAATACTGCACCTCCGTTATTCATATACTTTGAATATCCTTGGGAAGCTCATGGGATAAGGAATTAGGCACTTTGATATGCCCTGTATTTTGTTTCTGATGTACTGCCTTTGGAGAAAATTCATAGAAGCCATTGGTAAATTGAGTGTGTACACGCTGCTTTTAAGATTCTGCCTCCTGTTCCTGCACCCTTGATCCTGCCTTCATACTGGAAGCTCTTTTGGTGACTGGGAACTATGCAATGTCAGATTAACAGATTTTACTGTGATTTCTCTAATTGCATCTGTGTATTCTTGTTCCTAGTGTACTTGGTATGATTTTAACAAAAAAAACGGTAACTTTGGTATATCTAACTTGAATTTGTACCTGCCGCTTATTTTGGTAAGGATATGTAACTTCAGCATATACCATTATGAAACTGCAAAGATAGAACTCGTGTCCATTGAGAACTTGTATTTAAACTTGTTTGATATCTTCATATTGCTATTTGAGTAACTGACCTACAGGAGGCCCAAAAAGCAATAGTTGAGGAGCAAGCTGAGGATGCAGCCTTCATCAGGGAGGAACTTGATCATCGAGAAACGTGAATCTTAATGAATTTGATTGTTCGTTTTACTTTTTTATAAATTTTATCCTATTTTTTATTTTACCGTAGCGTTAACACGGGCAATATACTAGTACAATTAGAATAAAAGTCCAGAATTAGAAGTGGCTAAATCATTGCCAACACATGTTTCTATAGTTTGCAGGCCCCATTTATGTATTAAAAGAAGATGGCATTTACTTTATATACCTAAATCTTTTTTTCTATGTAAAAGCACAAAGACACTAGCGAAAATCTAGTATCCTTTAGTTGCTACTCCCTCCATTTCAAATTGTAGGACGTTTTGGCTTTTCTAGATATATAGCTTTTAGCTATGCACTTAGACATACACTATGTCTACAAAAGCAACGTATCTTGAAAAGCCAAAACGTCTTACAATTTGAAACGAAGGGACTACTAAATTGCAAGAACAATTTTATATAAAAAACAAAATAAGCACACAAAAAGTAGAGAGAAGGAAACATATAAACTACTCTAAACGTTGCTTGTAGCTTAGTAAAATAAACCAGGGTATCTTTTTTTAAAACCCTAATCATAATAAAACATGCAGTTCAAACGAATCACGACAAATATAATCTTGTCATTAGGAACATGTCAATTAAATATTATATCTCGATATAAATATATTACTATTTCAAAAATTCAAATGTTGCTCATAAAATGCTTGTTTAGAATTCCAACTGAAAAAAAAAGATAATATGACCTCAATATCTCATCCATCTAATTAGAAATGGTGAATAAAATAATCAAAGACAAGATTGCAAATTGAAGGATACAACATTGTAGACACATACCCGTCTATCAACAAGAAATGTTCCCTTTACAACACATCCATTGGAAAACATATGTGACTGCATCAGAAGGGGCTAGATCAAAAGAAAGAATTGAAGGTCAGTAGCCAATATTCACACACAAGATCATGCCACAAAGCTCTAAATTAAAGATTGCACTAGTCTCAGGACACTGACAATGTGAGTTGGACACCCCCTTGAATTAACAAGTCTTATCAATGTGTCATTTTCATCCAAATCCATATTATCCTGAGCAAATCAACACATTGTAAATAAAGAAGTCCAATTAAGAGGAAAATGTACATATTTTACCTATGTCTGCTACTAAACCGTACTTTTAAAAAGGGTAAAGTTTAAGTGCAGGTGTGCAACCAAATAAGGTAATGTATTTGGGTACACACAACAAAATACGAATCATTTAGCAAGATTTATGAGCACATAACCATACATAATGTAACATTCAAACCATACAACTACTTTTCTTATTGTATAAAATAGCTTTGGGCCTCTGAAGCTGACACAAAAAGTTTTTGGCAGATAACAATGAATTCGTTCACATTTAATAGAACAGAAAAAAAACCACAACTATGACCAACTGAAACTATTATGACCATAATTTAGATGGCCTTGAACACAAGTAGAGCGGCCATGCCGGTGAACGCGGACAGACTAAAAGGTCTTAGATAGAGGAGAATAGGAGATTCTATGAACCTTGGTATATTTCTTGTGTGATGAGAAGATATACAAGCATTAATAGTAATAAGACATTTTGGCTTTTTCTACATACATAATTTTTTTAGAAAAAGCAGCAGAGTGTTGCTTCATTGTATTAGAGAAGAAAATAGTCCCCATACAGCCCACTCATCTCATACGGGGACCAAATGTGAGAGGTGGTTTTAGCAGCAAAACAAAGGACTTGAGACAAATGCAACATGGCCTGACCAAAGCTACAAAGAAAACTAGATTCTACCACCAAGCTTTAAACCCTGCAGCTTCTTTGTTCCTAGGCACCAGAGACTGTTTATCTTTGAACTCCCTCAAAATCAGTGTAACCGAAGGTGCAGCAGCACCCTCGAAGACACATGCATTCCTATGCTTCCAGATAATCCAAACGTCCAGAATTATTAGATAATTCACTCCCCTCCTGTGTTCTTTCTCCACCCTTTTCAGTGTCTTGCGCCACCAGTTGGCAAAGTTACACTCATTCTGCCTAGGAACAAATCCAGCTAGTCCAATTGGAGCAAACAATCTGAACCAAGCTTCTCTTGCCACTACACACATTGTTAGTATTAGAGTGCACGGTTAGATCCAGACCCAAACGGATCTACTAACCGAAGAACGCGGAAGCATAACCACCAAAGAAGAAAACGATAATGACACCGAGGTACGATGTTTTTTAACGAGGTTTGGCGATGTGCCTACAACCTCGGGGGATGACTAAGGGCGTTCCTCCCCATAAAACAGCAGCTACACTGGCATCCGAGCGCTCCCGCGACCTTGCCGCCACCCAAACTAGACGCCAAGTCGTCTCATGGTTACTACACGGGTTGTCTCATATTTATGGCCCCCTAGGATACAGAGTCCGCCTCCAACTCTATCCTAGCCCCTAATACAACTCAAGTCCAACACATATCTAACCGTTAGGAGGGGTTGTATCGTCTCATCTTCTTGATCACAAAGGAGGCACTTATCTGAATGAGAAAGCCCCCTCTTAGCAAGCCTGTCCGCTTTCCAGCATCTATTGCGGATTGCCAACCAAAAAAAAAATGTGCCTAGGTTCAAAGGTCACTAATCCATAGAAGTAAGCTTTGTACGCAGACTTGGAAGAAAAAAATATGTATCTAGAAAACCCAAAACAAGTTACAATTTGGAATGGAAGGAGTAATTCACAGGATAGGAGATTATGATGGAAAATGTTGCCAGGAAACAAAATAAGTTTTTTTCTTGAATACAGAGGAGAGCTGTGTATCATCTCATTTAAGAAGGAAAAAAGCAAGTACAAGAAGACATCGCACATATCTCACACAAACACACACACACACACACACACACACACACACAAGTATTTGCAAACAGAACTGACTTCCTAAAATAACCTGAATGGAGGAAGCATTAATTTCAGATGCTACTTCCATCAAGAATAAGATAAATTCTACTGTCTGTATTGATACAAAAAAAAACTAGAAGATAAGAAACTTTTCATTTTGACTGACAATCCATTTTTACCTTTGACATGCATATGCGATGTAGCTAAAATTTAAAGTTTTACACCTATGGCTTCTCTACAGAATAATCTTTACCAAAAAAGCTAAATGCTTTACTGTTGCACTCTCTGAAGGTAACCAGTAACTGCAATACCACAATTCACATTTTGTATGACAATTAATGGAAACACATAGTGAGTGCAAAGTAATTGGAGGTGCACAAACTTGAAGTTCAAATGGTTTTGAAGCTTTCCCCCTGAAGACACCCGTAGGACATTTCATAGCCAAATCCTCAGATATAAAACCAGTGCCAGTGGTATGGATCAAAGGCTTCCCTTCAGCATTGAGAACAATGTTTCCATATTCATCCTGAAATGTCTCATTACCATAATAACATTATACGTCAACAAAATGCGATCACAAACATGATGGGAGGAAGTGATTTACCTTGCAAGGTACATCTTCAATCATTGTAATATTAACATTGGATAGGTCAACATCAAGCTTGATACTTCTTGACAATATCAAAGCAAAGCTGCAAATAGAATGTTACAATATTAGCTTTGTGTGTAGGAGAGAGATAAAATGAACAAAGACATGTATCATGTATTGGCAACTAATAGTTCCTTTGTACATGAGATAAAAGTTGCAGAGGGCTCTAACATTCCAAGAGAAGTAACAGTGGAACATGGAGGACGATAGTAAATCACATATAAGAGGCTTCTTTGTCTCAGTGGCACAAAAACTTGACTTATCAAGAAAACCTTACTCTAATAGATTATCACAATTACAGTGCATTTGGTTTGTATCATGGAACCATTCCCTTATATACACTGCTGTTTGGTTTACGTAGCAGAATCACATCATCCATCACGGAGTTGTTCTGTATTTCTCAAACCAAACGAGCTGTTAAATACCAGGGCCAGGCTGATACATCCTTTGTTAGATATTTGATACTTTTGACATTTCCAATATTTCTGCCTCGCCCATCACAGTTTATCCCCAACACACCCTTAGTTTCAACAAATGCTCTGGCTTAATGCAGAGCATCTTGCGCCTTAATGCGAACGAAAAGCTTAGATGTCGTCAGCTTATTCAGCACAGCTAGCACAATTATTTAAGTAAAAGAGTATATTTGGCAGTTAGTATTGTAATTTGGTATCGCCATATGTATTCAGGGAGGCAACTTGCACACAAGCCTCTGTACTCTATATATACTGCCCAAGAGGCTCAATGCAATCAGACGCATTATAAACAATCCTTCCTGCTCTCATGGTGTCATGAGTTTCGGTTTCGCTCCTGAACCCTAATGCTTCCGCCGCCGCGTGGCCCAAGGGAGATTGATCTCTGCCTGGGGAAGCGCCCTCGTAGGAAGGTTTTGGCCATCTAGTTAATCCACTGCCACAGCGTCCATCTTACTGCAGCAACAGATCAAAGGAGTGCTTAACATGGGTGCTGCCGAACTACTCGCCGTGGGCAGCATCTGGCCACCATGAAGCTCATTGTCGTCCTCGAGCCACCCAGGACCACATCCATCGTCACGATCCATCACAATGGCGCACCATGCTGCACAAGGTTCTTTCAACATGCTTCTGTGTTTTCCTCTTTTTTCCGATCAGAGATCGAGAATTGCATCACCCAATCTACCAATCCCTTGAAGTTCAATCGACTATTCTCCTAGGGACGAGGTTGTCGTTGCGTGCCCTCCCAGGAAGCAATGACAATGCTCGAGGTCAAGCCATCTTCCCGGTCACCGCCTATCCATGATGGCGCCACCCATGCTGCCGGTCCTCATCACACTGGCTCTTCAATCCAAGTCCATGACAACCGCCACCATCACCAGGACATCGCCACCAATATCGCTACTGGATGACATGTGAGCACTCGTTGATATGTTGGAGCAGCCACGTCTACCGTCACCATTCAATCATCTCATTGTCCTGCCAGTGACATCAATGCGACGTCGCTACGGGGGTTGTTGTACCACATCTAGATTATCGATTAATAAAAAAGAAAAGGAAAAGATAAAACAAGAAAAGTTATCAATTCATGATCATATTCGTATAAATGGTTGTGAATATGCTATGAGTCAGATTTGGTAGACTAGGTCAGCAGTCCATTTGCTTCTATAACTACAAGCATAAACAGCTATTTACCAAACACCAAATCAACACCAATGATTTGCCGTAAATATAAGAAAGAACAACCAAATTTCATGACTTGTCCATAAAGCAGAGAAGCAGGTAGCAGCATAATATGAGATGCCACAAAGCCACAAGAAAACTATGACCACATGCATAAGTTCAAAATGATATAACCTTTACTCTATCTGATGCAGCCACATATTTGTGACCGAATTTGTGCCATATTTCTGACTTGAAATGAGGCATGGACAGAAACTTCAAGGACCTAATATCTTCTTCATTTAGCACATCTTCTATCTTGTTGCTGTATGAAAAGACAAGAAATTAGCTGATACAAAATAAATATAAGATGAACATGCTTTTTGAAGCAAGCAATAGATATTCTATAAATGAAACCATAAGGGACAATACTATTTTGCAAGATACTTGCATTATTATGTTACGGCTAGGAGGTGCTGGACCAAGACTCCTTAGGTGGTAGTCGTGGTCTGTCTCAGGGTGAGGCTTGAAGCCTCTGCACCCTATGGTGGAAGAGGAGGGATTAGAGAGAGGTAGAGGGTTAGGAGAAGATTATTTCATTTCTTATCCTCCTGATTATGATCACCTGATTAATAAAGACACATACAAGCAAGTGCTAATCTCTCTCAATTTGTCCTAATTCTCATGATATTATCCTTCATGGGCTGATTGCTAATCAGCTGGCTGCTTACCTTTCCTGTTTCTACACTGACAAGGCTTTCCCACAGATTTATATTAACAGGCTCCATTAGATATATTGCCGCTACATGCGTAAATTTGAAGCAGTTCACCCTACAAAAACGGAAACTTACCATCCAAGGTAGCCAAAGATCATAAAAACCTTTGAAAACTCCAGTTGTCCAAGTGCTAACATTTGAGGGCTTGCATTTTGAGAACCACTAGAGGCCTTATGAGGTTTTCCCACCTCAAGATTCAATGGTGTCGCAGCCAGAAACCTTCCTGAGGGGGCAACCATTTGCTCAAGACGCACAGAAATTGCTTGCGCCGCATTGTTCAGCACCCAAGAAGGAACTCTCGCAGCCTGGTTAAAGATCCCAACAGTTGATTGGCAGGCGCCGCATCCCATAAGCTGTTTGCCATCAGATGACGATCCTTCTGCTTTGTTAAGATAAGATATCATAAATACGAAACACAGTGTTATGAATGAAAGAGCATCATAAATAAACTAGATATAGCATTTGATTAAGCTTAAATAAAAGATTCATAAAAATCTGATTGATGTAGGTGTACACAAAAAAACACCCAGAGTGAAGCAAAAAGTTCAAACCCCCATCGCACTTGCTGTCCTTAAATTAATTGATAAAAATTTCCAAAATCGTTAGACATTTAGAACAACATTTACAAAACCATGGGCACAATGCCTGATATTCTAGAAGTCCAAAAAAATATGAAAGACATAGAAAAGGCAGAGAGATACAGTATGGTGACTTTAGGCAATTTTGGACCGTTTGATGACGGATGGATCTTGTGTCCAGAACATTTTCTAAAGCATCGGTGGGCAGTACATCTGCTATACACTGCTTCACAGTACAATGAACATTTTAAAAAAACAAAAACGTATGGACAAAAAACTAAATTTCCAGTATTAATCTTTTCAACTCACTTTTCTACTGAACAATGCCAGCTTCCAGAAGTTCTATCGAACAATCTTGACAACCAGCAAACTAATGAAAACCCCATGAAGGAACACAACATGGCCAAAAAGGGAGCAAGAACCAAAACTCCAAAAGCATCTCTGAAACATGTACAGTACCCAGAACCACCAACATAAATACTCCTTTTTCGGTATAATCTTTTAAACTTACGTTCCTAAGTACGCCATAATGACGGCTTCTGCAAGTTGAATCTGAACAACCAGCAAATTAATAAAGACCGCATGAGAAAAGCAACATCGCCAAAGAGGGGCCAGAATCACATCCCCTGAAACGTGTGTTCAGTACTAAGAGCCATTAAAAAAGACACATACACAAATATGTCTCCAAAACGTTAGGCAAGAAAATGACGTTCAGACTCGACGTACTGCATTCCCCTGTTAGAGATTAATCTTGTCATTAGAGCATTGCATGTTTACGTTGTCAGTTGCATTTAGAAAATAATTGTCTGTGTGTAGTTCTCTGCATGTTTACATAGGAGTATACACGTTTGGTGAGAAGCCATGCCATGTGAAGTGGCAGTGCATGCTCGTGATAATTGTTGTAACATGTTTAGGCTGCACGAGAGATTAATTAGGAACTAGCCATGCATAGGATTCTATTCTAGGTCAAAGCCACGAAGTGTTTTCATGGCGGAAGAATAGGACGGCGTCCAGGGACTGGGCACTTGCATGCTGCTAGCATGTGTCCACGGTTGCACGTTGCGAGATGCAGCGTGAGTCTCGGCTGAGTGATTTTGGCTGGCCGTTTATTTCATGCATGTACTTGAGTTTATATATGAATGAAAAGCGACGGGAGTTGTGGTGGCTTGCGTCAACAAAAGAAAACTGCTAGCTTGTGCCATTCTGTACGTGTGCGTGTATCTACCAAAGAGAGCAGGCGAGTGTTTGCGATAAACACTTGCTGGTGAGGGAGAGATTCCCAACATCAGTGAGGGAGAGAATTCCAACAATTGGTACCAGAGCCGGTTTTTCAACGAAGACGATGCCGCGCGACGATTCTTCATCGGGCAAAGCCATTGTGAGTGGTGGTTTCGGCGACACGACGACAACGACCGCGGCGACGGGGAGGCTCCCATTCCCGATGCTGACCAGGACGAAATACGCGTCGTGGGCGCTGAGGATGAAGTACATCTTGCGCACCAATGGTGCGTGGGGTGCTGTTGATGCTAAGAAGGCATCCGGCAGTACCGTCGATGAGAGCAAGGACTGCCTAGCCTTGACGATCATCTCACAGTCGATCGACGACGAGACGCTTCTACGAGTTGCTGAGAAGGAGACTACCGCTGATGTATGGGTGGCTTTGCGCTCCATGCATGTGGGCAGCGAGCGCGTCCGGGAGGCAAGAATTTAGTCCTTGCGGTCTGATTTTGATAACCTTAAGATGGGTGATGCAGAGTCCGTGGATGATTTCGCGTTGAAATTCACGACGCTAGTTGGGCGCATTCGTGAACTTGGTGACGCGATGGACGAGAAGTACGTCGTGAAGAAGCTGCTGCGAGCCGTCTCCACCAAGTTCATCAACGTCGCTTCATCATTGATGCTTTTTAGCGACATTAACAAAATGGCCATGGAGGAGGCCATTGGGTCGCTGAAGGCGCATGAAGAGCTGCTGAAGGGACGAGAGGTCCAAAGGGAAGAACAACAGCTTCTCATGGCAAGAGCACACGACTCGTCTGGAAGTCGTGGTCATGTCCGTGACGAGCAGAAGGACAAGAGCAAGGTAAAATGCTACAACTGCCAACAATTTGGACATTTTGCTTGGGAATGTCCTGAGAAGAAAAAGAAAGATGAGACTGCACTCCTTGCCGCAGCATCAAGTGACTATGAGCCAGCTCTCCTGTGAATGGCAATGCCAAGATTAGGGGGGTAATTGTTAGAGATTAATCTTGTCATTAGAGCATTGCATGTTTACGTTGTCAGTTGCATTTAGAAAATAATTGTCTGTGTGTAGTTCTCTGCATGTTTACATAGGAGTATACACGTTTGGTGAGAAGCCATGCCATGTGAAGTGGCAGTGCATGCTCGTGATAATTGTTGTAACATGTTTAGGCTGCACGAGAGATTAATTAGGAACTAGCCATGCATAGGATTCTATTCTGGGTCAAAGCCACGAAGTGTTTTCATGGCGGAAGAATAGGACGGCGTCCAGGGACTGGGCACTTGCATGCTGCTAGCATGTTTCCACGGTTGCACGTTGCAAGATGCAGCGTGAGTCTCGGCTGAGTGATTTTGGCTGGCCGTTTATTTCATGCATGTACTTGAGTTTATATATGAATGAAAAGCGACGGGAGTTGTGTGGCTTGCGTCAACAAAAGAAAACTGCTAGCTTGTGCCATTCTGTACGTGTGCGTGTATCTACCAAAGAGAGCAGGCGAGTGTTTGCGATAAACACTTGCTGGTGAGGGAGAGATTCCCAACATCAGTGAGGGAGAGAATTCCAACATCCCCTTTGGTCGCTGAAGAGACACAGAGCAGAAAAAGAAACGACCTGCCACCGCGCGCACGATAGCTGATGCGAGGGTCTCGCTGTCCGCCGTCCGCCCCGACGGCCCCCGGCGACCCCGCGCCGCGACCCGGCGCAGCGCCCGAACCGCCGCTCCCGCGTCGACGCTCCGGGGTACGGCTCCGCCCCCCACGCGGCGCACAGCCCCTCCAGCTCCGCCTCCACCGCGTCCGGGAGCACCCCGCCCGGCTGCGGGACAAGCATCGCGCCGCAGGATGCCGCTGCCCGTACCCGCGAAGAGGAGGCAGAGGAAGAGAGAGACAGAGAGTGTAGCGGAGGAATGGAGGAGATTGTCGCAGCCAAGGAGGCAAGGACGACGCAGCGGCGTGGGACTGAGGCAGTAGTGAACGAGGGACCGACACATTTGCATCATAGCCCAACGAGTTCTATGTAGTTACAACTGGGTCAGTCACGGACGAACAGTGGCTCTGTGCCTGGCTCTTTTAGTAATACACATATTATTGTGAAGGTTTTTTTTATCAAAATGTAAATGGTTGCCTATTTGCCATGCCAACCCCCAGCAGTAGCGGGACGTGGCTTGTGTATGATGAGAGAAGGAAAGCCAGTATGGGCCGAGGCGCGGTGCAGAGGGAGAGCCCCAGAGCTGCTGCACGCTTGTCATCCTATGCCTTGTTTAGATCATCTTCAAATTAAGTTTTTTTACTCTTTTTTCATCACATTAATTTTTGGACGTATACATGGAGTATTAAATGTAGGTAAAAAAAATAGCTAATTACACAGTTTGGTTGTAAATCACGAGACGAATCTTTTAAGTCTAGTTAATCCATGATCGAACAAAGTTTGTCAAATACAAACGAAACGTGCTACAATATTCAGATTATAAAAATTTGCAATCTAAAAAGTCGACGGGAAATCTGTCAAACATGGCAGAGACTCAAGGACAGGCTTGTCATCCTAAGGACGAGGGTCCAGGAGTAAAAGGGCATGACTTGTCACCTCAAATATTGCGTCAAAGTAGGCATAGTATTGCCTGGATTCTTTCATAATTTTGACAATATAATTGGTTGCTTCTTCTAAATTTTAATCGCTGTCTTATTAAATATTTAGACACATGCATAGAGTATTAGTCTCATCAAATATTTAGACACATGCATGAAGTATTAAATATAGACTAATTACGAAACTAATTATATAGTTTGCGACTAATTTACGAGATGAATCTTTTGAGTCTAATTAGTCCATGATTTGACAATGTTTTGCTACAGTAAACATGTGCTAATGACGGATTATGTAATTTGTTTTTTATTAGTATCCGAACACCTTATGCAACATCCTCCTGACACACCTCCTAGATTTTAGTAGCTAGATCCAAACACCCCCTAAATCCATTGCAGAAACGTTTTAAAATTTAGGTTATTTTAAGAAACGTTTAGATTTAGAATTATTTTATAAATTTGTTTGGCTAGTGAACTATATTCTAATTTATAGTAATATTGCCTGGATTCTTTTAGAATTTCGACAATATAAATCCATTGCAGAAACGTTTTAAAATTTAGGTTTTTTTAAGAAACGTTTAGAATTAGAATTATTTTATAAATTTGTTTGGCTAGTGAACTATATTCTAATTTATAGTAATATGCATGTCATATAAATAAAAGTATGTTTCAAAAATTCTAGATTCAAGGAACAATATAAATATGATCCTATTTTACTTATTGCACTAAAAACTATAACTGAAACAATACCATTAGTAGCTTAGAAGGAGAGAAGAGAATCATTGCAAAACTAGGATATAGCCGTTTCGAGAGCTAGTGAAGAAAACGAGAATCGTTTCAAGGAGAAACGGTGCTTTTGTTCCAAGTGTGTTTGGAACAGATTTGGATGATTTTGACCGGAAACTGAATCGTTTCGAGTATGCAAACAAACCCTTACTCTTTTTCGTCAAAAAAAGTATCATTCTTATTTCTCAAAAGAATAAATATTTTTTAGCATTAATCAAATATATATATATAATATTAATAATATTCATAGTGCATACTAAATATTACTAAATTAACCTTTTAATACATTTATATAATAAACTTACTTGAAGATACAAATGTTGTTATTATGTTCTATAAATATGTTTGACTAGCACAAAACTCTATACGACACTCTTCTTAGGCGAAGGGAGTAGAAGCTAGTGGGGGCTCCATTAAAGCACTCAAATTAAAGATTGTGAGGTACTCCAAAGATTGATTGGTTGTAAGATGCTATAGTGCTCATTGCCATAGGAGATTGGTGAAGTGCAACTCTAATGAAATCACGGCTTTGAAGAGCATCTTACGATCGAACTGGCCTGGAAATCAAGCCCTCAAGTGGAGAAAGCAACCTTGTGGGGTTGAGACTTGATAGAGAGTGGCAATTCTTTAGCTTACCTCATTGTGAATGTAGGTGACCGGCGAGTCACCAAACCTCTACCATAAATCTCTTTGTCTCTATTATGTCATATTAATTACTCTACACTTGTTCTTTACTTTGTGTTATTAATTTCACAGTGAAAAGACATTAGAACTTTTCTTGCTCTCTAGTGTTGTGTAGTACATGCTCACAATATGCTTAGTGCTTTTCTTGCCAGCTTCATCTTCTCTAGGGACATAGCTGAAAGGTCCTAATGGTTAAAGGGGGTGAATAGCCTAATAAAAATTTCTACAACATCACTTAACAAAATGGTTAGACAATTATGAGGCGAAGCAAGTGTTGCGCTAGCCTACTCAAAATGTAAGCCACCTACCACAATTTTAGTTTAGATAGTATCTATTCACATAATAGCTATGACTCTACCCTATGTTAGTGTGCTCTCAAAGGCTAACTAAAGAGACACACCAACCAACCAAGCAAGCTCTCACAACTAGCTACACTAAGAGCTTAACAACTAGTTTGCGGTAATGTAAAGAAAGTGATCAAGAAGGTTATACCGTTGTGTAGATGAAGGAACCAATTAATCACAAGGATGAATAACAATGAAGACCAATCACCCCAGAATCAAATGATGAACACAATGATTTTTTACCGAGGTTCACTTGCTTGCTGGCAAGCTACTCCTCGTTGTGGCGATTCACTCACTTGGAGGTTCACGAGCTAATTGGCATCACACGCCAAACCCTTAATAGGGTGCCGCACAACCACCACAAGATGAGGATCACACAAGCCACGAGCAATCCACTAGAGTACCTTTTGGCTCTCTATCGGGGAAAGATCAAGAACCCCTCATAATCACCACGATCAGAGCCGGAGACAATCACCACCCTCCACTCGACGGTCCTCGCTACTCTAAGCCGTCTAGGTGGCGGCAACCACCAAGAGTAACAAGCGAATCCCGCAGCGAAACACGAACACCAAGTGCCTCTAGATGCAAACACTCAAGCAATGCACTTGGATTCTCTCCCAATCTCACAAAGATGATGAATCAATGATGGAGATGAATGGGAGGGCTTTGGCTAAGCTCACAAGGTTGCTATCTCAATGCAAAATGGCTAAGAGCCTGAGCTTGAACTGGCCATAGGGCTTAAATAGAAGCCTCCACAAAATAGAGCCATTGTACCCCTTCACTAGGTACAACGTGGGGTGACTGGACGCTCTGGTCCGATCGACCAGACGCTGGCCCTCAGCATCCGGTCACGTGATTCACGCGCACATGTCCCCTGCTTCAAATACTGTTCATTAGATTTCAACGGTCATCAGTTGACCGGACGCTGGACCTCAGCGTCCGGTCGTTTCCAGTAAGGTTCCAAACACGAATTTTCACGACCGGATGCGTCTGGTCATGCCCGATCGGACTCACCCAGCGTCCGGTTATTCAACATCTCCTCTATGCGCCTCATGTCAACGTACGTCAGCACTGACCGAACGCACCCTGCCAGCGTCCGGTCATTTGATCGACGCTAGCGTCTTTGCTGATACATCTGACCGAATGCACCGGTCCAACCATGGCCAGCATCCGATAACTCCTAGAGACCTCCGTCTTTTCTGTCTAGGGCACCGGTGGCACCATCGGACTGTCCGCACTCTACGGGCGGACACTCCACCGGTGGAGTTTCTTACCCTTACTCCCAAACTTCACCACCCTTGATCAAATGTGCCAACCACCAAGTGTATCACCTTGTGCACATGTGTTAGAATATTTTCACAAACATTTTCAAGGGTGTTAGCACTCCACTAGATCCTAAATGCATATGCAATAAGTTAGAGCATCTAGTGGTACTTTGATAACCACATTCCGATATGAGTTTCACCCCTCTTAATAGTACGGCTATCAATCCTAATTGTGATCACACTCTCTAAATGTCTTGATCATCAAAATAAAATAGCTCCTATGGTTTATGCCTTTGCCTTGAGCTTTTTATTTTTCTCTTTCTTCTTTCCAAGTCCAAGCACTTGATCATCATCATGGTATCATCATCATCATGCTATGATCTTCATTTGCTTCATTACTTGGAGTGCGCTACCTATCTCATGATCACTTGATAAACTAGGTTAGCACTTAGGGTTTCATCAATTCACCAAAACTAAACTAGAGCTTTCAATCTCCCCCTTTTTGGTAATTGATGACAACCCTTTCACAAAGATATGAATTAAAATTCAATTGAATCCATGTTGCTTGCCCAAGCATATTTACCATGTGTAAAAGGATATGGACAAGTTTCATGAACCCCAAATGGTAGCAATTGCTCCCCCTACATATGTGCTAAGAGTTTAGATTATAGCTTGCACATATGCTTGGATAGAAAATATAGTAGTCAATGTCTACCAAATGATGCTAAGGTATAAAAGATGGACCTTTGAAGTATGATACCAATCGGAGTGCACCATTATACCATCCTTAGCATCATGGTTAGCTTGATACCACTTGGAAACAACACTTTGAAAATGAAATCACTATATAACCTATGCATGCTAGTTTTTCATTTCATCATTCAAACCTACAACTAGCATACACCACACAAGCATAGATATCGAAATTTAAAACTTGTGCCATACAAGCAAACATACGAAATGCACATTCAAATGCACCATACAAGTTTATGAGCTTGCTCCCCCTACTTGTGTGCTCAAAATTTTAATTGATTCATTTCCTTTGTCATATCTCTCCCCCTATGTCAAATTCTCCCCTTTGGTGTCTATTTACTATCTTTGTGCACTATTTTTCCCCTATCACTTATATCTTTGTTTCTCTCACCCTTTGTCATCAATGACCACAAAGGTTCAAAAAAATAGATAGGTTAATATTATCAATGTCAATCAAGGGGGTGAGGATAATTTTCCTAAATTTGGTCTAATCTAGATCATTTGCCAAAGATATCTAACTCGGTTTGATCTAAGGACAAGCTTCTTCACACCTTCAAATAAGGGTTATCTTATACCATGTTGAGTTAAACACTTAGAGCTCATTTTCTAGATCAAACACTAGGTTTACAAGCCCATAAACATGTCATATGCTACCACTAGATTAAGTCAAGCATAGAAGCTATAGTGGTACCATACAATCATCAAATTCATTTGATTTTCATGAATGAGCCTATTAAACATGAAAGATGTCTAGATGCACTAAACAAGTCCTTAGCAAGAATGTATGCCATGCCAATCAACTTTTACCTTGAATTGCTCGAAGGAGAGGCATGTCATATAAGTGGGGAGGTGCATCAACACATATTTGAGAAATCCAATATGTTCAACTTATTCCTTAGCTTGCAACTTTTCTCATCCAATGGCTTGGTGAATATGTCGGCAAGTTGATCTTCGGTGCCTACACTCTCAATGCAAATGTCCCCTTTTTGTTGGTGATCTCTTATGAAATAGTGGCGGACATCAATGTGCTTTGTTCTTGTATGTTGAACCAGATTGTTGGTCAACTTGATTGCACTCTCATTGTCACATAGCAATGGCACTTTTTTTAACTTGATTCCAAAGTCACTCAAAGTGGTCTTCATCCAAAGTACTTGTGCATAACAACTACCGACGGATATATATTCGGCTTTGACGGTTGATAATGCAACACTATTTTGCTTCTTTGATGACCATGAAACAAGTGATCTTCCCAACAATTGACATGTGCCCGAGGTGCTCTTCCTTTCAACCTTGCATCCCGCATAGTCCGAGTCGGAGTAACCAACTAGCTCAAACTTTGCTCCTTTGGGATACCACAAATCAACATTTGGTGTATGCTTTAAGTACCTCAATATCCTCTTTGTGGCCTTCAAATGACTTTCTCTTGGTGAGGCTTGAAATCTTGCACACATGCATACACTAAACATGACATCCGGCCTTGATGCGGTCACATAGAGTAGGCTTCCAATCATAGACCGATATAATTTTTGATCTACCATATTGCCACTTGCATCACTATCCAAGTTGTCATTTGTTTCCATTGGTGTGCTAATGACTTTGCTATCACTCATGCCAAACTTCTTGATCATGTCCTTAATATACTTGCCTTGACTTATAAATGTACCATTCTTCAATTGCTTGATTTGAAGACCAAGGAAGTAGCTCAACTCTCCAATCATGGACATCTCAAACTCATTAGCCATCATCTTTCCAAACTCATCACAAAAGTCTTAATTTGTTGATCCAAATATGATGTCATCTACATAGATTTGCAATACAAATAAATCTTTTCCAATCTTCTTGATGAAAAGAGTGGTGTCAACCTTACCCATCATGAACCCTTTAGAGAGTAGGAAATCCCTCAATCTTTCATACCATGCTCTAGGTGCTTGCTTTAAGCTATACAATGCCTTCTTCAACTTGTATACATGGTTGGGCTTCTTGTCATCTTTAAAACCGAGAGGTTGCTCAACATATACTTCTTCATTGATGTAAGGATTGAGAAATGCACTCTTAACATCCATTTGATAGAGCTTGATGTTGTGGGCACAAGCATAAGCTAGCAAGATTCTAATTGCTTCTAATCTAGCAACCAGGGCATATGTTTTTCCAAAGTCAAGACTTTCAACTTGTGTATAGCCTTATGCTACCAATCTTGCTTTGTTCCTTACTACTATCCCATCTTGATCTTGCTTGTTTCTAAAGACCCATTTGGTTCCAATCACATTGTGTCCCTTTGGTCTCTCTACTAATTCTCATACTTGATTTCTTGTGAAGTTATTCAATTCTTTATGCATAGCATTCACCCAATCAATATCCTTCAATGCTTCATCTATCTTCTTTGGTTCAATGGATGACATAAATGAGAAATGCTCACAAAATAATGCCAATATTGATCTTGTTTGTACACCTCTAGAAATATTACCAATGATAGTATCCAATGGATGATCCCTTGCAATATTGGTTGGTTGGAGGATTGGAACTTGATTGCTTGCACTTGCTTGATCATTGGGTTGAGATGATGTACTAGCCACTTGATCTTGTTCATTATCATGAGAGCCACTTGTGCTAGCTTGATTTGTATCATCTTGCACATTTGATTTAGAGAGCACTTGCACTTGATCATCTTCATCATCATTTACTTGCCTTGGTCTCAATTCACCAATATCCATGTTCTTCATGGTATTTGAAAGTTGAATGCCTCTAACATCTTCCAAGTTCTCATTCTCTACTTGTGAACCATTTGTTTTATCAAATTCAACATCATGAACTTCCTCAAGAGTACCACTATCCAAATTCCAAACTCTATATGCTTTGCTTGTAGTGGAGTAACCAAGTAGAAATCCTTCATCACATTTCTTGTCAAACTTGCCCAATCTAGTGCCTTTCTTCAAGATATAGCATTTGCAACCAAAGACCAAAAAATATGCAATGTTGGGCTTTCTACCATTCAAGAGCTCATATAATGTCTTCTCTTTCAATGGATGACAATAGAGGCGATTGCTACAATAGAAAGTCATATTGATAGCTTTGGCCCAAAAGGATTGACTCACGTTGTACTCACTAAGCATAGACCTTGCCATATCAATGAGTGTTCTATTTTTTCTCTCAATAAGGCCATTTGATTGTGGAGTGTACTTGGCTGAGAATTAATGTCTAATTTCAAATTCATCACATAACTTATCAATTCTAGTGTTCTTGAACTCACTACCATTGTCTCTTCTAACTCTCTTGATGGTTGTTTCAAACTCATTATAAATGCCTTTGACAAATGATTTGAATGTTGCAAATACATCACTTTTGTCCACTAGAAAGAATACCCATGTGTATCTAGTGTAGTCATCCACTATCACAAAGCCATATTTGTTACCACTAATACTAGTGTATTGTGTTGGCCCAAATAAATCCATGTGCAATAACTCAAATAATTTACTAGTGCTCATCATGCTTTTCTTAGGATGGGTGTTTCCAACTTGTTTGTCGGCTTGACAAGAGCTACAAAGCTTATCCTTTTCAAACACAACATCTTTCAAGCCTCTAACCAAGTCATGCTTAACCAATCTATTCAATTGTTTCATTCCAACATGACCAAGCCTTCTATGCCATAACCAACCCATGCTAGACTTAGTGAACAAGCATGTAGATAATTTAGCTTCACTAGCATTGAAATCAACCAAGTACAGATTCTCATATCTAAAACCTTTGAAGATCAAATTAGATCCATCTACACTTATGATCTCTACATCATCTACCCCAAATATGCATTTGAATCCAAGATCACACAATTGAGCCACAGATAGCAAATTGAAGTTCAAGCTCTCTACTAGCAACACATTGGATATGCTCATGTCATTGGATATTGCAATCTTACCAAGCCCTTTGACCTTGCCTTTGCCATTGTCACCAAATATGATACTATCATAACCGTCATTGTCATTGGTGTTGATTGAGTTGAACATTCTTGCATCACCGATCATGTGTTGAGTGCACCAACTATCAAGAACCCAATGCCTTCCTTCGGCTTTGTAATTGACCTACAAGAGAAGATCAATTCTTTTTAGGTACCCAAACTTGCTTGGGTCCTTGAAGGTTAGTCACTAAGCTCTTTGGTACCCAAATGACTTTCTTCTTTGAGCCCATCCATGGTTTACCAATGAACTTAGCCTTCACACCATTTGTACCCTTAGTAAGCATATAGCATGAATCAAGCTTTATGAAGGATACATTAGCTTGTGATTTCTTGTTCATGCATTTTTGCTCTACATGACCAACTTGCTTGCAACTAGTGCAAAACTGACCATTGTTCTTCACAAAACTAGTCTTGTGAGGAGCAAAGGCTGCCTTGTCTTTCTTGGGGGTGTAGCCCAATCCCTCTTTATAGAGAGAAGCTCTTTGGCTACCCAAGCACATAAGAAAGCGGTCCTCACCACCATAAGCCTTAGCTAAGGTGTGAGTGAGCTTGTTGACCTCCTTCTTGAGGTTCTCATTCTCAACCATTAGTGAGGCATCACAAGTGAAACCATCACTACTAGATGAGGTAGAAGTGGAAGTGCTACAAGAAGGGTTAGTGGGAGGAACAATGATAGGCATAGATAGTGATTCATCAATTATATCACAAGTTAAACTTACATTGCAAGTTTCAACATGCTTCTTTTTATTTTGCTCATCAAGCAAAGAGGAATTGTCGATGTTTGACCACCGATAGCCTGCCACGGAGGTACCCGGGATAGTATGTTCGGGCTTCAGCATATGCAAAACTCATCGGTTAACGCAAGAGACAGTCGATTTATACTGGTTCGGGCCCTCGATCATAGATCGAGTAATAGCCCTATGTCCAGTCGATGTTAGCCTTTGCGTTGGATTGATTGTAAGTGTTGTGTTGTACAATTATTGTCTTTTTTCTATTCAAGGAGCCCTACCCTCCTTTATATAGTCAGAAGGCTAAAGTCCTAGTCGGTTTACAATGAGAGTTCCTAGTAGGATTATAGAATAATACTACTACTAAGATTATAGGGGAAGAATCCTAGTCAGGCTAGTTCTTCTCCCTTCTTTGCGGGGTATCCCGTGGCTCCCGCACCGACAAGCCCCCGAGCACTTCATGGTTGAGTTCTAGAAGCCTCATCTTGTTCCTTCAAGTCTTGTCGAGCAGGAACAAGCGTCGTCCGAGTGCTTTCTTGAGTGAAACCGTGTAGCGCTTCGTGAGATCTTCGCGTGGTGTGTACCTTTTTGAAGAAAAAAGTACCCCCATTTGGATGTAGCTCCCGAGCCTCTTACTGTTTGGCACAAGGAGCTTGAGGGTCTTTTCTTGAAATCTTCCTGATTCTTCGTTGAAAGGTTCCCTGGCTTCCTTGTTGAAAAGAGCTCTGATTTAGCTGTGTTCGGGTTCTTTTTATCTTATGGCCTTGAAGTCGTCTGTCTTGAAGAAGTGTTCTGAGTGACGTGCGCTTTTTTGAAGAAAAAGGTGCACTCACTGAGTGTAGCCCCCGAGCCTCTTACTATTTGGAACAAAAAGTTGGAGGGTCTTGAATCTGAGTTGTTCGAAAGAACTGTATACCTCTCCTTTTGCAGCCCCCGAGCATATATCCGAGTTGTTTTGTTCAGGAAGAACTCGGATGCAAAGTCTTGGCGTATTCTCTGGTAGTCTACTGTTGTCAGATGTAGTTGTATTGTGGTGGTTGAGTGTAAATGCCTTTTGTTCACGGGTTGTACTGTGTTGGTATATTCTTCCAAATATGCTCATCTTCGAGTACTGTTCTCTCTTGCCTGAGTCTTCCATTATTGAGCCCTGTCTTTTCACTTTGTCCTTTGTTAGGCTTGTTTTGTTGGTACTCCTAGTCCATGTGCACCGCTCCTTTGATCTATAAATACCCTCCCAGAGTGCTTGTTTTCATCCGTTGAACATTCTGTTGAAACCTTTGTGGTCATAAACATGGTAGTTTGCGAAGTAGAGCAGCCCCCGGGCGTGTTTTGTAGTTCCTATGAGTCTTGTCGTAGCTGGAGGAAGTCTTGTGATAGGGATTAGAGGTAGGCTAATCCTGCAGTAGCATTGTACCAGGATGTACATGGCGGTAGTTGGAGGAAGTCTTGTGATGTGGGCTTCGTTCCTTCATCTGGTAGTTCTAGGTTGATCCTCGTCGCCTATCTTGAGACTGTCCGGTGCAGATCAACACCATATCTAGCATCACATTGGTCTTGGGTAGACAGATGCCTACCGGCCTTCTCTTCTCCATGTTGTCCCGCCGTGCTGCTGATTTCTACCTTGGATGCATTGCATCCGTCCTTTGAAGAAAACAGTGTAGCCGATGGCAGTTTGTCATTCCGAGTAGCAATTTGGGACATGTAGTCACTCTAGAGCCTAGCCGTGTTCGGGTTCCTCTTTGCTACTTTGCTTTTTATGGTACCGAGTTCGTTGGGTCTTGTAAGATTTATAATCTTCTATTTTTGAAGTCGCTTGTAATGGAAAGAATCTAGTCTTCTGAGTTGTCATTTATTTTTCTGATGTAGTCCTGGTTGTTCATGAGATTCTTGAGTTCTTTCCATAAGAATCGAGTTCTTATGTTCCTTGTGAGGTAGCCCTTCTTTTCTTCATGGTTGACGGGTTGTTTTTTGCAGTAATCTGATAACTCTGCTATAGTGCTAGATGGATAAGTCTGAAATCTACCCGTTGAATTGTACCGTTGTGTGGATTTGTGCCCTCCGTCATTTTAGCTGTGTCAGTAAATGGATTGTTGTGTTCTCACACCATGCTTTAATGGGTCTAGTGGGCCGTTTTTATCACTGCAAAATCTATTTAAAGACCTTTCATCTTCTTTTTCTTTATTGCCCATCTCTTGCCTTGAAACCCTAGCTCTCAGAAATCCGTCGTTGCCATTGCCGCCGCCATCTTAGCGCCGCCGTCCAAGCTTTCTCTTCCCCTAGTTGCTTTTTGCCTCCGTTAGTACATGGGTAAGAAGAAGGCCATGAGCAAGTCCCAGGCAACCTTTGTGGATGAGGAATCATCACTTTCCGTGATTGAGAACTAGGAGTTCATGGCCATGAGGGCTATCCAGAAGGCTTGGCCGGCTCCGACGATGACCGAAGATCAGCTTTGGGAACTTGTCAGCGATGGTTTGATCCAGAGCAAGGCCATTGCTGAATGGAGAGTTCTAGGCGAGCATCGAGTCCCTGCTCTAGGTCCTAGTGAGATCGTTCTTTTCGTCTCCTTCATTCGTGCTGGACTTTGCCTTCCTGCCTTCGCCTTTCTTCATCAATTTCTCAACTATTTTGGAATTTGCCTGAATCATCTTGCTCCTAATGCAGTCCTTCACCTTTCTATCTTTGTTCATCTTTGTGAAACTTTCCTTGGAATTCCCCATTCTCTTTCTTTCTTTTGTTACTTCTTTCGTCTAAAACCCCAACCCCACCGCGAAGACACCAGTGTTCTTGGTGGCTGTGGGATTCAATTTCGCTAGGGTCTTAAGAGCAAGTTCTTTGACTATGACCTGGTTGATTCTATAAGGGATTGGCGTGCCGACTGGTTTTATGCCGCCAATCTGATTCCTTCTCTTGTTGTTCACTCTAGATCTGGTCCCTTAGTTAATGACCGATGGGATAAGAACCCTATGACGATGGCTGAAGTTCAGGCAATCCAGCCATTTCTTGATAGGATAAGTATTCTGAAACAACAGGGTTTGACCGGCTTTGGTATTGTCTCGAGCTTTCTTTGTCGCCGTGTTTAGCCTCTAAAGGAGCGAGAGCACCTTGGCTTCGAGTACTCTGGGGCTGAGGATCCTTCGCGAATGATCCCTGCTCTTGAGTTGACCGACGAGGAGGTTCTCGAGCGTCTCTAGAAGATGCTGAAAGGAGCAAGCGTTGTCCCGCTTACTAGCTCCGAGTTCTCCGCCAACAACCCGCCCCCAGCTGTAAGTCGTTTTCTCTTCATGTGGGTACTTTCTGTATTTCTTTTGTTGTATCTGTTTTTGCTTAATTTTCCTTGTCTTGTTGTTTTATTCTTTTCGTAGGGATTGGGGCGCAACTTTATTGACCCGATCCCTCTTGATGTCCTCCCTGCCATGGTGAATACTAGGGAGAACCTTGCTGGGGCTTCTGTAACTAGTAAGTTCCCAATCACTATAGTGTTTCCTAGAGTTTCTTCCAGATTTGTTGATGTATATGAAGAATATGTTCCTCGTCCAGTCCCTTGAGGTCCTCGTAGTGTCTCGAAGAGGGGGCGAGTGGATGGTTCTTCATCTGGTTTACCTTCTTCCAAGAAGTCTCGCTAGCCAAGTACTCATCCAGGTACTCTAGTTGTAGCTAGCATACTCTTAGGTGAGCATATTAATACACTCTGTCCCTTTGTCTTCTTGTTTTTGTCTTGAACCGAGTACTTTTATTCCTTTTTCAGCTGGCGCTTTGGTGGCCTTGGTCGAGACTGAGGAAGAAGAGGACGATGATGTGCCCCTTGTCATGCGGCGGTGAGTTGTTTTCTTATTTCCCTGTACTTGAAACATTCTTTTTGTTTTGACATTAGTCTTGATCTCTTTGTAGTAAGTGGTCATCGGATATGAGCTCTTCTGAGGCTCCTGCATCGAGCTCTTCTATAGCTCTAGAGCCGAGTTCTTCCGTAGCTCTGGTATCGAGTTCTTCCCGGGCTCTGGTACCGGCTATACCGCTCCTGCCGCTGAGTGGCAGGGACATTTTTGCTGCCATGGTTCCTCCTATGAGGTCTTCTTTTTGTTTTATGAAGAAGATAGCAGGGTGAGTGGATTTTGGTTTTGTCTCTTTGCTTCTGTTCTTCTTTTCTCTTGTTCTCATTGGCGAGCTTTTTTTATCAACTTTTAGGCCTTCGTCTTCCCTCGTCCCTCTGTCGACTTCTTGCCAGCCCTCTGTTGTGCCATCGAGTACTGAGCCTCGGGACTCATAGTGCACTATCGGTGAAGTAGTTGTGCGGGCGACGAAGCTTTCTGGCGACGATGCCGCTGCTGACTTGGTTGCCCCGGAGGTGACCGTGGCCATTGCGGTGGGTCCTTCTAAGGGATTGGCCTTGGCTTCCTAGAAGATTGCTCTAGTCATGCCTTCTTTGCCTCGGTCGGCTTCTCCTTCTCCTTCTCTTGCCTCCGATGGTCCACCCTTTGCTGATGATGTGGTGCAGCAGTTTGATGCCACTCATCGACTATCAGAGTTAACTGCTGCCTAGGGAAGCTTATCGACCCTTGTGACTTCTTTTGGAGAAAAGCTCCAGGTAAGTTTTTCCGCCGTTCCTTCTTTGGATGTTCGTTTTTCTTCTGTCCTCATGCCTTGTTTTTCTTTGTCTCTTTTTGCTCAGTCCTTCTCTCATGATCATACCGACTTCTTTTTCTCGTCTGAAAATGAGAAAAAGCTGTCTTCCGAAGTGAGCGCCCTAAAAGCTGATCTTGACCTCCTCCGGGCTGAGATGGTGGCTGAGCATCAAACGCATCAGGAGGAGGAAAAATCTCTTTGTGCCCGGGTTGTTGAGACCGAAAAGCAGTGGGATGCTGCTTTCCAGGAGGCTCAAAAGAATTCGGAGGCTGTGAAGAACTTGGAGGCCGTGAAGGAGTGCAACGGTATTGCGGGTTCTTTTTGTTTCCTTCTGCATTCAAATTCTCCTTTTTGCTGACTTGTTGTTTGTTGTCTTGTCCAGCTCTCTGGGTTGAAAAGCAGAAGCTCTCGGAGGGCATTGAAGAAATGAAGACTCTTGTTCGTATGAGTCACAACAAGGCTGAGGATGTAATTACTCATGCTGAGGAGGAACTTGCGCTTGCTAAGTTGATTAGGCGTGGAGCTGATAGAGATCTTGTGCAGGCCCAAAAAACTATTGAAGACTTTTCTGGCAAGTTGGCGATGACTACTGAAAACTGGAAAGCTTTGTGAAAATCCTTTCATTCAGTAGCCAACGTTCTCTGAACTCCAGCGGATGATGGGCAATCTTGGGCTCAGTTAATTCCTCGAATTCTGACTCGTTTCTAAGAGTTTGTGAAGAGGTGCGCTCAACTGTGTACCAAGAATGTCCTAGCCCAGGTCCAGGTTCTTACTCCAGTGGCTCCTTTGTCCAAGATAGCAGAGGAAGCTGATAGTCAAGAATACATTGATGCCGTTGAGAGGATGGAGCCTGAGGTTGAAGACTTAGCTAGTAGAATAGTAGATAATCTTAATATTGTTATCTCTTCTCCTGATGATGAGGCTTGATGTATTTGACCTTTATGCCCGTGCCTTGTAATATGACATTATACTTCTTTTTGAATGAAGATTTTTTGTTGATGTCTTCTTTGCCTGGATGCCTTGCTTATCCCACAGATGATTTGTCCAATTGGTCAGAGTTACTAGACTTGCCGAGTACTTTGTCTTGCTTTCGTCTTTGCCTTGTAAACAATTCTACGCGCTATCTTGACAAATTTTCTTGATTTGTTGAGCACTTTTCTACCCATGTAAACAACTCGTTATATATAGATCTTTGTGTTGACAACCTTTCTTGATCTATCGAGTGCTTGTCTGGTCTTCTTTTGTGCCATGTAAACAACTCGTTATACGTAGATCTTTGTGTTGACAACCTTTCTTGATATGTCAAGTGCTTGTCTGGCCTTGTTTTGTGCCATGTAAACAACTCGTTATATATAGATCTTTGTGTTGACAACCTTTCTTGATCTATCGAGTGCTTGTCTGGCCTTCTTTTGTGCCATGTAAACAACTCGTTATATGTAGATCTTTGCATTCTTGGGTATCTCCAGTGTAGCCCCTGAGCCTCTTGCTATTTGGAACAAGTAGCTGGAGGGTCTTGTCTTGAAATTGCTGTGGTCTTTGCTCAGGCTTAGTTTCAGTCATTTTGGGTGTTAGCTTGTTAGCTACACTCATCGGCGTGCTCAAGCATCTTTTTAGCTATTTTGCTTCGGCCGGGATGCTTAGGCGTATTTTCAGCCATTTTGCTTTTTATTTTGGGTGTTAGCTTGTTAGCTACCCTCATCGGTGGGCTCAAGCGTCTTTTCAGCTATTTTGCTCTCAGCCGGGATGCTCAGGCGTCTTTTCAGCCATTTTGCTTTTTATTTCAGGTTTTAGCTTGTTAGCTACCCTCATCGGTAGGCTCAAGCGTCTTTTCAGCTATTTTGCTCTCGGCCGGGATGCTCAGGCGTCTTTTTAGCCATTTTGCTTTTTTATTTCAGGTGTTAGCTTTTTAGCTACCCTCATCGGTGGGCTCAAGCGTCTTTTCAGCTATTTTGCTCTTGGCCGGGATGCTCAGGCGTCTTTTCAGCCATTTTGCATTTTATTTCAGGTGTTAGCTTGTTAGCTACCCTCATCGGCGGGCTCAAGCGTCTTTTCAGCTATTTTGCTCTCGGCCGGAATGCTCAGGCGTCTTTTCCACCATTTTGCATTTAAGAAACAACTTGGAGAAAGCCATGATGAGACATATGTTTGTCGAGAGAGAATCATCATTATTGATCATGAATATTGATGTGTCATAATGATACATATGTTTTTGGTGAGCGCTATCTTTGTTGATCATGAACGTTGATCTCTTGTGTCTTGTATACATATTTTCCCTTGAGTTGTTTTCATGCGTAGAATCTTTGTAGCTGACTGATGTGCCATGTGTTGTTGACTTCTTTTCCGTCTTCAGTTATGAGCTTGTATGTGCCTAGTCCGATGACTTTTATGACGATAAAAGGACCTTCGCATGGACTAAGTAGTTTGTGGCATCCGTCGGTTCTTTGTATTTTTCTTAGTACTAGGTCTCCGACTTGTAATGATTGAGACTGTGTATTTTTGTTGTAGTGGCGCCTTAGTCCTTGGAGGTATCTTGCTGATTGCAGGGTAGCATTTACTCTGACTTCTTCTGTACTATTGAGTTCTAATCTTTGGGTGTGTTCTGCTTCTCCTTTGTCATATTGCTCTATCCTTGGTGACGTCTAGATCAAGTCTGCGGGTAGTACGGCTTCTGATCCGTACACCAGGAAGAAAGGTGAGTATCCGGTGGCTCTGCTTATTTGAGTCTGTAGCCCCCATACAACCTTGGGTAATTCTTCAATCCATTTTGATCCATAGTCTACTAGTTCTTCATATAGTCTTGGTTTCAATCCGGCTAGTATGAGTCCATTAGCCCTTTCTACCTGTCCGTTGGCTTCTGATGTATGACAGATGCATAATCTATGCTGAAGCCATAATCTTGTGCCCAACTTTTGAATTCTATAGCTGTGAAGGGAGAACCCAAATCTGTGATGATTCGATTGGGCATGCCGAAGCGGTGCATAATGTCTTGGATGAACTCGACTGCTTTGGCTGCGCTGTATTTTGCGAGTGGTTTGTACTCGATCCACATGGTGAACTTGTCAATTGCTACAAAGATGTACTCGAAACCGCCCTTTGCTTTCTTGAGAGGTCCTACTTGATCCAGCCCCTAGTAGGAGAATGGCCAAGTAGGTGGTATGCAGATGAGGTTGTGGGCTGGCACATGAGCCTGTCTTGCGAACATCTGACAACTTTTGCATCTTCTGATGAGTTCTTCTGCGTCTTTCAAAGCGGTTGGCCAGTAGAAACCAGTGTGAAATGCTTTGCCGACTAGTGTTCTTGAAGCGGCGTGATTTCCATAGCAACCTAAGTGTATTTCGTCTAGGATTTGTTTGCCTTCTTCAAATGAGACGCATTTTAGGAGTACTCCTGATGATGCGGCTCTTCTGTAGAGCTTGTCTCCTACTAGGACGTAATTCTTGCTTCTACGGATAACTCGTGTGGCTTCCTATTTTTCTGCTGGCAACTTATTCTCTTTCATGTAATCAATAAAAACCTAGGTCCATGAAGTGGTGATTACCAAGATCTGGTTGTCTTTGGCTAAGATTTCAGGGGTTATCTCACCGGGTTGTTTGATAGAGGGAGCTGATAGCTCCTCTATGAATACACCGGGTGGGACCTTTGCCCTGTCTGATCCAAGCTTGGCGAGGATGTCTACCGCAATATTAGAATCCCGCAGGACATGTAGAATTTCTAATCCTTGGAAATATTTTTTGAGTTTTCGGATTTCAGCATAGTAAGCACCCATGTTTTCTTTGGTGCAATCCCAATCTTTGGTGACTTGGTTGATGACTACTGCCGAATCGCCGTATATGAGTAATCGTTTGATTCCGAGGGTAATTGCCACTCATAACCCGTGGATGAGAGCTTCGTATTCTGCTTCATTGTTGGTAGCTTGCCATAATATCTGAAGGACATACTTGAGTTGTTTTCTGTCTGGAGAAATTAGGAGGACGCCGGCACCGGCTCCGCCTAGCTTGAGTGATCCATCAAAGTACATCTTCCAATGATCAAGGATGGTGCTTGGTACGGGTTATTGAATTTCTATCCATTCGGCAACAAAATCAGCAAGGGCTTGAGATTTAATTGCTTTCCGCAGGGTGAAATCGATGTTGAGAGCACCGAGTTCAACTGCCCAGTTAGATATGCATCCTGTTGCGTCTCTGTTGTGTAAGATGTCTCCAAGTGGGAAATCTGTCACCACGGTAATCTTGTGGCTTTCAAAATAGTGACGAAGCTTGCGTGAAGTGATCAGTAGGGCGTATAGTAGTTTTTGCACATGCAGGTACTGGATTTTTGATTCTGACAGTACTTCGCTGATGTAGTATACTGGGCGTTGTACTTTATACACGCGCCCTTCTTCTTCTCTTTCCACTACTATTGCTGTGCTGACTACAGTAGAAGTTGCCACAATGTATAGCATCATGTCTTCGTCTTTCTTTGGAGGTGTTACGACTGGCGAGGATATGAGGTATGCCTTAAGTTTCTTGAAAGCTTCATTGGCTTCTTCTGTCCACTCGAACTTGTCTATCTTCTTTAGCAATTTAAAGAAAGGTAACCCTTTTTTGCCGAGTCTTGAAATGAAACGATTGAGTGCCGCCATGCAGCCTGTTAGTTTTTTTACATCTTTGACGCTTCGAGGAGGGCCCATCTCTATTATGGCTCGAATTTGCTTGGTGCTTGCTTCGATTTCGCGATGACTGACCAAGAATCCGAGTAGTTGTCCTGAAGGAACTCCGAATACACACTTGTTTGGGTTCAATTTCCACCTCCATCTTTTTAGATTCTCGAAGGTTTGTTTTAAGTCTTCAATCAGTGCATCTGGGTTCTTTGTTTTTACAACCACGTTATCCACGTATGCTTCTACGTTCTCGCCGATCTGATCACCAAGGCTTGTTTGGATAGCTCTTTAGTAAGTGGCTCCAGCATTCTTGAGTCCAAACGACATGGTCTTGTAGCAGTAGGCGCCAAACGAAGTGATGAAAGATGTCTTGCTTTGGTCCTATTCTTTTAATGCGATCTGGTGATATCCGGAATAGCAGTCTAGAAATGATAATAGGGCAGATCCTGCTATTGAATCGACTATCTGATCAATGTGTGGTAGCCCGAATGGATCTTTCAGGCAGTGTTTGTTGAGATCTGTGTAGTCGACACACATGCGCCACTCGTTTGTATTCTTTTTCTGTACTAGAACCGGGTTTGCTAGCCAATCTGGATGAAGGATTTCTCTGATGAATCCGACTGCCATTAGTTTTGTAATTTCCTTTTTAATTGCTGCCTTCTTATCGGGCAAGAATCGTCGTAGTCGTTGTTTCACAGGCTTAGAGCCTTCATTGATATCAATTTTGTGCTCAGCCAACTCTCTTGGGACCCCTGGCATGTCGGTCGGCTTCCAAGCAAAGATATCTTTGTTGTCCCAAAGAAAGTTGGTGAGCGCGAGTTCCTATTTTGCTGATAGGTGTGCACTAATGGTTGCCATTTTTGAGGGATCACCGGTGCCCAGGTCGATTTGCTTGACGTCGGCTTCTTTTGGTGGTGCTAGGATGCTTGGCTTTTTAGCCGGTATCTCTAGTTCTTGGCTTATTTCTACGGCAATAGTGGCTATTTCTTTTCTTCCATCGTTTGCCTATGCTCTTGCTGCAATTTGAATAGCCTAAACATCACAGTCAAATGCGTGCTTTAAATCACTCCAAAGAGAAAGAACACCGTTAGGCCCTGGCATCTTAAGCAGCAGGTACGGATAATGCGGTATTGCCATGAATTTTGCTAGTGCCGGGCGCCCGAGGATTGCGTGATATGATGAATCGAAGTCTACGACTTCAAACTTGATGAACTCTATACGGTAGTTCGAGGGAGTTCCAAAGGTAACCAGTAGAGTGATTTGTCCAAGTGGCATTGCTGCCTTGCCGGGTACTATGCCATAAAAGGTGTGCTTGTTGGTGTGATCATCCCGGCGAGTTGTAGTCCCATCTTCCTTAGAGTTTTTGAAAAAATGATGTTGAGTTCGGCTCCTCCGTCGATTAGTACTTTTGTAACAGTCATACCGGCAATGGTTGGATCCAGAACCAGTGGGTAATGGCCTGCGTTTCCTACGCTGATCCATTGGTCTTCTCTTGAAAATTGGATTGGATACTCTGACCAATTGAGATATCTTGGTGTAGCAGGTTCTGCTGCCATGATGGTTCGTAACGCTAGTTTTTCTTGATGTTTGCTTCTGGAATCTGGAACCCCAACAAAGATTACTGCCACTGTTCCCCTAGATTTTTGGAATCCCTTGTCTTCAAGGTTGTCCCCTTCTTTTTTCTGATTGTCTTCTTTATTGTTTCCCTTGCTATCTTTTCTAGTGTATCTTTCGCTGAAGGTGTAGCAATTTCTGATGGTGTGCTTTCCATTGGGGTGCAAGGGGCAACGTATGTTCTCAATGTCATCATATCTTTTGGGCTTGGTAAATTTCTTTGATTTGTCAGCCATTGCTACTGTGTTGTCTGGACCACGCTTTCTCTCCTGATGTCTGCTGTTTCGAGGAATTTGCCTTTCCAGATTGTCTCTATTGTTTCTATCTAGGAATCTTTCTCGTGTCTTCTCCTCTGCAGTAATCATCTTTTCCACTGTTCTTATGAATTCTTCATTATTTCTTGGGTTTTCTTTGTAGAAGTCTTGAAATTGCCACCTAGCCATGATTCCGTGAGAGAAGGCTTCGATTACTTCTCGTTGTGTGATGTCATGTACTTGAGCTCGTAGTTCATCAAATCATCAATAGTAATTTCTGAGACTTTCACCTCCTTTCTGCTTGAGTCCTTTTAACTCTGCGTGGGTGATTGGATGTGTAATAATTCCCGCGAAATTTTCACAAAAAGCTGTTTGCAAGTCTTCCCAATTTCTGATTGATCCTGAATTCAATTTGTCAAACCATTGGAGTGGCATGGTTTCTAGGGCCATGGGAAAGAACAAGGTTTTGATGTCATCGTCTCCTCTAGCCAATTCAATCGATTGTGAGTAAATCCTAATCCATTGCTTTGGTTCGGTCTTGCCATCATACTTGGAGTGGTTGGATGGCTTGAACTTGTGAGGTAGTCGTATTGAAGCAAGTCTGTTCGCAAAATAGGGGAATCTATCATGTGTTCTGGCTTCCGTATATTCTAATTCTACGCCCCCTTCTTGCCAACTGTCATCTTGGTGAGAGTAGTTCTGCGTGGCTGTCCGAGTCGGTGCTTTGCTTCTGGACTTTCTTAGTTGTTCGACTCGATTGTTTTGACTGTGATTTCTTCGACTCTCTCCGTTGTGACTTCCACTTGGTCCAAGTCTTTTGAAAGCAGACTTCCTTTGATTTTGGTCTTCCTGTTCATGAGATGTTGCCCTTCCGTCGTGCGTTTTAAGGACTGTTGATCGGAGAAAATCTCAGAGCTGTTCTTGTTTTTCATTGGGATATGAGGTCGCCCTGAGTTCTTCTAGTGCTTCTCGGATTTTATCATAGGGTGTGTTTGCTGCTCGTCCATCTTCAACCTCTTGTTCTGATTTTCTTCTATTGTACCCGGCTAGGTCTGATTCATATTTGATCCAAGTGTCCTTTCGCTGCTTAGCACGGCGTTGACGTCCTTGTTTCAATTTGTTCTTTCTTTCTCTCGCTTGCCTCTGACTCTCAGTCTCACCATCGTGCCCCTGGATAAATGGTGATATGTTGGATTCAGATTCATCTGAAGACCTCACGTTAGGTACTTCTGGGGGGATCAATGGTGATCGAGGACGGCGAATCATGAATACTGCTCTAGCGTGAGTTGTTCTGTCATCGTCGTTGATTTTTGTACTGCTAGAGCTGTTGATAACTTTAGTAGATGTTTCAAGGTCATAGATTGAATCTCCTTCTTGGTAGGGTAGAGTTTTTGTCGTCGTATCGTCGACTAGTTGGGTGTCGTCATCCTTAGGAATGGTACCTAGCCAGTGAACGATGCAGTCTTGAGAAGTTATAGTTAGAACGAGACCTTCCTGGGCTCCCTTCAGTGGCATTCTGAGAACCGGATTGAGGAATCCTTCGGGCCATGTCTGATTAGACGTCGCCATGTTGTGGAGTCCGAACGGAAGAGGACCCAACTTCTTTGAAGTATTCTGAGTGTATTTCGAGTAGTATTCTTGATAGGTTGACATCATGTTCCGGAGCTTTGTCATAAGAGAACTCAATTTTCCAAAAGAACTCGGATAAGACTTCGTCTCGGAAGTGGAACTTGAGTTCGAATCGAATGCGTGAAGTCGTGGAATCCAAGTTGGATTGGAAATCACGAGCTGTGTGAATCTTCCGGCAAGCTGATCTATTATTGTCGTCGAAATGAAAAAGTTCTGATGATGTTCCGAATCTTCAAGGAGACAGCCTTGGAGCTTGCCATTGTCGCCTGCCTCATAGATCCATGAACCGAAGATGAAGGTTGATCCTAGCGAGAAGATCACGTTGTCGAGGTCCGTTGAGCTCTCGGATGCAAAGTCGCCGAAAGCCCCTATCTGGTGCGCCAGTTGTCAATGTTTGACCACCAATAGCCTGCTATGGGGGTACCCGGGGTAGTATGTTTGGGCTTCAGCGTATGCAGAACTCGACGGTTAATGCAAGAGACAGTCGATTTATCCTGGTTCGGGCCCTCGATCGTAGATCGAGTAATAGCCCTACGTCTAGTCGGCGTTAGCCTTTGCGTTGGATTGATTGTAAGTGTTGTGTTGTACAATTGTTGTCTTTTTTCTATTTAAGGAGCCCTACCCTCCTTTATATAGTCAGGAGGCCAGAGTCCTAGTCGGTTTATAATGAGAGTTCCTAGTAGGATTACAGGATAATACTACTACTAAGATTACAGGGAAGAATCCTAGTCAGGCTAGTTCTTCTCCCTTCCTTGCGGGGTATCCCGTGGGCCCCGCACTGATAGGAATGAGCCTTTTCAAGCTTTTTGTGAGCTTTACCAAGCTTTTTATTGGCTTCCTCTAGCCTCTCATGAGATGCATTGAGCTCATCAAAGACTTGCTTAAGGGCTTTTAGTTCCTTACGTAAGCTTTTGTATTCCCTTCTCTTGATATCAAAGTGTTCTCTAGCATGTCAAATAATTCATCCTTAGTAGGTTCATCATCATCACTATCACTATCATTTTCATTTTTATTTTCATTATCATCATCATGTTCTTCATCATCACAAGTTTATACCTTAGTAGCCTTAGCCATGAAGCATGATGAAGAGTAGAAGAGAGAAGGCTTCTCATTGATAGCAATGCTTGCAAGAACCTTCTTCTTGGTGGTCTTGTTATCATCACTATCATCATTATCATCACTTGAGGAAGCATCACTATCCCAAGTGACCACATATGAACCACCCTTCTTCTTCTTGAAGGTCATCTTGTCCTTCTCTTTCTTTTCCTTCTTGTCCTTCTTCTTGTTCTTCTTGTTGTCATCATCATGTCGCTATTGTATGGGCATTAAGCAACAAGATGATATTTGCTTCCACACTTGAAGCACCTTCTTGACTCTTTGTTGTTCTTGGATGAAAACTTCTTTCTTCTAGCACGATAGCCCTTCTTCACCATGAACTTGCCAAATCTCTTGACAAATAGAGCCATTTTCTCATCATCATCATCATCCCAAGATTCATCTTCTTCACTTGATGTTTCTTGCTTAGCTTTCTCTTTGGATGATGTGGCCTTGAATGCCACACTCTTCTTCTCATCTTTCTTCTCATTCTTTTGTTCCTTCTCATCTTCATCTCTATATGTATCATCGGTCATGATGTCTCCCAACACTTAGTTTGGTGTCATGGTGTCCAAACCACTCCTTACTAGAATAGTGACCAATGTGCCAAATCTTGAAGGTAAGCATCTCAAAAACTTGTGGGAGAAGTCCTTATCCTTCACCTCTTCTCCTAGTGCTTTGAGATCATTGATAAGCACTTGATGCCTATGAAACATCTCCGGCACACTCTCATTCTCCTTCATCTTGAAGCTTGCAAACTTCTCCTTGAGAATGTAAGCCTTTGCACCCTTCATGGCTTGAGTGCCCTCAAATGATTCTTCCAACTTCTTCCAAGCCTCATGAGCCATCTCAATATTCTTGATTTGCTCAAATGTTCTCTCATCAATTGCATCATGAATAGCACTTAGAGCAATGTCATTGTTTTGGAGAAGCACTTCTTCGGGCACGGTGGGATTCTCTAGATCACCAATCTTAATTTTAGTTTCTACCACCTTCCACACCTTTCTATTTATTAACTTGATGTGTGTGGTCATTTTTGACTTCCAATAGGGATAATTTGTGCCATCAAATTAGGGTGACTTCTTGGTGTTGTTGATTTGAGCTATTTTTACACCGAAGGTTGTTAAGCCTCAAATCACGGTGACCTTGGCTTTGATACCACTTGAATGGTCCTAATGGCTAGAGGGGGGGTGAATAGCCTAATAAAAATTTCTACAACAACACTTAACAAAATGGTTAGACAATTATGAGGCGAAGCAAGTGTTGTGCTAGCCTACTCAAAATGCAAGCCACCTACCACAATTCTAGTTTAGATGGTATCTATTCACATAATAGCTATGACTCTACCCTATGTTAGTGTGCTCTCAAAGGCTAACTAAAGAGCCACACCAACCAACCAAGCAAGCTCTCACAACTAGCCACACTAAAGAGCTTGACAACTAGTTTGCAGTAATGTAAAGAAAGTGATCAAGAAGGTTATACCGTTGTGTAGATGAAGGAACCAATCAATCACAAGGATGAATAATAATGAAGACCAATCACCCCGGAATCAAATGACGAACACAATGATTTTTTACTGAGGTTCACTTGCTTGCTGGCAAGCTACTCCTCGTTGTGGTGATTCACTCACTTGGAGGTTCACGAGCTAATTGGCATCACACGCCAAACCCTTAATAGGGTGCCGCACAACCACCACAAGATGAGGATCACACAAGCCACGAGCAATCCACTAGAGTACCTTTTGGATCTCTATCGGGGAAAGGTCAAGAACCCCTCATAATCACCACGATTGAAGCCGGAGACAATCACCACCCTCTGCTCGACGATCCTCGCTGCTCCAAGCTGTCTAGGTGGCGGCAACCACCAAGAGTAACAAGCGAATCCCACAGCGAAACACGAACACCAAGTGCCTCTAGATACAAACACTCAAGCAATGCACTTGGATTCTCTCTCAATCTCACAAAGATGATGAATCAATGATGGAGATGAGTGGGAGGGCTTTAGCTAAGCTCACAAGGTTGCTATCTCAATGCAAAATGGCCAAGTGCCTGAGCTTGAACTGGCCATAGGGCTTAAATAGAAGCCTCCACGAAATAGAGCCATTGTACCCCTTCACTAGGTACAACGCGGGGTGACCAGACGCTCCGGTCCGATCGACCAGACGCTGGCCCTCAGCGTTCGGTCACATGATTCACGCCACGTGTCCCCTGCTTCAAATACTGTTCGTCAGATTTCAACGGTCACCAGTTGACCAGATGCGTCAGTTAGAAAGTGACTGGACGCTGGACCTCAGCGTCCGGTCGTTTCCAGTAAGGTTCCAAACACGAATTTTCACGACCGGACACGTCCGGTCATGCCCGATCGGACTCACCCAACGTCTGGTTATTCAACATCTCCTCTATGCGCCTCACATCAGCGTATGTCAGCACTGACTGGACGCACCCTGCCAGCGTCCGGTCGTAGAGCGACCCAGCGTCCGACCATTTGATTGACACCAGCATCTTTGCTGATACATCTGACTGGATGCGCCGGTCCAACCATGGCCAGCGTCCGGTAACTCCTAGAGACCTCCGTCTTTTCTGTCTAGGGCACCGGTGGCACCATCGGACTGTCCGCACTCTACGGGCGGACACTCCACCGATGGAGTTTGTTACCCTTGCTACCAAACTTCACCACCCTTAATCAAATGTGCCAACCACCAAGTGTATCACCTTGTGCACATGTGTTAGCATATTTTCACAAACATTTTCAAGGGTGTTAGCACTCCACTAGATCCTAAATGCATATGCAATGAGTTAGAGCATCTAGTGGCACTTTGATAACCGCATTCCGATACGAGTTTCACCCCTCTTAATAGTACGGCTATTAATTCTAATTGTGATCACACTCTCTAAGTGTCTTGATCACCAAAACAAAATAGCTCCTATGGTTTATACCTTTGCCTTGAGCTTTTTATTTTTCTCTTTCTTCTTTCCAAGTCCAAGCACTTGATCATCATCATGGTATCATCATCATCATGCTATGATCTTCATTTGCTTCATTACTTGGAGTGCGCTACCTATCTCATGATCACTTGATAAACTAGGTTAGCACTTAGGGTTTCATCAATTCACCAAAACCAAACTAGGTTAGCACTTAGAGTACCTTTTGGCTCTCTATCGGGGAAAGGTCAAGAACCCCTCACAATCACCATGATCGGAGCCGGAGACAATCACCAACCTCCGCTCGACGATCCTCACTGCTCCAAGCTGTCTAGGTGGCGGCAACCACCAAGAGTAACAAGCGAATCCCGTAGCAAAACATGAACACCAAGTGCCTCTAGATGCAAACACTCAAGCAATGCACTTGGATTCTCTCCCAATCTCACAAAGATGATGAATCAATGATGGAGATGAGTGGGAGGGCTTTGGCTAAGCTCACAAGGTTGCTATCTCAATGCAAAATGGCCAAGAGCCTGAGCTTGATCCGGCCATAAGGCTTAAATAGAAGCCCCCATGAAATAGAACCGTTGTACCCCTTTACTGGGTACAGCGCGGGGTGACCGGACGCTGGCCCTCAGCGTCCGGTCACGTGATTCATGCCACGTGTCCCCTGCTTCAAATACTATTCGTCAGATTTCAACGGTCATTAGTTGACTGGACGCGTCAGTTTGAAAGTGACCGGACGCTGGACCTCAGCGTCCGGTCGTTTCCAGTAAGGTTCCAAACACGAATTTTCATGCCCGACCGGACTCACCCAGCGTTCGATCATTCAACGTATCCTCTGTGCGCCTCACGTCAGCGTGCATCAGCACTGACCGGATGCACCCTGCTAGCGTCTGGTCACAGAGGGACCTAGCGTTCGGTCATTTGATCGATGCCAGCGTCTTTGCTGATACATCTGACTGGACGCGCCGATCCAACCATGGACAGCGTCCGATCACTCCTAGAGACCTCCGTCTTTTGTGTCTAGGGCACCGGTGGCACCGTCGGACTATCCGCACTCTACGAGCAGACACTCCGCCGATGGAGTTTCTTACCCTTGCTCCCAAACTTCACCACCCTTGATCAAATGTGCCAACCACCAAGTGTATCACCTTGTGCACATGTGTTAGCATATTTTCACAAACATTTTCAAGGGTGTTAGCACTCCACTAGATCCTAAATGCATATGTAATGAGTTAGAACATCTAGTGGCACTTTAATAACCACATTCCGATATGAGTTTCACCCATCTTAATAGTACGGCTATCAATCCTAAATTTGATCACACTCTCTAAGTGTCTTGATCACCAAAACAAAATAGCTCCTATGATTTATACCTTTGCCTTGAGCTTTTTATTTTTCTCTTTCTTCTTTCCAAGTCCAAGCACTTGATCATCATCATGGTATCATCATCATCATGCTATGATCTTCATTTGCTTCATCACTTGGAGTGTGCTGCCTATCTCATGATCACTTGATAAACTAGGTTAGCACTTAGGGTTTCATCAATTCACCAAAACCAAACTAGAGTTTTCAATAGCTTAGTGATATTCTTGCTCTCTAGCCTACGTTTGGATGGGGATTGGGATAGGGAAAGGAAATGAAGTGGGATAAAAGGAAGGTGTATGGGTAAGTATGGTAGTCTTTATTTCTCTATATCCTATCTCCATGTTCCATTATCGAAACAAGAGATCAAATCTATCCCACCCCTTATTTCCTTATCTCATCCCCCAATTTCCCATTTCCCACACGACACCCTAGTGTTGTGTAGTAGTTGCTCACCTTAGGCTTGCATAACTCTAGTTAGAAGTAGTTTTTATTAGGGCCTGTTATGTTTCTAACCCTTTATCTAGTATTGTGCAGTGTTGGAGTCTTTTGATTAGGCTATTCATTGGCCTCTAGCCATATAAGACCCTTTCAATCCTCCATAACACCATCTGCTAAGTCCTACAATGATTCGGTCAAAAAAGCAAAGTCACATGCCCTAGACCCTTCCCATGGTGCGTTCACATAGACATAATCCCATGAAATATCATTGCACCAATGACAATCCTTATATGACTAAAGCAACTATGTTCTCCAAACGGTTTGCACAAGACTCAATTCCCTCGGTGATAAAGTCTCCACAACACCTCCACATCCACAAAGTTGTACCCACCACAAGTACCATCATGGAGCCCAACATGCCATATCAACCACACACTCTAGCTTAAGTTCTCCCTCATACCTCAACTCTAACACCTCACTCTCAAGGAAAGGAGAAGCACTCATCCCAAGTATAACACACTATCGAATTTTTATGAAAGCGTTTCATTTGCTTCTCTTCAATGGAAGATTCATTTTCCCATAATATATCCTAATTTTTGGCCTAATCATAAGGCATCGGTGGCATGGCCTGTTCGGCTCAAAAGCCTCCACTCACAACAACCATACATCATCCACCATCAAGTCTCAATAATCAAGTAAATTAGTGGCTTGTAATATGCAAGCAATCAAGATATAGCATCCTTCTCAAGGTTGACCGTCGTTTGACCATAATTGACTCTAGGTTGACTTTGGTTGACTTGAGAGAATTGATAGAGATGATTAGCAAATTTGGAGTCCTTGTCCTAGTAGAGAGCACTAGGAATCCTTTGAGGAGAAAGATAAAGTGGTTCTTGGGTGTTTGAGGGATTGTGCAAGGTCATCAAGGAGGTTTTCGAGAAAAGTTTTAGTTGGAACGACTTTTGGTCATGACACTTTTCACTTTGGGTCCAATTTCATCCATGAACTACCAAAGTGTAGGGACTAGATTGAAATGTACTTGATAGTTCATGAGTAAAATTGAGCATAAATTGAAAAGGTTTGAAGATTGAAACGATCACTTTGATAGTTCTAGATGAAACTAAGCATTAAAGTAAAATCTATAGACTCAAACGGTCATTTTAGAAGTTCAAGGATGAAATTGAGTCTTGAACAATAGTTGAAAGGACCAAGATGACTGTTACACCCAAATAGAAAGCTTTGCCCCCTAATTCTCATGGAGTAGTACTGTAGTAGAAATGTATCTTTTTTTATTCATAACTTGGCTCTATGGCCCTGTCATTGAAAACATAAGCTCGACACCATCATGAGCAATCAAAGTCTTTACAAATTCTGGGAGGGGGCTTGCCCAAACATGATAATTGCCCGGGTCCTAACACATAGCAAACTTGGCTAAGTTATGCGCTAATCCATTACAAGCTCTAGGAATAGAGAGAATTTTACTGATACAAAATGCTCACAAAGCAAAGAACGAGTGTCACTGAGCAACATTCCACAAGTGGCAAGATCCATGTAGGATGATTGGAGAGCTTGTTGAAGAGCTATTGAGTCCACCTCCACTTGTACGTGCGATATACCATAATCTGCTCCTGCTTGCAATGCCTGAGCACATGCTGCTGCCTCAGCTATCATCAGGTCCAAGATTGATCCTAGGCGACCAGCTCCTACAAGCACCCCGTCGCCCTCATGGTCACCGACAATGAAGCCCCAGCTCCCTTGCATCATCTCCTGGATAAATGATCCATCCGACTTGATCTTGAGCTGTCCAGGCGGTGGAGCTTTCCAACCAGCACTCCCTGTCACCTCCTAGGCTGGCTTCTTCATCTCCGACTTCCTCCGATCACACATCAGGTTTAGCACATCAGCAGCAACTTCCTCCCTAGTCTGGCCCTTCTCTCCTTTGTTAATTTTATTTCTCACACTCCACTTCTAGAGAAGTAGCACAGTTTTGATTCGGACTTCTTCCTTTAGAGCCAATATTTCAGTCACCACCTCCCATGCCGATTGCTTGAGTAGTAGCCGTTGATGAGCTGGCTCTAGTGAAAGGCAAGACCAACATCGTCTCACCAGCTTGCATTTTAGAAAACGGTGCCCTCCATCTTCATCCAATCGATGGCACACTGGACATCTTGTGTCGAGTTTCACACCCCTTCTTTGGATATTCATCTTTAGTGCAAGGCTATTCCGCGCTAGTCTCCAAAGGAAATGTCGCACTTTGGGCTGGCATGGAAGTTTCCAAATTTTGCGCCAAATGGCATTTCTCTGGTTCCCAGAATTGCCGCTGCTACTCCCCTCTCCTCGCTGTTGAGTTTTCTCCTGGTTCTTCTCATCATCCAAGACATGATAGGCAGACTTCACCGAAAACTACCCTTTATTGTCAAAATGCCAAGCTAAAACATCCTCATGGTCTAGATTGGTTGGTGTTGCTAATATATATCGCACGTCCTCCTCCTAGAATACATCACAAACTAGGTCTTCATCCCATCTCCCCATGTCCGAATGCAGCAAGTCTGCAACCCGGGTCAATACTGTATGACCCCTAGGTGTAATCGGCCTCCTGGTGATCCCATTTGATATCCATGGATCTTCCCAAATCTTAATTTGCATTCCATCTCCAATCCACCAAATCACTCCCTTTTGCAACGCTTGGAATCCATGGACAATACTACGCCAAGTATAGGATATACCCGGTCCTTCACTAGCCTGCATCAAGGGGCCATTTGTGCCATACTTCGCTCTCAACAGCTGCACACATAATGAATTAGGATTTTGCAAAATTCTCCAACCCTGCCGTGCTAACATCGCCAAATTGAAAAGATGAAGGTCTCTATATGTAAAGTTGGCTTCATCAGCCCACCTATTAGCTATGGGCGCCTTGAAAGGAATGCACTCTAGTTTGATCGTTAATCATACTAGCTAAACTTTGATAAAATAAAACTATAGAAAAAATATAAAAATATTTATGATATATCTTACTATTACTAATTAGAGGCCCCAATGCAGGCACCACGTTAATTCTCATAAGACGCGCAAGGAAAAAAGATAAATCCTAGAAATTCTCACAATAATCAGAAATATCTGACATTTGATTTGGTAGACTCTAATCATAATCACCGATAGTAGCCATTGGATTATTGTAGTTTATTAAAAAATTACCCACCACTGCCATTATAAAAAATAAATAAAGTAATCACTTAATTTTGTATGTAAATTACCCACCTCTGCCATTATAAAATATAATTCAAAATAACCCCTTATATTTTTATATAAATTATCCACGTTTGCAATTATGAAAAATAATTTAAAATTACCCCCTAAATTTGCATCTAATTACCTACCATGGCCACTATGAAGCATAATTTAAAATAACCCCCTTACATTGCACCTAAATTACTCAGTTTTGTCATTATGAAAGATAATTTAAAATAATCCTCTAACTTTATATCTAAATTCTCATCTACCATTATGAAAGATAATTCAAATACCTCCTAATGATTTTATAAATTATCCATATTTATCATTATGAAAGATAATGCAAAGTAATATTCTAAGTTTACATTTAACCTATCCATATATGTCATTGTGTAACATAATATAAGGCATTACCTTTATATTTGTATGTACCTTAGCCATTATAAAATATAAACAAAAAAATCTTTGAAATCTACACGTATATAGTAATATATATTATTACAAAGAAATGAATCAATATCCATGAAGTACAATACATAGATATTTCTAGATTACAGACTTCTATAATTGTGAAATAAAATAACTATAATGCTATGTTCCACCTATAGGATAATTATTTATTTTAACAACTTATAAAACATGGAAAATGTTCACTGAACAAACCACGTAGCAATAGCATTTTATATTGATACTCTACGATAATAAATTTTATAACCTATTATTTAAATAAGTTTATTATGTCATATCTATATTATTAATTTAGTTGTATGCACTCTATGATATATAAATAATACTATACACATATAATCCTAAGGTATAACAAATTCAACATGTTTAGTGTCTCGATGTAAGCCGAGTTTCAACTTATGTGGAAAACAATGATACTAGGACCTAGACTCTTTTTAATAAAAAAGTTGAATAAAAGATAAAGACTACTAGAATTTCAAATTTACACATGAAAGGTCACAAAATGGGTTGAGTTTATATATCTTAAGACTATATTTCAACTAAATACATATCACATTAGAAAAAAGATAAATACTAGAAATTCTAATTAGAGGTCTCTACTAGAGCTTGCATGTTAATCCTCTCAAGAGTTGATAGGAAAACAAAAGATAGATCCTAGAAACTCATAAAAATCTAAAAAATCTTACCATCAATTAAGTATAACCTAATCACCATTGATAATAATAATAGCTATTGGATCTATTCTATTTTCTATATAATTATCCACTTCTGATATTGTGTAAAACAATATGACCTCACTTATGACTCTAATTTATATTACACACATATGTGGTTAACAAAATGATCTAAAAGTATAGCTTAATTTGCATTTAATAAACAATATTATGATCGATAATTTACATAAGTCAATTTTCATCTCATTACTAGAAAATTAAATTCTCCCTCAAATCTACATCCAAATAATCAGCATCTCCTACTACATATATAACGAATGGAGTATATATAGTAACCACCTCTATCAATATTAATATAGTAAGATTTAATTTTTAAAGTAAATATATGCGTCGCGCCAACATGCATGAGCAATAAAATACATATGTTATGTTTCATCGTATAAAAGATATTTTCTTAACAACTCATACTTTAATGATATTAACAAATTATTTAAAACCCTATTAGTAAGCATAACATATAATTTATATAGATTACTACTTTAGATATATTTATGTATGTGAACTAAGGCCCCTTTGCAATGAAGCAGAAACACAGGAAAAATGTAGGATTCCAATTCCTAAGGATTCAGTTCCTGTAGAAGTCTTTGGTTTGTAGGAATAGAGCATAGAAAAACTAAAGGAAAAAAAATCCTTTGTCTCTAATTCCATAGGAAAATGATATCACGGGGAAAAAAGAATTTACTCATACCTCATGGAAGGTTTCCTATGCACAAGGAAGAACAAGCTAGAGATTAATAGCTGCAGTTGGTGTCTAATCAAGAAGGTGCTCTCCACTGGTATTTTATTATCATAGGATAATAAAGAAGTAACATGAATTTGTTCTTAAGATTCCTTTAGAATTCCATAGTTTTCCTCTACCCAGCCAAACATATAATCCTACATAATTCCTATGTTTTCAATTCCTTAGGGTTGCATATGCATTCTTGCATTATACCTGTATTTTTCCTATTCCTGTGTTCCAAAGGGGGCCTAAGATATTTGACTTGCCTATATTGATAGTATAACCATAACTGCAAATATAGTTTTATGTTAGGGAAATTCAATCATCTTGAGAAGTTTGGGAGACCATTGGTGGTTATATTTTTTGGCCCTTTAAGAATATTTTAGAGTAAAAAGTCGATATTATAAGGTTTAAGTGTTAAAATTCTCTTGAGGTTAGCACTGCTGCCCCTATCCGAGATCTCACTACAAGCTCTATGACTTATCTTAGGTGATATGGTGCATGTTTCAAATAATGGCTTATGCTATATATTGTAGCACTTAAGAACATACTCTAGAGCTAAAATCCTTATTTTAAAAAAGTGCAAAAAAGAGAGTTTATGATTACTAGATATAGCTACGGAGTATCTATTATGTCTACCCTATTAGAAAATAAACAAAGAGGAAAAACATATGATTTAATATAAGTAACTATTTATTAGTCAGATGTACTCTCTCCATTCCAAACTATAAGACGTTTGGACTTTTCTAAATACATAGCTTTTGCTATACACTTAGATGTCTTATTCTTTAGCAAAATCAAGATCATTTTCTAGCGGCAACGAGCATCCAAAACCAAAAGGTTTTTCTGGGCAACAAGCAAACAAATAATAAAATTTTGAAATAATCTGAATTGAACTATCCAAAAGAAATTCAATTATCTAGATACCCCTCTAGGTTCCTAAAAGAAATAATTTTGGACAAGATTTGGGTTAAACATTGGGAATATAAATCATGAATAACTTTTCAGTTGTTGAGTTTGGAAATGTAAACATCATAGGAATAGATTTATCTTGAAAATACTTTCATAAAAATGTATACCGCTTTTCAATAAATATTTTAATAAAAATAAGATTTCAAAGTTATGCATTGGAGACCGTGTCGCTATCCAAAATAACTTCCTTTAGAAACCTGGAGGGAGTACATAGTAAAAACAATATATATTGAAAAGTTAAAATGTGTCATAATTTAGAATGAAGGGATTATTAAACAGTACGTAATACTTATATCTCCTAAAATTGTAACCCATGTGAGAGCATGGGTTCATAGACTAGTGATATAAAATTGGAATACTATGAAAATATATTTGGTAATGAATCTAACGACATTTATATTGGTATCATAAATATTGATGTCTTTTTATATGAACTTGATCAATAGCAATTTTAATTGATTTGTTACTATGTTAACTAGAATTGTAATTTTTTTGAGCTAAGAGTATATATGAACTAAAAAGCATGACAGAGATTTTTTTTCTAAATATAGATATAACAAATATATATATATATACTAGGTAGCATGCTCGTGCGTTGCTATGGGATAGCTAACATTATATACTAAAAACACACGGATGGCACGATAAAATAACAATACTATAAAAATTAAATATCAATGTTAAAGTGACATTTAATCCAAAAAACAAAATATGTGAAATTAACACAAGTCGCGGAGAGCGTGGTGTCGCAGGCTCACAAACTCTACTTTATAGATCTTTTCCGTGATGTGGCTAAGATAATGTTTTATATTGGTCGAAAAAAATTTCTGATATTTATTTCTTTCGTGCGCCAATAATTACCAATGTTGAATATCCAGACTCGAATACGGATAGATATAAACCCTCTAAACGGATTTGATCTCGGATATGGTCAGAAAATGGCGGAGAAGACGACGAGGAGGCTGGGCGCGGGGTGCCTGGAGCCTGCGTCGTCGGCGTACGGGGACGGGACGCTGGGGGCCGGCCGCGGGGCACCGGGAGCCTACGTCATCGGTGTGCGGGCGCGAGACACCGGGGGCCGGGCGTGGGGCGTCGGGAGCCTACGTCGTCTCGGCGTGCGGGGGTGGGACATCGGGGGCCGGGCGCGGGGCGCTGGGAGCCTGCGTCGTCGGCACGCGGGGGCGGGCGCCGTGGACCGAGTGCGGGACGCCGAGCATCGGGGGCTGGTGTGGGTGGGCGCAGGAGCCACGGCGGAAACCCTAGGCGCGCGGGCAGCCTGACGGTGTCGGAGGAAGAAGGCAACGCTCAGACTGATGACTCCCGTGCGCCCTCCTTTTTATACTCGACACTATTTGTACCAGCGGTTCCTGATCCAACCGCCCCTATAAATATTTTTTATTTTTTTAAATTATAAATTCTATATTTTTTATATCATAAAAACACAAAGTAATATAAAAAATTTATGTATATGCACAAATATAATATTTTGTATTATTCTATATATGAAGAAATATATATATATAAACAATTTTAGTCAAAACAATATAGAAAACAAAAAAACAAAAATTAAAAATTTGAATTTTAAAACTTCGACTACAATTTTATGACATTAAATGAAATAAAATGAAAATAGTGTAAACATAAAAGTTGCATAACTCATCAACATATACAACTTTTATTTTGGTCATCTTGTCATGTGACTTTGTTTGAACGATTCAAATTTTGAAATTCAAACAATTTTAACTTGAAATAATATTTTGAAAGAGTAAATGATTTCAGATGAAAAAATCATGAATACCAAAGTTGTATAACTCATCAATATATACAACTTTTATTTTGATCATATTTTCATTTGACCAAATTTGAGCAGTTGAAATTTTAAATTTCACTAAATGGCAACTTCATATAAGATTTTGAAACCTTAAATGATTTCAACAATAAAAGTCGTGAACATAAAAGTTGTTGAACTCCTCACTATCTACAACTTTTATTTTGGTCACTTCTTCATGTGACAAAGTATTAGTAAACATTGTTCATAAATTCACATATGACTTATAGTTTCATGAACTATACGAGAAACATGTTGATTTGTGAACAATGTTTACTATCACTTTGTTAGATGAAGAAATGATCAAAATAAAAGTTATAGATCTTGATGAGTTATACAACTTTGGTATTCATCACTTTTTCAGCTGAAATCATTTAATTATTGAAAATCTCGTTCGAACTTATCATTTTTTTTAAATTGAAAATTTGAAGTGCTCAAACTTTGTCAAATGAAAAGAATGACCAAATCAACACACTAACTTGATAAGGCAAGATTTTAGAAAATTTTAGGAAAAAATCATCACATTTAGAGTTAGTATGAGGGAGAAAGACTAGTTACAAATTTTACCCAGAGATTAAAAAGAAAAATCACAACTGTTCATGATGAACAAGTGTGATTTCTCTTTTTAATCTGTGGCTGAAACTTGTAACTAGTTTTTCTCCCTCATACTAACTCTAAATGTGATGGTTTTCCCTAAAATTTTCTAAAATCATGCTCTATTATTTTAGTCTAGTCATCTATCTTTGTCACTAATTTTGAACAATTCAAATTTTAAATTTCAGAAAATGACAGCTTCAAACCTGATTTTCAAACACTAAATGATTTTAGCTATAAAGGTGATGAATATAAAAGTTGTATAACTCATCAAGATCTCCTAGTTTTATTTTGGTCATTTCTTTATTTCATAAAGTGTTAAGTGATTTCATAAAGTTTTAGTAGCAATAGAGTGGATATTCAAATAGAGTCATCTAGATGTTGCAAAGGGTAGTCTCACACACATGCATAAAATGTAGTCTCACACACATACAAAAATATGTAGTCTTACACACGTACATAAATATAAAGTCTCACATGCATGCATAAATGAAGTCTTACAAACACACACTTACACAAACACTCCACGTTCAACAACTAGCTAGCCCGCTGTAACGACTTTTCCCTTGACACATTTTTGTTCCCATGGCATTATGTCTTTGGGGAGGTTCTTTTTCACAACACTGATCTTCTTAGGAAAGTCTATGAATAGTAGCATCTCATCGTAGTTATTGTAAGCTTCAACATCGTCCACGCCATCAACTCCAATAATGTGCTGTTTCCCGGAGGCAACCACGTGCTTTGTCTTCTTCTTCGGGGGGGTTACTTTGTGGGTCAGACATATAGAAAACTTGTGCGACACGTGAAGCGAGCACCCAAGGGTCATCTTGGTAGCCTAGATTCTTGAGGTCCAGGACTCTAAATCCGATCTCGTTCAGTTGGTATTGTTAGTTGGTGTTGTTTGATCCAGCGGCATCGAAACAGGGCCATCGTTATATCCCTTCCATAGTCAAGTTCCCGTATCTCTTCAATGATGCCAAAGTATTAGATCTTTCGCCCTAATCCATCGAGAGCCTCTATTCGAACACCGCTGTTTTGGTTCACATATTTACTATCCTTTGCGTGGGTATAGTACGTATACCCATTGATGTCATAAGCATTCAAAGATGTCACTTGTCTCGATGGCCCCTCCGCCAACCTACTGATTGTAATAGAGTCTATGGTTTTTCCAGGCGGTATGTTTTGGTCCTTCAATTATGTAGTTAGTCGTTGCTTGTGTTGTTTCATGACCCAATCATCCAAACATCCATTTCTCTCTGTCATAATGATAGCCAAGTGTTCATCAATGTACGGTTGCATCAGTTGTGTACTCTGCAAAACACTGTAATGCGCCCGACTCACCTCTTTGTAATTATGGTCGATGAACACTTTTCTAACACTAGTGCCCTTTCCAGCCAGCCTACCCTTGTGACGAGAATCGGGTTTACCAATCCCTTTCTGTACTTTTAGGTACTCTTGACAGCACTCGATGATTTCTTCAGTACTGTAACCCTCTATCATGGATCCCTCTAGGTATGCTCGATTATGCATGTATCGACTTAGAACCGACATGAACTGCTCGTAGGACCACATTTCATGCAAGTAGTAAGGGCCTAGCGCCTATATTTGATGAACCATGTGAATCATGAGATGTGGCATTATATCAAAAAAAGCAGGAGGTAAACATATCTCCAGTTGGTTTTGTGTCTCCATCACAAATTCATGTAGGTCACTCAGCTCTTGCTTGCCAATCGTCTTCTGTGAGATCTTCGAAAAGAAGTAGCACATGCGGGTGATGGCCATTTTCAAGAACTCTGGCTTTATAGCCCTGATTGCAATAGGTAGAAACACTATCAACATCACATGGCAATCATGAGCCTTGTAGTGTGTTATTGATAAGTCCTTCATCGACACTAGCTTCTTCACATTTGTCACAGAACCGACAAATTTATAAGAGCACAAGTACAAAAACAATCGCCGAAACGATCAAATTCTTGAACTTGAGCCCATATAAACCCGGTAGTCAACCGAAATCTCAAAGGATTTCAAACCAACTTGCATACAACCAAGATCACAGTAATTCAACATAACATATCGTACGTTACAACATTTCACAGACGTTCACAAATAGATTACATCATCATAGAGTCATCGTTATTACAAAACAAGTCTTGTAAAACATGCGGAAGCAAATAGTTTAACTTACACACCCGAGTTCCAATACACATACTGGTTCGCTGATCACAGCCCACAAAAGCATTCAGATAAGAGAACAAAGATCATGCCCATGATCGAGTCTTCATCACCCACCGGGTGGAGACAATACTTATAGAATCCCTGATATAGGAGGTCATCTACAACAAGAGGGAATAAACCCTGAGTACGAGAATGTACTCAGCTAGACTTACCCATCGAAAACCAAAACAAACGACACCAAGGATTATGCATAGCTTAATGTAGTGGATCTGGCTGACACTTTCTTTTTGCGGAAAAGCATAAGTAATAATGATCAACTCTTAACCTGAACTAGCAGTGACTTTTGGCCATTAACCTGTCATCTATATTAGCACCAGTACTAAGCAATCATTTTATTAGGGTGCAAACATTAATAACCATATCAGGTATTCATTGTGGCAACCTTATCATCATCTTTCATTTAACCATATCGTTAAATTAATTGAATCTATATTGCCGCTGCTCAGTCAAGTTCTCACTATCCGGGAGAGACGGCGATTCGAATCGATTCCTATCCAGCTGGAGGGGTATTCCTAACACAAACCCTGCTTCCCCCGTCAGGGTCGTAAACAAGTCACCATTGGTACAATTCAGAAGTCGCGAGTCCGAACAGTGCCGCAAAATCAGAGAACCACTCTGCCATGAGTGCTCGGTGACTTAACCCGCCCTTGGGCTTACGCCAATGGTTCCCTGCACATCCTTACTTCCATCCAGATTGCGGACCCCTGCTCACGTCCCCGGCCTGAACCGAGCTACTAGGCTTCACGGTCGGAATGACTTATCCGGCCAGCTAAGTGTTAGGCTGCGTTCAATATGACATAAGGATGTACAGCGTATCGGTCCTTAAACGACTCAGACGGAGTCACTATGTTCAAACCTACACAAGACCTCGCCCGGTCTTAATTCATTATTCACATAGTTCTTTTCCACGATAGCAAATATAGCCAACCGTGATCCACCTCATCCTAAAGCTCGCAGGTGATAGGAAATCACCTGACTTCTACCGCACAAAGCATGGCTAACCATTTAACCCATCCTAAACTTAAATAGGATTCCAGTGCGATATCTGGACAAGGAAGGATATATAATGCAGCAATTGGTTCCAACCAATTCCTATACTTAATGCATCAACAACAATAAAAGATACTCAATGTATTTGTAAAAACATGGGAGGCTTAATATGCTCCGGGGCTTTCCTTTCAGGAACGAGGAAGGCTGGTGATCAGGGCACTCGGGCAACTCCTCCGTGGCGGCTGCTTCGTCGGCTTCCTGCACCTCGGGCTCCTCCTCCTGGTTGGCTCCCTCGAACTCCAGCAACGTCACTCCCTCCGGCACACCTATTGCATGAATGCGCAAGATAAATATCATGGATGCATATGAACGAATGTCAGGGATGCTCGGGGAATGCACATGTTCGCTGTAGTTTGCATATTCCAACTTAAGCCCTATTCAAATCACTTTCACTTACCAAGTTTATACAACCTAATGTATAATTGCTCATCTTCGGTTAATGACCTAGCACCTGCACCTAAGCATATTCTCAAATTAAGCTAACCCCTAAACAATCAACGAGAACATTGCATCAAGCATACACTCAAGCATTTGTATTTCAGAAAAATGAAGACTATGTAGCAGTACAGTAAACTAGCCATAACTAGAGATTTATAAATCCAATTGACATGCAACAAGACAATCTGGAAAGCTTATGAAATTTTCTACAATTCATCTTCAGACCTCAAAGCATGATTCAACACTTTACCAAATCGAATTCTTTGATCAACAGAACTCTGTCCTCACAAGGCAGAGAGTAAGCCAAACTGGAACCTAACTTTAAACAGCTGTAGTTTCTAAACTACTGAGCCAAATGCCCTCAAAGTTTGACAGGAGCTAGATACATAAATTATCTACAACTCTTGTATTCATCACATCCCAGATCTGTCCAGAGGGACATAATACAAACGAAATAATTAATAACTTATGATGTAAACACATAATTGGACAAAACTAACTCTACTCACATATCACTCATATCACATGAACACCAGAAAGTAGGGTGTACATTCCCAAAACATTTCTTTTAATACCTTTCTTAATTTATTTAATTAATTAGAGGAAATAGTAAACATATATGAAAACTACACCATTAAATGTACAAAAATTATAGTAGATACTATATGCCCTAAGTAGACTACCATAAAAATTTCACACCATTTGAGTAAGTATAACAACCTACACAAAAATGCTAAGGCATAATGGCTTAAAATGGCATAATTAGGAAACCTTAGTGAAAAGTGTCAAGCAACATATTTCATATTTTTCCTAGCATCCTTAAGGTACTAAGATACTACCCACCAAGTTTCATGGTCATATGATTCCTAGATAATTTACAAAAATTCATACAAGTATCCATCAATAATAAAAGGAAAATATATAACTCAACAACTACACATGCAATGACTCTCAAATTTTAACCAGAGCTTCTACTAAGCAAGACTAGCTTACCCACAAAATTTCACAATTTTTGGATCACAGAAACTCAAGATATGATTTAAACAAGTTTGCATGCATTCAAAAACACCTTTCAAGTTCCTATTTAATTCATCCAAAATTTCTACATCATGTGCTCAAGATATATTTTTCTTAAATACTAGACCTCACTGTGAGTCTAACAAAATTTGAATCACACCATTTGGATCTACACATTGGGAGTTACAAAATTTACAAAACAACATTCAAAACTGAAAATTTGAACTATCCTATGGACAGGCAGTCACTGACGTGTGGGACCCGGTTGTCAGCTGGACCCGCCTGTCAGTGAGACGAAACAGGGGAGGCGGCTTCGACGGCGCTGAACACGGCGAAGCTCGCCGACGGCGACTCCTCCGGTGAAATGGAGGACACCTATGTGATCTACGTGACAAGACGCGTCGATCAATGCTACTAGTGTGACCTAGGTTTAACCGGAGGTAGCTCGTCGCCGGTGATGGCGGCACGGCAGAGCTCCGGTGTGAGCTGCCGGCGATGGCAAGCCACGGCTGGCTTAACCGAGCATGGTATGAGCTACAGGAGGTCGCCACGGTGCTATCCCAGCAAAGAGAAGAGGCGGGAAGGTTCCTAGCTACCCCGACCACGGCGGCCTCAACTCTGGCGAGGACACGCTCATGGCGGCGGTGCCTGGAATGGTCACTGTGACCTTACCAAAGCTCAAACGGCTTAGCTAGGAGGTGGAGAAGGTAGAGGATAACACGGCGAAGCTATTGATGAGCTGGCCGATGCGTTTTGCAGTGGCGAGCGAGCTAGGCGATGGCGAAGCTCAGTCAGCAATGGCGGAGCTGCTGCGGCTCTATTGCTGCGTGTGGTGGAGGCAAAGGAGATGTAAATGGAGCTGACGAACTGGTCAGGCAGGCGCGTGGGGTGTTCACGTCGTGGCCAGCAGTGCCAGGACGGCCACGGCGCATGGCCGTGAGGTCAGACGGCCGACGATGGGTGGCGCCACGCGTCGGACATTTTCTGAAAACGGTCATCACTGTAGCTTGCCTGAAACGCTGATTCAGTGATCCATCAACCGACTGACAGGCGAAGTTTGACAGTGATTAGCTCCTAAACCGTGATGATATAGCTCAAGGTACAATTGACAAAGTTGAACATCTACATGTGAACTACAATTTTTACAATTGGAGCTTGAGCTAGTTTGGCTTTGTTTGCAAACTACAGAGCTCTAAACTAGGGTACCTGAAACTGAAATCCAGTTATAACACTTAGAAAAATTCTAAGTGTCAAATACAACCCCAACACTGATTTGTGGGTCCTTTTTGAACATGTTGTGCACATTTTCATGACTTGACTCCTAAACAAAGTTTGTTCCTTATCAAATTTGCTACAACTTTGTTTTAGGTTGCTCAGACATGCAAACATCCTAAGCTACACTTTTTAAATAGTCAAACCAAAGGGGTTCAGGGGTCAAAATAAGTCAAACTACTTTTTGAAATCCTATTTAGGCAACATGATCAATATGAACAATGTTCCAAATGGCATTCTAGGTGTCACTAAGTTGTTTAAAAGAATTATTAGCCACACCACACCTTGGTCACACAAGAATCAAGCATCGTATGTACTGAAACAATGAAAAACACCTAAAATGTTACAATGTTTCATAGTCATGTTTCACATGTTTCATGATCTTGCTGCATCGTATTAACTAACTTTGTTTCACTAAAGTGAGTTGCACATGTTGCACTTAAATGTTGCACACTTTTCATTTCATAATGGAAACAACACACATGAAATATAATGATACGTTGCGATGCTTCAAAAACATGTTTTAGGCAACACAAGCTTATGATGAATGATGCTCATGTTCATGAAATGCAAGTGCAAATGTGGAAGGCAAACACTTGGGGTGTTACAGCCCTCCCCCCTTATAAAAATCTTGTCCTGAGATTTGAAAAGCGTACCATTGTTGATAGAATTCCTTATAACCATCCCTCAAATAATCTTCCCTTTCCCACGTTGCATCGCGTTCACTACCCTGATTACTCCACATGACTTTGTAAAACTTGACCACCCGACTCCGAGTCACTCGCTCACGAGTGTCAATCACTTGGACCAGCTTTTCTTCAAAGGTCAAATCTGATTTTAACTCAATATCGCCTAATGGAACTCTCTCTTCAGGGACACGGAGACATTTCTTCAATTGGGATACATGAAAGACATTGAAGATAGCGCTCATCTTAGGAGGTAATTGAATCTTGTACGCCACCTTACCACTTTGTCCAATGATTTCAAAGGGACCAACATATCTCGGCGTGAGCTTTCGCTTTACACCGAAGCGCTGGACACTCTTCATAGGTGAGACTTTCAGATAAACGAAGTCTCCAACTTCGAACTCAATAGGTTTTCTACGTCGATCAGCATAACTTTTCTACCCAGCTTGAGCTGCGGCCATGTGGGTTTGGATAGTATGGACTTGTTCTTCAGCTTCTTGAACAAAATCAATTCCATAATACCTCCTTTCACTGGCTTCTACCCAGTTCAATGGGGTTCTACACTTCTGGCCATACAAAGCTTCAAACGGTGCCATCTTGATGCTCTCTTGATAACTATTATTGTACGAGAATTCAGCTAGGGGCAACCATTTTTCCCATGAACCCTTCGTCGAGATGACACATGCTCTCAACATATCTTCTAAGATTTGATTCACTCATTCAGTTTGCCCATTGGTTTGCAGATGATAGGTAGAACTTCTTACTAGCTTAGTTCCTAACAATCCGTGTAAGTGCTCCCAAAAGCGAGCAGTGAACTGTGGTCCTCTATCCGAGACAATAGTACGAGGAATCCCATGAAGGCGGACTATCTGATTAAAGTACAACTCCGTGTAGTCGATTGGATGAAAGTCTATGCGGATAGGAATGAAGTGTGCAGACTTGGTCAATCGGTCTACAATCACCCAAATGGAGTTAAAATTCCTCTGAGTGGTAGCGAGTCCAACAATTAAATCCGTACTGATCTCCTCCCATTTCCAACCTGGGATAGAGAGTGGCTGAAGTAATCCAGCTTTCATGTGCACAGCCTTGACCCGACAACAAGTGTCACACCTAGCCACATAAGCGGCTATCTCTTTCTTCATTTTGGTCCACCAAAATCGAGGCTTCAAATCATGATACATTTTGCTACTACCAGGATGAATAGATAATTTAGAGGAATGGGCTTCGGATATGATTTGATTTCTAAGTTCTCTATCCTTTGGAACCACCAACCTATCCTTGAACCATAACACGCCTTCCTCATCTACTCGAAAATGTTTGGTTTCTTGCTCTTTCATCTTGTGCTTGATGTGAAACACACCGGCATCTGTCTTCTGTAGCTCGATAACTTTACCTTGTAGAGTACAACTAACAGTGATGTTGTGAAGGACTGCAGGATGAAGGAGCTTTGACAAATGGACATCACTCTCAATCAATGAGTGGCAATGAGACTTCCTGCTTAAGGCATTCGCAACGACGTTTGCCTTGCTAGGGTGATAGTGCACTTGGAGGTTATAATCCTTGATCAACTTGAGCCATCTTCTCTGATGCATATTCAACTCTGGTTGAGTGAAGATGTACTTGAGACTTTTATGATCAGTGTAGATGTTGCACACATTGCCAAGTAAATAATGTCTCTAGGCCTTCAAAGCATGAACAACAGCAGCGAGTTCCAAGTCATACATTGGATAATTCACTTCATGCTTTTGAAGTTGTCGAGAGGTATAAGTAATGACTCTACCCTCTTGCATAAGAACACCTCCTAACCCAATACTTGATGCATCGCAGAACACATCAAAAGGTTTCTCGATATCCGGTTGTGCCAAAACCGGAGCCGACGTTAGAAGAGTTCGCAGGGTGTGGAAAGCCGCATCACATTCAGGAGTCCAGACAAACTTCATGTCTTTTTGCAGCAATCGAGTCATAGGCTTGGCTATTTTAGAGAAATCTGGGATGAAGCAACGATAATAGCCAGCCAACTCCAAAAAACTCCGGACCTCGTGCACTGAGATTGGAGCCTTCCAGTTCAACACTTCTTGCACCTTGGTGGGATCAACCATAATTCCACCATCGGACAACATGTGTCCAAGAAAAGGTACCTCACGAAGCCAAAATTCACATTTGCTGAACTTTGCATACAGCTGGTGTTCCCGCAATCTAGTGAGAACCACCCACAAATGTTCAACATGATCTTCTTCATTCTCAGAATAGACCAGGATATCATCTATAAATACCACCACAAATTTGTCCAACTCGGGCATAAACACTGAATTCATCAGATACATAAAATGTGCGGGGGCATTGGTCAATCCAAAAGACATAACTAGGTACTCATATGGACCATATCTTGTAGAGAATGTGGTTTTTGGGACATCCTCAGGCCGAATTTTGATTTGATGATACCCAGATCTCAAATCAATCTTGGAAAAGACTTTTGCTTTAGACAACTGATCAAATAAGATATCTATGCGTGGCAGAGGGTACTTATTCTTGATTGTAACTGCATTCAAGGGTCTATAATCTACACACATGCATAGAGATTGATCCTTCTTCTTCACAAAGATAGCTGGGCACCCCCACGGAGATGAACTAGGATGGATAAGGCCTTTCTTTAGAAGTTCATTCAACTGGGTCTTAAGTTCAGCTAGTTCATTGGGAGGCATTCTATATGGCCTTCTAGAGATGTGAGCTGTGCCAGGAAGCAACTCTATCTTGAACTCCACTTCCCGATCCGAGGGCAATCCAGGCAAATCATCAGGAAAAACATCCAGAAAGTCACACACAACAGGGATATCTGCTAGAGACTTTGCTTGCACCGCATTGGTTGTGCAAGAAAGATTGACGTCTCGGGGTAACTGTACTAGAAAACCCTCCTGATTACTAGGATCTCTGAGCATGACTACCCTAGTCGATGTATCAATAAGCACTCCATGATGACTCATCCAATTCATTCCCAATATCACATCGATACCTAGTCCCGGTAAAACTACCAGATCAACCTGATAACTTCGCCCCTCTATCTCAAATTGTACGTCCCCAACTACCAGCTTGGTTGGGATAATAACACTGGCAGCCCTAATACAATAACCCTCACCCTCAATAGTATATGTTTTCTACATAAACTTGGATGCAAATGCTGGACTAATAAAGGAATGCGAAGCACCTGAATCAAATAGTACAACTGCGGGGTGTTGATCAATCAGAAACTTACCAGCAGTCACTACCTCTCCTGAAGGAATCTCAGTAATATTAGTGTGATTCACTTGCCCCTGACGGCCACCTTGGTAATTATTCTTCTTAGGGTAAGGACACTTCCTCGACCAGTGGCTTGGCTTGTTGCAATTCTAGCACGACATGTTGCTTGGTGGCACACTGGAACTGCCTTGACTGGTAGTGCCCTTGGGAAGAGCAACTATAAATGCCTTGCGAAACCCAGTCTTGGCGGGATTCTTCTTCAGCGGTGGGCGAAACTTGGCGGCTGATGCTGGAGGACGGAATGGAGCCCTCGGTGTGACTGGAGCCTTGGATTGTGAGGCGCCCGCCTCATAGGCCCGCTTACGACTTTTTGAAGTAGCATACACAACATTGTTGTTCTCTTGCGATAAGGCATCACTCACAAACTCATTAAAATGAGCACACTTGCAATTTCCCATGGTCTTCATCAATTTGGGGCTAAGTCCCCGCTTGAAGCTAGCAATCTTCTTGGCATCGGTGTCCACAAACTCGGTAGCATACCTTGCAAGGTTGTTGAAAGCCTGCAGGTATTCATTCAAGCTCTTGTTCCCCTGGGTCAGCTTCATGAACTCTGTATGCTTGATCGCCATGAGACTAGGAGGAATGTAATTTCCCCTAAAAACAGACTTGAACTGATCCCAAGTGATTTGGGCATTAGCAGGCATAGTGGACCGATGATGACTCCACCAAATGCCAGCTGGCCCATGCAGTTGGTGAGATGAGTACTCCGTCTTCAACACCTCAATCAAGCGGAGCAGACGGAACTTCTGCTCGAGAGTATTCAACCACTCATCAGCTTGTAGAGGCTCCTCAGCCTCCTTAAAGATCGGCGGTTTCGTGTCAAGGAAATCCTTAAAATCACTGTATTGATTTGGTTCCGGTCCTTGGCATGGACCATGGCCATCTTGATTCGTAATCGTACGGAGGGCCTTGGACATAGTGCGCTGTCCTTCCGCAAGCATTGCTATTAATTCCGTTGGTGTGGGTGGTGGTGGTGGAAGATCATCATCATCACCTGCACCGGTGGAACGAGTACGAGGCATCTGCATAATGCGCAACTAGTAATTATTGATGATGTCAGCACATTGGAGAGGAACAATATAATCGTGCCAAACTGAATTTACTGACGAAAATGAAAACTTCATACAATAAACAGAGGCAATAATTCATTCTCCAATCACCACATCATTAAGTAGATTACTAGGGCCATACGCAGTGCATTCCAACATGACAAGTTTTAAACTTAACCATTACGATACACATCCCGAAGGGAGCGAATTAAAGTACATTACATGCCAAATTCAAATTCAATAGGGTACATCCAACATCAGTCTTTGTACTTAAGTTCATTACATCAATGACTGCAAAAGCTTAACTAGTGAGACTTGCTAACTAACTACTCGTCGAAGTGATCGCTGTCCACATTGGAGACACCTTGGACTTCTTTTGGGTCTTCCTCTTCTTCATCATCTGTAGGCTCAGCTGCATTGTCATCCATCTACACATCCTCTTCTTCCTCATCGACCTCAATCACTTGAGGCCCATCCACATTTGGATACCTTGGTATGGGGTGAGGAATAGGAAATAGACGGTTGTGCAGCTGATGGTGCTCAACCTGAAGCTCTTCAAGCTGTTCTTGTAGTGCTTGCTCCCTTTGAAAGGCATTGTGGTTAGCCAAAATCCAACCCCGATGTCTTTCTTCTGCTAACTCTAAAGCTGCATCCCTGTGATGGGTCACATGATCCAATTCTTGTGCAGCCTCATCTCTCTCAATAGTGAGGTTCATCAGCTAGTTATGAAGCTCGTCTCTCTCGCGTGCTGTTTGACCCCACTGTTGTAGACGATAATTTGAAATACCGTGAATCTCCTCAACTTCTTGCTGAGCTCTCCCACATGCATCCGCCCTACGACGATACTTGCGGGCACACAACCTGAACTTGTGCTGAGCTGCCATTGCCTTGCCAGCTTCGTCTAGCGCACTAGAGAGGGTGTTTTGCCTGACTCAACAAAGCTTCAAGACTGCCATCATAGCACTCATTCTGGCATTATCGCTCTACACACGTTTGCCACGGCCTCGAACCAAGGCCTAACCAACGTCCTGAGTCCACTCAGCCTCAGTAGGAGACACTCGGGGAATGGATGAAGCAGGTCCATCCACTAACTCATCCCCGAAGCTCTATGCTATATCCATCAGCACATCTAGGGCAGCAACCTGAGCGGCTTCCCATGGGCTTCGTCCATCAGTCTCAATGCTCCACCCATGACACAATGGTCTTGTGGGGTTTTGCGGCACTACAAAGGTCACGACGTACCATGGTACATCTCCCAATGGTACCGCCTACCTCCACATGTAGCTAGGTGCCTCCGGATACCCAACTGAACTGAGCACCCTCCAGAGCAAGGTGGGAGTACCGAACTGGTCCAAAAAGGTGCTGCTACCAGTAGGAAACACGGGCGCAGCCATCTGTATCAAAAAGGGTTGCAATTCACGTGAGAGGATTATTTTGCTGAGAGATTGCACTTTACACTTGGGATAAGCAATTATAAGGGAGGGAGTAATGCAATATGAATGACATGAGTGAATATGATGCATGCGCGTTCCATACGTCCTCACAAACCTATGAAAATTTAAGCTTTAGCGGAATATACGGTGGCATACATACGTTCTCTCAATTAGTGGTAACTAGTCGATCTACATGGTGCGTTGTTAGCGTACCTGCAGAAAACTTCATTGCAGCCCAACCCAACAAGATATAATGCTAATTACACAAGTAGTAACTAAGATACTCTCCATATATACATCCCCTGATATATATACTTGGGTATCCAAACTACCCGACAAATGTACCCACAATTAAGTACCTTCATATATATATGTATGCACATGTAATTACTCCAGTAACCACAACTAGCTCTCCCCTAGACCGATGGTTGGACGGTCATGCTCTCGCAACTCACACTTACCTTAGCGTAGAGGCAATTGATCCATACATTACCATTCAAACAAATGCATCCATGCAATATCACGCCGCATGGACGATGAAATAGAAACAATCAATTCCCCCAAGTTAGTAATTATATATAAGCCACCTAGAAGTCCTTAAGTGGGCTATAAAGGATGTGATCACCAGTATACCATAAAAATTTGGATTTTTGAACACTTATATATAACTATAAGTTGGAAAACTATTTTTACAACAAAAGCTTTTGTTTTAAATAGCCGTAAGACATGTTTAATGTTGAATCTAGCTCTGATGTCAGCTGTCACAGAACCGACCAATTTATTAGAGCACAAGTACAAAAACAATCGCCAAAACGATCAAATTCTCAAACTTGAGCCCATATAAACCCGGTAGTCAACCGAAATCTTGAAGGATTTCAAACCAACTTGCATACAACCAAGATCACAGTAATTCAACATAACATATCGTACGTTACAACATTTCATAGATGTTCGCAAATAGATTACATCATCACAGAGTCATCGTTATTACAAAACAAGTCTTGTAAAACATGTGGAAGCAAATAGTTTAACTTACACACCCGAGTTCCAATACACATACTGGTTCGCTGATCACAGCCCACAAAAGCATTCAGATAAGAGAACAGAGATCATGCCCATGATTTAGTCTTCATCACCCGCCGGGTGGAGACAATACTTACAGAATCCCTGATATAGGAGGTCATCTACAACAAGAGGGAATAAACCCTGAGTACAAGAATGTACTCAGCTAGACTTACCCATCGAAAACCAAAACAAACGACACCAAGGATTATGCATAGCTTAATGTAGTGGATCTGGCTGACACTTTCTTTTTGCGGAAAAGCAAAAGTAATAATGATCAACTCTTAACCTGAACTAGCAGTGACTTTTAGCCATTAACCTGTCATCTATATTAGCACCTGTACTAAGCAATCATTTTATTAGGGTGCAAACATTAATAACCATATCAGGTATTCATTGTGGCAACCTTATCATCATCTTCCATTTAACCATATCGTTAAATTAATTGAATCTACGTTGCCGCTGCTCAGTCAAGTTCTCACTATCCGGGAGAGACGGCGATTCGAATAAATTCCTATCCAGCTAGAGGGGTATTCCTAACACAAACCCTGCTTCCCCCATCAGGGTCGTAAACAAGTCACCATTGGTACAATTCAGAAGTCACGAGTCCGAACAGTGCCGCAAAATCAGAGAACCACTCTGCCATGAGTGCTCGGTGACTTAACCCGCCCTTGGGCTTACGCCAATGGTTCCCTGCACATCCTTACTTCCATCCAGATTGCGGACCCCTGCTCGTGTCCCCGGCCTGAACCGAGCTACTAGGCTTCACGGTCGGAATGACTTATCCGGCCAGCTAAGTGTTAGGCTGCGTTCAATATGACATAAGGATGTAAAGCGTATCGGTCCTTAAACGACTCAGATGGAGTCACTATGTTCAAACCTACACAAGACCCCGCCCGGTCTTAATTCATTATTCACATGGTTCTTTTCCACGATAGCAAATATAGCCAACCGTGATCCACCTCATCCTAAAGCTCGCAGGTGACAGGAAATCACCTAACTTCTACCGCACAAAGCATGGCTAAGTATTTAACCTGTCCTGAACTTAAATAGGATTCCAGTGCGATATCTGGACAAGGAAGGATATATAATGCAGCAATTGGTTCCAACCAATTCCTACACTTAATGCATCATCAACAATAAAAGATACTCAATGTATTTGTAAAAACATGGGAGGCTTAATATGCTCTGGGGCTTTCCTTTCAGGAACGAGGAAGGCTGGTGATCAGGGCACTCAGGCAACTCCTCCATGGCGGCTGCTTCGTCGGCTTCCTGCACCTCGGGCTCCTCCTCCTGGTTGGCTCCCTCGAACTCCAGCAACGTCACTCACTCCGGCACACCTATTGCATGAATGCGCAAGATAAATATCATGGATGCATATGAACGAATGTCAGGGATGCTCGGGGAATGCACATGTTCGCTGTAGTTTGCATATTCCAACTTAAGCCCTATTCAAATCACTTTCACTTACCAAGTTTATACAACCTAATGTATAATTGCTCATCTTCAGTTAATGACCTAGCACCTGCACCTAAGCATATTCTCAAATTAGGCTAACCCCTAAACAATCAACGAGAACATTGCATCAAGCATACACTCATGCATTTGTATTTCAGAAAAATGAAGACTATGTAGCGGTACAGTAAACTAGCCATAACTGGAGATTTATAAATCCAATTGACATGCAACAAGACAATCTAGAAAGCTTATGAAATTGTCTACAATTCATTTTCAGACCTCAAAGCATGATTCAACACTTTACCAAATCAAATTCTTTGATCAACAGAACTCTGTCCTCACAAGGCAGAGAGTAAGCCAAACTGGAACCTAACTTTAAACAGCTGTAGTTTCTAAACTACTAGGCCAAATGCCCTCAAAGTTTGACAGGAGCTAGATACATAAATTATCTACAACTCTTGTATTCATCACATCCCCAGATCTGTCCAGAGGGACATAATACAAACGAAATAATTAATAACTTATGATGTAAACACATAATTGGACAAAACTAACTCTACTCACATATCACTCATATCACATGAACACCAGAAAGTAGGGTGTACATCCCCAAAACATTTCTTTTAATACCTTTCTTAATTTATTTAATTAATTAGAGGAAATAGTAAACATATATGAAAACTACACCATTAAATGTACAAAAATTATAGTAGATACTATATGCCCTAAGTAGACTACCATAAAAATTTCACATCATTTGAGTAAGTATAACAACCTACACAAAAATGCTAAGGCATAATGGCTTAAAATGGCATAATTAGGAAACCTTAGTGAAAAGTGTCAAGCAATAGATTTCATATTTTTCCTAGCATCCTTAAGGTACTAAGATACTACCCACCAAGTTTCATGGTCATATGATTCCTAGATAATTTACAAAAATTCATACAAGTATCCATCAATAATAAAAGGAAAATATATAACTCAACAACTACACATGCAATGACTCTCAAATTTTAACTAGAGCTTCTACTAAGCAAGACTAGCTTACCCACAAAATGTCACAATTTTTGGATCACAGAAACTCAAGATATGATTTAAACAAGTTTGCATGCATTCAAAAACACCTTTCAAGTTCCTATTTAATTCATCCAAAATTTCTACATCATGTGCTCAAGATATATTTTTCTTAAATACTAGACCTCACTGTGAGTCTAACAAAATTTGAATCACACCATTTGGATCTACACATTGGGAGTTACAAAATTTACAAAACAACATTCAAAACTAAAAATTTGAACTATCCTATGGACAGGCAGTCACTGACGTGTGGGACCCGGTTGTCAGCTGGACCCGCCTGTCAGTGAGACGAAACAGGGGAGGCGGCTTCGACGGCGCTGAACACGGCGAAGCTCGCCGACGGCGACTCCTCTGGCGAAATGGAGGACACCTACGTGATCTACGTGACAAGATGCGTCGATCAATGCTACTAGTGTGACCTAGGTTTAACCGGAGGTAGCTCGTCGCCGGTGATGGCGGCACGGCAGAGCTCCGGTGTGAGCTGCCGACGACGGCAAGCCACGGCTAGCTTAACCGAGCACGGTATGAGCTATAGGAGGTCGCCACGGTGCTATCCCAGCAAAGAGAAGAGGCGGGAAGGTTCCTAGCTACCCCGACCACGGCGGCCTCAACTCTGGCGAGGACACGCTCATGGCGGCGGTGCCTGGAATGGTCACTGTGACCTTACCAAAGCTCAAACGGCTTAGCTAGGAGGTGGAGAAGGTAGAGGATAACACGGCAAAGCTATTGATGAGCTGGCCGACGTGTTTTGCAGTGGCGAGCGAGCTAGGCGATGGCAAAGCTCGGTCGGCAATGGCGAAGCTGCTGCGGCTCTATCGCTGCGCGTGGTGGAGGCAAAGGAGATGAAATGGAGCTGACGAACTGGTCAGGCAGGCGCACGGGGTGTTCACATCGTGGCCAGCAGTGCCAGGATGGCCACGGCGCGTGGCTGTGAGGTCAGACGGCCGGTGATGGGTGGCACCACGCGTCGGACGTTTTCTGAAAATGGTCATCACTGTAGCTTGCCTAAAACGCTGATTCAGTGATCCATCAACCGACTGACAGGCGAAGTTTGACAGTGATTAGCTCCTAAACCGTGATGATATAGCTCAAGGTACAATTGACAAAGTTGAACATCTACATGTGAACTACAATTTTTACAATTGGAGCTCGAGCTGGTTTGGCTTTGTTTGCAAACTACAGAGCTCTAAACTAGGGTACCTGAAACTGAAATCCAGTTATAACACTTAGAAAAATTCTAAGTGTCAAATACAACCCCAACACTGACTTGTGGGTCCTTTTTGAACATGTTGTGCACATTTTCATGACTTGACTCCTAAACAAAGTTTGTTCCTTATCAAATTTGCTACAACTTTGTTTTAGGTTGCTCAGACATGCAAACATCCTAAGCTACACTTTTTAAACAGTCAAACCAAAGGGGTTCAGGGGTCAAAATAAGTCAAACTACCTTTTGAAATGCTATTTAGGCAACATGATCAATATGAACAATGTTCCAAATGGCATTCTAGGTGTCACTAAGTTGTTTAAAAGAATTATTAGCCACACCACACCTTGGTCACACAAGAATCAATCATCGTATGTACTGAAACAATGAAAAACACCTAAAATGTTACAATGTTTCATAGTCATGTTTCACATGTTTCATGATCTTGTTGCATCGTATTAACTAACTTTGTTTCACTAAAGTGAGTTGCACATGTTGCACTTAAATGTTGCACACTTTTCATTTCATAATGGAAACAACACACATGAAATATAACAATACGTTGCGATGCTTCAAAAACATGTTTCAGGCAACACAAGCTTATGATGAATGATGCTCATGTTCATGAAATGCAAGTGCAAATGTGGAAGGCAAATACCTGAGGTGTTACAACATTTGCTGAAAACCTAGTCGGGACTTTGATCCCCCTCAGGAAAGTGCATATAGCTCTCTTCTCGTCTAGTGTTAGGTTGAAGCACGCCACGGACATAGTGTATTTTCCATTAGCCTCAGGTACCGGGTGAAGTTGTGCCATCATGTTTAGCTGCACTATATCTTTCCGTGCTTTCAGACCATCCTTTGACTTGCCTGTATCCATCAAGGTAGCAATGAGACTCTCAAAGACATTCTTCTACATGTGCATAGCATCAATGGCATGGGGGATCTCCAAGTCTGGCCAATAAGGCAGATATTGAAAGAAGATCGATTGTTTCTTGAAAGGTACGCCTTCGATAGGAGGTGTGCTTCTATCTCTGTTCGTCCCATCTAGATTCTTCTTTCCATAGACGATGCGTATATTTTTCACCATTCTATACACGTTTTCTCTGTTATGACGTCTCTCTGGAGGGGGTTCAATCTCTAGGGTGTTGTCATAAAATCTAAAGAACAATTTGCTACGGTACTTGTGACTTATCTTTAAGAAGCGTCGGTTCCTTAGGTAAACTATCTTCTTGGATGCATCCAGGTACACCCATGTAGTACCATCCAAGCAAACCAAGCATCCCGTCTTCCCTTTGATCTGTCTAAACAAAGTAAACAGCACGGGGTAATCATTGGTAGTAACAAATATTATTGCTCTTCATATGAAGTCCTCCTTTCAGAACGCATTGTACATCTGCTCCCCATGCCTCTATAGCCTCTTTATTTCTTACATCAAAGGCTCGAGAAACACGTCTATATCAATGCCTGGTTGTTTAGGGCTAGAAATAAGAATAGTGAGGAGAAGGTACTTTCTCTTCTGACACAACCATGTTGGGATGTTGTACATGGTCAAGATCACTGGCCATGTGCTGTGGTCACTCATCCTCTCATTGAAGGGGTTCATTCCATCGGTGCTCAAGCCAAACCGTACATTCCTTAGGTCATCGCTGAATTCTTTATGCTTCTCATCAAACCTTTGCCACTGGCTACAATCAGCCGGGTGTGCAATCTTATCATCATCCACCTTGCGCTCATCATCCCACCATGTCATGAGTGTGGCTTCTTTAGGGTTTAGGAAGATACGTCTCAAGTGGTCGGTCATTGGCAGGTACCACATTACCAAGGCAGGGATTCTTCTCTGCTTTGCATCGTTGCCTAATGGAGTGTCCTCTAGGGGCTGAAATTCTTGTACCACCTTTTTTGTACCCTTCTTATTCCTCTTTTTCCCCATGGAGGTTTCATCCCCACTATAAAGGTCGTTGTTCTTGTACCGGCTGGCCCCACACCGGGAACATTTATCCAGTGACTTGAACGTTTCGCCACGAAAAAGTATACAGTGGTTGGGGCATGTATGAATTTTTTCAACCCCCATTATCAATGGACTTATGACCTTCTTCGCTTGGTATGTGTTGGCGGGAACTGAGTTTGGTTGTGGCAGCACCCATGATAGGAGATGCAATAGATCATTGAAACTACAGTCTGACTAGCCGTACTTAGCCTTCAGGATGAGCAGCTCAAGCACAAAACATAGCAATGTCCAATGTGTCGGACAACCCTTTTCAACACCATACATAGTCTCCTTCGATGCTTTTGTCACCCTTTCCAAATTTTCTAGACCTTTCAGGCTATTTAGTAAAATCTCTGGTCCAAGGGCTCGAATCATGTCCTCCAAATCATCTTCATCCCCGACACGTGCTCCACCATCATTATTGGCACCACCTTCGTCGTTACCATCCCAACCACCTGCATCACCACCTTGTTCATTGCCAAACTCAAAATCCATTCGTGCACCAAGCTCTGCTGAATATTGGGACAGGAATTCTATGGTTTCATTGTCGTATTCATCCTCATCCTCGTTGTTAACAATAATCGTTTCACCATGATGAATCCACACTATGTAGTCCTTAACAAATCCTCACATAATCAAATATGATCTGATGATAGTCACATCTGTCCATGCCAAATGGTTCTTGCAATCTTTACAGGGGCAAATAATTGTATCCTTATTCTCTTTTAATGTCATTGCATGCTTCTTTGCGGCTTTAATAAATTTATCCACCTCTTCACGGAAACCTACCTTGAACCTTAACGAACCATACATCAAAGAGTTCCTGTACTCCATCTTTTACAACAACAACAAAACAAACATTAAAGGACTACTTATTCAGATATATATAAAAATGAATCAAAGTAATAATTACTTGAGAATAATTGTATATACTTTAGATATATATGAATATAAATCTAATATAATTACATGAAACATACAAACACACCATGGTAGAGAAAAATTAATTAATGGTCCATTTATCCATAAATAATTAAAATACATATTTATTAATTACAATAAATAATTTCAAAGACAACAATTAGCAACAATTATACTTTACCCAATATCTTTCATACAAACCCTAGTCCAATTTCATCACAAATAAATTTACAAAAATGAAATTAATAAAAAAACCAAACCCTAGATCTAGATCCACATGCACATGAAACATCCATAAAACTAACTAATTGTTCACTAAAATCAAGAAACATGGACCAAATAAGGGTATGATCTTGTTCCCCTCCCTAATTTACCCTAGTACATTTAAAACTTGGATCTAATTTGCTTCATAAGTAGCTCAAGCACCCTAGAAGAGAGAAAAACAAAACTCTAATTACTCACTAACCAACCATTAAAACTTTAAAAAAAAAGTGTGGAATAGCATTTTCTTACCTTCTAGAACCCCTTCACCAAAGAATTTGAGATCAAAACCTTCCCCCCTTAGTAGAGCAATTTTTGGGAGGTGCCCAAGGCCTCCCCACCTTTCTTTCACGGGTTAGAGTGAGTGACCTAAGGAGGAAGAAGGTGCTACAGCTATTTTATATGTGGGTCATTTGTAGGGGCGGCTGGTGATTGAGCTGCTCCTATAAATCGGAGCTATGTATACGGGGGCATTTATAGGGGCGGCTCAATCACCAGCCTCCCCTACAAATAGCAACTCCAGGGGCGGCTGGTGATTGAGCCGCCCCTACAAATCAGACCCCATTTGTAGGGGCGGCTTGTATCACCAGCCGCCTATGCTGTTCCATTTGTAGGGGCAGCTGGTGTCTAGGCACCCGAGCACGCCACTGTAGGGGCGGCTCCATCACCAACCGCCCCTACAAAAAAAATCGAACCGTTACTAAAAATCATTTTTTACGTAGTGATAATCCTATATTCATATATATGGAAAAAAGAACAATGGCTGATGTCACCGTCAATCTTAGCAGCGTCCAACCACACATAGATTGATCAAGCATTCAAGCCAATCCATTATTCCTGGATTGATGTATGCATAATTTTATTAAACTAGTACTCAATTTAATTAAGACAATTCATAATGAACACTCATTAATGATTTTTTAAGTATATAGGAAAATTTGCATTGCATTTTGCAAACATGGTGCACTACTCGTGGATAAGTCTTTCTAAAGCAGCGGCACCACCACATGTTCAAGGCTTCAAGCCTCAACACTTGGCAGGTAGCATCGACTACGTCAAAAATAGTTTGTAGCAACGGAACGAATTTTTTGTAGAGGCGGCTGGTGATGGAGCCGCCCCTACAGTGACGTGCTCGGAAGCCCAGGCACCAGCCGCCCCTACAAATAAAACAGTAGAGACGGCTGGTGATACGAGCCGCTCCTATAAATGGGTCTGATTTGTAGGGGCGACTCACTCACCAGCTGCCCCCGGCGTTGCTATTTGTAGGGGCAGCTGGTGATTGAGCCGCCCCTATAAATTCTCGTGTATAAATACCTCTGATTTGTAGGGGCGGCTCAATCACTAGCCGCCCCTACAAATAACCCACAAATAAAGCAAACTACAACACCTTCTGCCTCCTCGGGTCACTCACTCCAACCCATGAAAGAAAGGTGGGGAGGTCTTGGGCACCTCCTAAAAATTGCTCTACTAAGAGGGAAGGTTTTGGTGTCAAATTCTTTGGTGGAGAGGTTGTAGAAGATAAGAAAATGCTATTCCACACTTTTTTTAAAAGTTTTAATAGTTGGTTTGTGAGTAATTAGAGTTTTATTTTTCTCTCTTTTCTATGGTGCTTGAGCTACTTATGAAGCAAATTAGACCCAAGTTTTGAATCTACTAGGATAAATTAGGGAGGGGAACAAGATCATACCCTTATTTGGTCCATGTTTCATGATTTTAGTGAACAATTAGTTAGTTTTATGGATGTTTCATGTGCATGTAGATCTAGATCTAGGGTTTGGTTTTTTATTAACTTCAGTACTCCATTACATGGCTGTTAAAAGCATTACTTAATATTTTCATATGCAAAACACACAGTGCCCTAAGCAAAAGCCTGGGAGTGTACATTGTGGATACTATATATGTTCTATGATGAGTAACACTGGTGCCGATAGGAGACACCCCTTAAGGGTAAGTTTGAACCTCTTCACCCGTAGTATAAAAACTTCATACATGGTATGAAATACTAAACCGAAACTTGTTCTCTTGTAGTGGAAAGAAGAGAAAGGAATAAAAAGAGACCCATACAAGGATGACCAACTCTTAGAGCTCGTCAGCGACCTTTGCAACTTCATATTGGACCAGATTGTACACGTCAAAGGCGTCAACCATGACCGAGAGTCTGACTTAGGTAGAAATCCTCAGTACCAAAACCTTCGTGAGATTGAAAGGCTAGCTCTAGGACATTGATAACAATGTGTATGGAATTTATATATATTCTTGTGAATTGGACTTGTAATTGTAGTTTATATAATACTCTTATTCGGAACGTTGGTCGCGGGGAGTTCGGCAACGCGAACACGGTTCGGAACGCTGGTCACGGGGCGCTCGGCAACGCGAACGCGGTTTGGAACGCAGGTCGCGGGGCGTTTGACAACGCAAACGCTGGATAGAATACGCGGAAACAAACAGTGTTTTGGTCGAATTTGAATTGTAAATTTGAATTTTTTAGCGGGAGAACGTACTGTAGGGGCGAACCGCCCCAACAAACAGGTATTATAGAGGCGGCTGGTACTAAAGCCGCCCCTACAAATCGATTTGTAGGGGCGGCCTGGGAACCGCCCCTACAAATGCATGATTTGTAGAGACGGTTCGGTAGGGGCGGCTGGCCAAACCGCCCCTACAAAGGGTTACGAGCCAACCCTAAAAAACGTTTCTGTAGTAGTGATCATCGATCAACGCCAACACAAACTAAGCTACAAGAAGCTTGATGACGAGAGTCTAACACAGGGATATACTAAGTCCTCGAGAAGGAGACGATAGTCCGAGTGATCCCCAACCGACTCTCCGAATCGCTCGAAGGTCCGGAGGCTATATCCATCGGGTACGCTCGCACGTACTCTCTGCGAGAAAGGCCCCGAGGAGGCCCGTGGTGTCGGAAGTGTAAGCCTGAGCAAGCCAAGCAATCACCACTCATGACTCGGCCTTGGCCACGACATGGGAATTCCCGACCAACAGGGAGCCTAGGTCGAGTTCTTGCCCCAGTGACCGGCCGTGCCTTGGCTCGGGGTCAGCGAACGTCCCGTGCCAAGATCCGAAGACAGCCCCAGAATATGTCATATGCCCAGAGTCTAACAGGCGTAGAAGCACCATGTTCTTGTTGCACAGTCATGTTTCATTGTGTTACTTCCTTTACAATGCCATGCAATGGCCGTGGCGTAACATGATCGGCCACAATATTGATTCGATTCATAGCCACCATGAAGGTTTTAAAGCTGACATTAAGGAGACAAATAGTCTATTCGAAGAAACTATCCATTACAAATATGATTTCTCTCTCTCTATATATATAGTGTCTATAAGATTTGGTAACTATAGAAACTATCTCATAGTTTCTGGTTTCTAGTTTAGGAGTGTCCTCAGCAAACTAAAGTAGGTTAGCCGACGTATTTAATTACTGCCCAATAATCAGCGTATTCGACAAGATCCCATGATGTATTTAGGGGGTGTTTGGTTCTTTAGTCATTCCTAAAATTTATGTCACATCGAATGTTTAGATACTAATAAGGAGTATTAAATATAGATTAATTATAAAATCAATTACATAGATGGAGGCTAATTTCCGAGACAAAATTTTTAAGCCTAACTAATCAGTCATTAGCGCATGTTTACTGTGGCACCACGTTGTCAAATCATGGACTAATTAGGCTTAAAAGATTCGTCTCGTAAATTAGTCGCAAGTTATGCAATTAGTTTCGTAATTAGTCTATATTTAATACTCTATGCATACGTCCAAACATTCAATGTGACAAGAATTTTAAGAGTTCCTGCATGAACCAAACAACCCCTCATTCATAGTATTGGGACACGGGCATAAAGTTTTCAATGAACACGGAAATGAGTAAGCAGCAACTGCTTTGGAAGAGCTGCCCGACGATCAAGCGAGACAAGATCGCTTCTAAAATCTGATGAAACCTCATTTCGTACTGCTTGCTGGAGCTGGTAGCCTGATAAGTAATAACTGAAATCTGCTAGAAGGATTGCTGGCTGCTGTAAACACCGTCGACATAGAGATGGACAGGACTAAACGAGACGTGCCACGAGCTTTATTTATTTGGCTTATTCGCTGGTTGGTTTCTGGACTGATAAGCTCGGCTAGTGCTGATTTATTGTGAGAGAAAAATACTATTGGCTAGCTGATAAACCCTGACTGAAAACAACAAACGAACATGCTGATTATGTTTTTATTTTTCCTATCCTCTCCCTCTCTTCCATCCATACTGAGAGGGAGAGATGAAAATGCACAAATTGTGCATGTCCTTGTCTTGCGATTCCATCGGAGCTTACCCGATGGTACAATGGTGATCCTGCATGCAATTCATTTAGGGCTGTTTGGTAGCGTTCCTCTCTGGCTCCGCGCTCTGGGTTCTCTGGAGGAATCATGCCAAACGTTTCGCAGGAGAAGTCGTTTTTCAGTAAAAAAAATAGAGGAGCCGGAGCTTGTGACTCCTTCAAAACGGCTTCGTCTCCTCCGGAGGAGCCCGGCCTGTCAAACACCTCCTTAATTACAAAAACTAGATGGTGCATTCCAACAGTTCCAGCGCAAACAGATCAATGAAATCCTTACAGTATGTGTACTATTCAATGGCTCCTGAAATCTATGGTATGATAGCTGTCATGACCTTGAGCGCCTTTACAATCACAATTCTTTGCTCCCTCTAATTTTAACGGTTTCAACCTTCTCCCTCAAGTTGATTTTTTAACAACTGCTTTTATATAAGACCAACTAATAAAAACAATGATGAATTTTCAATGTATTAGTTCTATATTCATACCATTTTATACATAGAATCAGGGTCGCAATTATTTTACAATGTTCCTGAGCGTTAAGAGGGTACTTAGAGATATTTATGTTTTATGACATGAATGATGAATTCTGGGACACCCCTTATATCATCTCATCATCATCACACTATAAAAGAGCGAGTTTTTTTGAGGGGCTCTCCCTCTATAATAACCGTTCGATCTAGACGTCGTGCTATATGAGCCCTTCGTCATCCGTGATCTTACATGTAAGATGTAAGACTCCTCCTCAACCAAGATTCCTCCTAGACCTCGAAAAAGGAAAATAATAAAAATCTGAACACACGTGAGATGTAAGACTACAACACCTATACGAGCCAAATTATCTTTTGAGGGGGTTCTCCCTCTATAATATCCGTTGGATCTAGACGTCATGTTATATGAGCTCTTTATCATTCATGATCTTACATGTAAGATGTAAGACTCTTAACCAAGATTCCTCCTAGACCTCGAAAAAGGAAAATAATAAAAATCTGAACACACATGAGATGTAAGACTCCAACGCCCATACGAGCCAAATTATCATGTTCGAGGACTCCGACGCCCATACAAGCCAAAAAGGACTTTGACGCCCTTACGAGCCAAAATATTAATGCAAAACATATTTATACGAGCCAAAAATATTAATGTGAAGCATGTTTGAACTCGATGTCAAAAATATTAATGTGTAGTACACCGGTACGGTAGTTAAAATATGAACGAATTGAAGTGAATTGGAATTACTGGCCCCGTTTTGGAGAGCTCCGCTCCATGACTCTTCAGCTCTGCTCCTTGATTCTCCGATATAGTGATTCCATTGGATTTCTAGGAGGGAGCAGGGTGGAGAGCTGATGAGAATTGATTCTCTACTGATCCCCACCACAGGTTTTTTTAGCTCCCAGTTTGTAATATAAATGGAGAAGTGATTCTCTGCTGAATTTGTTGGTATTTTGAACGTTTGGCTGGCTGGGAATGATTCTCTTTGGAGAAGCTTGAAGTTGGAGCTCTCGCAAACGGCCCCCAAACTATCTTTCACCTCGCTCCTGTTGTAAAAAGGAAAAGAAACATTTAGTTGGTTTTTGGTTTGAAACACTTAGGGAGCAGGGACACTGGTTGGCAAGGATTCTCCAGTTTTTCATGAGCAACAGAATCCAAAATCCCTGACAAAGAGCACATTATATTTTTCAAAACGGAATTTGCATTTCTCTATTTGAAAACATAAGTAGATCAATGTTTTTCAATTAAATCAAGATAAGTTATATGTACTGTGTTTGTTTTCTTTACTTCAAGGAAATATGGGAACAAACTGTAAATGGCAGAAGATCATAGGAGTGATTTTTGGACTACATGCTTTTCAGAACGAATTTATATTATTGAAATTTCTCATAACCACTAGGATGTATTCCTTTTCGGAGTTCCGTCGCATCTCTCTCTCTTCTCTTCTCTCCACCGGTGTTTCTTTGGTAATGAACGTCCTCACCCAATTCTTGTGTCTTTTCAGGCCGAAAAGAAGCAGCAGCCAGCAGCTAGGACACATATTCGCCGTAGCAGTAGCAGCAAGAGAAATTCCTTAGCCGTAGAAAACAATGTAGTAGCCTATGCTCGCCAAGAACGTCCCCAGACCCCGGCCCAATGCGTTCCGCTGAACATTCTGAACACCTCTTGTGAGAAGGTGCTTTCAGTTTTCAGAACGCATGACGACCTTTAATTGATGTTTTTCCATTCCTATCTCAGGCGTTCTATACGCAGTCCCTAAAAGTTTCTTTCTACCTGCCTGTAATGTAATAATTATAGAGATCCTTTTTGTGAATGCATGAGGACACAGCCATATAACCTTTTTAAGCCTGACTCGCTAGACTTTTCCTTTGGACAAGATATCTCATGAGCCAATGATTCGCCTAGCATGGGAAGACAGACAGAAAAGCTGAGCCGCACGAAGCAAGATCGATCGGCGCCGGAAGGAGTAAGAATGCAGCAAACGCAAGCGGATAAAGGAATAACGAACCCCAGCGATTGATCGAGATCGAGACAGGAGGTGCTCCGACAAAACGGCGCCGCATCCATCTTACCTGTCATCCACATCCTTCATATAATCCTAAACTACATATCAATATATATCCATATCCTGATTTCATTCATATCTATCATCTCGCCCATCACTTTAATAAGTGCCTTTTCAATTATTGATTGATGTTAGCCAAAGCTGATAGATTTGTTTGTCCATGGATAATTAATCATCACCGGGTAGTTAGGCTGTTAGGTCACTAACAACCGAATCCATTAATGGATTAGAGTGAAGAGGCGCTGCTGCTGCTGCTAATGCTACTCCTACGGCTACTGTGTGCGCTATGCTAGCTGCTGATTGCTTCGAGAGAACGTATTCGGCGGCGCTAGGTAGTTTTATGTTTCAGTGTAACTAACCACTACTGAGCTTTTTGTTCAGATGAGTATCAGATTGCATTGTTTGATTGATACATGGGGTGATGTGCGTCCATGTGGGCGCTGAAAACCATGTGGGCGCTGAAAAAAGCAGAGTACTTGTTTGTGCGTTCTAGCTAGGTTGGTAGGAGGACAGGAGGTCCATGACCATGACAACAACGATGCATGCTTGATATATGATATGATGTGCCAAGGCTGTAACTAACCACGCATTGGATCAACGGGTGTTCTTTTATCCTTCTGTTTTTAACCGTTTTGTTGGTACTTTAAGCATGAAACGTTCACTGAGAGTCTGTAGCTACTTCTATTTTTATTTATTTCCTTTTCCGGCCCAAAAGAGAAGAGGCTGAAAAAGCTTTTTATCTCATCGTGCAGTGACACGTGTCCTCATAATTTCCTCTAATCAAATACTGCGTCGGTCTCAAAAACTATTGATTGTTTTAGTTTTAGTCTAAGGCAAGGTCCAACTTTAGCAAAGTTTATAAGAATGAATCAATAACTAGTACATCAAAGTAACTTAATTAAATCAATTCATTTGGATGTATAAATATGCTAACATTTTATTTTTATAAATTTAACTTAGGATATAAAACTAAAATAACTTTTAATTTAGAATCAATGAAAGATGTCCTAGCATTTTACAAAGAGTAAAGTGCACCAGCGGTCCCTAAACTTTGTACCGCTATGTCATCCCGGTCCCTAAACTCGTAAATCGACCGTTTAGGTCCTCAAACTTGTTCATCAGTGTCATCTCGGTCCCTAAACTTGTTCGGCTGTGTCATCCCGGTCCCTAAACTTGCAAAATCACCTGTTTAGGTCCTCAAACTTGTTCAGTTGTGTCATCCCGGTCCCTAAACTTGGTTTTGAGTCTCATCTGGGTCAAAACAGGGTGATCTAAAAACTTTATATAAACAAATAATTCATATTTTTTCATATGAACTCGAATGAAGACAAACTTTATATCAGAATTGTAGCCCTCGACGCGATCTACGACTTTGTAGTTGAATTTTTTTTGAATGAAAACTGTTTAGGGTCCCAAAATATTATAGTATATTTATAGATTTTGAAATTTGAAATTTAAAATTAAATTTTGGGACACTAAATGACTTCAAACAAAAAACTTTTCAACTACAAAGTTGTAGATCGTATTGAGAACTATAACTTTCATAGAGACCATATCAATATCCAAGATTGTTTGATAATTTTAAATTTCAAATTTCAAAATCTATAAACATACAATAATATTTTGGGACCCTAAACAGTTTTAATTCAAAAACTTTTCAACTACAAAGTCATAGATCGCGTCGAGGGCTACAATTTTGATATAAAGTTTGTCTTCATTCGAGTTCATATGAAAAAGTTATGAATTATTTTTTAATATAAAGTTTTTAGATTACCCTGTTTTGACCCAGATGAGACTCAAAACCAAGTTTAGAGACCGAGATGACACAACTGAACAAGTTTGATGACCTAAACGAGTGATTTGCAAGTTTAGGGACCGGGATGACACAGCCGAACAAGTTTAGGGACCGAGATAACACAGATGAACAAGTTTGAGGACCTAAACAGTCGATTTGCGAGTTTAGGGATCGAGATGACACATCGGTACAAGTTTAGGGACCACTCGTGCACTTTACTCTTTTACAAATATAGAAAGAGAGTTCATTACTTAAGGGCACCATCAACAATAAAGTCAACTTGCTAGCACATATGGACTTACATAGAGTCACTCAACATGCTAGTATAGAAAAATATGTAAATATTGTTGGACTATCCCTCCACATGGAGGATAATTTTAAGCCCAGCAAAGCAGCCCAAAACAGCTCACAAGCCCAGTGCTTGTTCACCGTTCATTTGGTGCTAACGGTAGAGATTGTTTCTTAGATGGATAAAAGGCTAAACCCCAAGCTTCCTTTTGCAAGAGTTGAGCAAAGCAGCCCAAAACAGCTCACAAGCACACACCATTCATTTGGTGCTAACGGTTAAGATTGCTTCTTGAAAGGATAAAAGGCTAAAACCCAAGCTTCCTTTTGCAAGAGTTACTTATGTTGTGAGAGAGGGAGGAGAGAACAGAACACACACACCACAACATGAGAAAGAAAGCAAGAAGAAGAAGAAGGCGAAGAGAAATCTATCCAAATTGGTGGATTTGAACCTGATCATCTTCAAGCCAGGTGATTGGAGGCTCAAACATGACAAACAGTGGTTGGATTGGGACCAAACATGATGAGCTTGTTTCTCAATTAGAGTACTTTAATCTGTCAAGTTGGTTTGATGATTGGTTAAGTAGAGCACTAGATTTGGACAGGTTTTGTCAGTTCGAGTCATTGCAGTTTCTGAATAGAGTAGTTTTGATAGATAATTGAATTGGGTGGTGAAACGGTGTTCCGATTGAGCTGAAATTTTTGTCAGTGGTTAAGGGACTCATGGATCTACATGTCTACTAAAATTCGTGGACATTAGAGCTGTCATTTGTGAGATATGAACTGATTACCAAGAGGGACAAAATCTCTAGCTTCTTTGTTTGGCTGTTGTTATTCTTCTTGTTAGAAGGTTGTGATTGTAGTTGATGCCATGTTTGTAATTTGATGAATGTGTTGCTGTGATGTAATCCTCTAGATGCTGTGGAGAAGACTTCTTGTACCCATTGTTGATTATAGTGAAACTTTGGAGTAGGACTGACTGGTCCCGTGGTTTTTACTCCTCACCTTGAGGAAGTTTTGAACAAAAATCGCTGTGTCTATTGTACATGTAATTGTTAATTTCAGCTGCTACTTGGATGATAGATGTTCTCCTTGTGATTCATCATAACATGAAGGAATAATTGGGCATTGTTTTTTCTTTTTTATACCAACAAATATAGACTATGAATCATATGAAAATGTATGAACTAGGCAACTACTTCAGCTGTACTTTTCAGCGAACGAAACAGTATTTTTCTCTCACAATAAATCAGCATAAGCATCAGCATAAGTCAAATTTCAGTGAAACGAGCAGGGCTAGCTTTTTGAACACTGTTTGTCACTGTCCTAAGATTTATGGGATCTGCTATGCTGGGAGTCCATTGTGTGGCGCTCCAGCTAAGCTCTACCGAGAACATTAATCATCAGAACGTTATTAGCAGAGGCAGGTAGTACTCGAAAACACAGATTTATAGCAACTGTTGGGATGGAAGGCAAAACTCGACCTGGACCCGTTGCCAGGTGCACCTACTCGTGCACTACACTACTACAGTCTGATGGACGACGCGGGGACGCTATAGCCGTAGGCACGCCGAGTAATCACGCACGCGGTAGACCATCGTGACATCTGCGTCGCCGCCGTGCATGCACGTCTTCGTCCAAAGCAACAGAGGCAAGATTTCCTCATGAGTCTTGACCTGCCTAGCTTCATATTGGGTACGACGCTCTTCCGACGCATTATGCAACTAACCACCTATTACCGAGCTTCTAGTTTTATAGTTGTCCGTGCATCGCAATATAGGTTGGTTGCATAATACGTTCACTGCTGCTGCACATATATAAAAATAATAATAAAGCAAGGGCGGTGCATGCATGCCTTGTACCATTTTTCCTTCATTCATACTGCCACACATATGTTTTTTAAAGCGGTTGCCTCTTGTCTGGCACGAAATTTTGTTCCGTGCCGAGGGTACACAAGCAAGCCAGAAAGGTCCGCTTGATGGAGTTGGAGATCTGCCTAGCTTCAGCGTAGGAATAGTCGATCCTGTGCACTCCTCCCAAAACGTGCCAGTCAATTTGACCTTGCAATTGATAAGGAGAGAAAGCTAATCAGTAATTTAAGACGGAACATGCCAGTGTTGCCAGACAGTCCCAAATATGTGGCTCTGAGAGCCGATATGGAAGGAAATAGACTAAATAGTCGATTCCAGCATACTCATAAAGATAAATCAATTAAAGCTCATGGAAGGTAAATCAGTTATCGCTCAGGATAGATCTCGTTATTTAGATAAACATTAGTCAATGGCAAGAGGATGTCAACAATGATTAGTTTATGCTAAGCCAATGACTGCAAGTAACCGAGTCCCTTTTGTATAAATGAAACAGCTCGTCGTCATTTAACCATTTAATAAAGATAAATTTAATGAACATATTAGATCTCATCTATCGCTATGATCAGTGGGGCATGCAGCAGAATCATGACGGTACTTAATCTAGTTCGAGCAGTGGAGGTCGACCGGATCGATGCAACCTTACTTGAACTAGACAAGAATCGATAACTAGCTTATACCAGAGTCGCAGTGGAGGTCGACCGGATCGATGCAGCCGTACGAACAGAAGTATAAGTCATAATGGTACTTACAGACAAGCAGTGGAGGTCGACCAGATTGATGTAGCCGTATTTGATGAAGAACTCGCCGAGATCTACTCTACTCCTACTCCTAAGGGGTGGTCGGAGCCGAAAAAAGTAAGTAACTTGTATTTGATTGATTGTGTGTTTTACAATAGCTGGGGTTTAATATTTATACCTGGAACCTACGCATGATTCCTACCTAAGCACGACTCATCACAATTTTTGCCCCTAGAGAAAATATTCCAAAATTAAGATAACTTGGACTCTAATCTTTCTCTTTTTGTAGAGTCCAACATGCCTTGTCCCGACGTCGATCGTAACCTTTGTCGTTATCTACCGGCGCTATATGAAGAAAGCTGATTCTAGTGTTGTATTCGAATCAGCTGATACCGACCTGCACGTAATTGATTCCTTGATGACATGATCTTGGGAGCTTTCGAGTCCCTGCGAGTCTTCTTCCAAATTTTGGTGTAAACATATGCCCCCAATTTTGGGATAAAAGTAATTTTATTCCAAAATTATCACGTCTGTATCCCCGATAGGTCCGTAGTCACGGGTAGAGAATCTTGATCTAGGGGTCTACTGTTTGTCGCCGTCTATGTCAGTTCATGAGCCCATGCTTCAAAACTTTTATGAGAGCATCATTGCTTCATGGGCACTTGGATTCATCTTTCTAGGTCGGCTATAAAATGTCTATCCGACCCTAGCGAGAGCGACTCAACAATTCAGCTATGTTTCCCTTCCATCTGCCCCCTCGAGTGCTTCTAACTCCGCAAGACCCTCCATGGTCTATCCTTTTGCTATGAAGATCTTGAGCGGTTAGAAGAATTCTTGTGCATAGGGTGATTGTGTTGTTCATTCTAGTGCCTTATCGAGCAAGAGGATCTGTCACTGCGGTTAGAAGAATTCTTGTGATATCACCTGAGTCTTCTCTCCATGCTCGCAGAGCTGTTCTAGTGTTTGCAAGGGCTAAAATGTATGAACACCTTTCCCTTGTTTGCTCCACCAAACGCCCACTGGGAAAGCCACATGCTTCTTTCCCACAGTTTCATAGTTACCGAGAAATCAGCTAGACATCTGTTAGGCGGGCGGCCTTTCCCCTTCTCCTAGCATAATTTTATCAATGGGCCGATGTGACTCGGTTCATGATGACCTTCGGCCTTGTGGGGACCCAGACTCCCTTCAATCCAAAGAAGCCTTAGTGGATTGATCTCTGGTCAATATAAATTCTTTGTATCCATCCCACGATATTTTGTAATTTGGGCAAGCAATAAGTCTGAATCTGTTATCTCTTTGTTATTTGTCCCCTGAATTTCTGGAGTGCCGATCCATTTCTGTATCTGATTTCAATTTCACACCCCCGACGAAATCTATCTTCTCACCTTCCCAGGCTATATATACGGGCCACGGTTGTAGATCAAAAAACAACCCGCTTCGTCTGAACCCTTCTGCGTCTTTAGTATAGTTTCTGCTTTTTCATAGGTTTTTTGATCATGGAGAACAGCAAGAGGTCTGCTGAGGAGGCCCTTAACGGATCTAGATCATCGCGCCAATGTCTTCATCGCCAAGAGGGTGCAACTTGGGGTGCTCCCATTGTTTTGGAGTAGAGGACCGACTCTGCTCAGCCTTTGGGGTCATCTTCAGCACTAATTTGCCGCTAGCTTCCTCACTATTCGAGGAGGCAAATCGACAATGATGATCTGCTGGCCTCCATCGATTAGACTGACTAGAATCTAGCCAACTGCCTCTCCCTTGCAGAATCGGCTTTGGCCATGATTCAAGGCTGATCACCCCCTGAGGCCAGCCTGGTGGGGGAAAGGTTGGCCAGGGATGAAGCTAGAATCATAGGTGAGACGTCTACCACAATTTCTCCGTCTTCTTCTTAATTTTGCCTTCAAGATTTCTGATCATTCTTTCCTTAAATCTTTTAGATCTAACTGCTCAGTTGGAAAGCCTTCGATCAGCTATGGATCACACAACAGGATTTGTCAATGCTAGGGGCACCGTTCTGGTGGTTCGCTTGCATGACATCCCAAACCGTGTCAGGGAGGTCGCTCTTCATAGCGTTCGTCATGGTGCTGCCGTGGCGCTGGCTACTGCAAAAGCCCGCTCTGGCCACAATCTTCGGCTTCTTCCCCACAGTTTTCCAGACACGGCGCACCCTAGGGATCATGAGCGCTTGGTCAAGGACTTCTTTAGCGCTGCCAATTCTATAGCCTTCAACACCCTGGCCGATGATGTAGTAAGCAAAGTGTTTTCCAGCCTGTAGCTTATAATAGGTGATATGTAGCAAACAATTTCCTCATCTTGAGTGATTTTCTTTTGTTTCGTACTTCGTATTATACAAATCATTTCATCCGTGTTTGCTTTGCTCCTATAGGCGATACACATAGTACCGGCTTTTACCCCTTCGGGTTTATTTTTGCACTAGAGGCGATACCTTTCTGATATCAGCTATTAGAGCTAATGACCGAACAAACCGGATATTAAGTATTAATCCAAACGCTAGGGTAATATTTCTTTAAATATTTTCCATTGATTGCTCGGTCAAATTCTTCCTTTCCTTTTAATGTTTCCAAAATATAAGCATTACTAGGCGCACAACGTTTGATCTGATAAGGTACTTCCCAGTTAGGTGACCAGTTGTCGAATTTATTGTCCTTCGACCCGATCGACAATTTCACTTTTCAGACAAAGTCTCCTTCAGAAAATTACTTAATCTGACCTTTTTATTATAATATTTTGCAATCCTCAGTTTATTGGCTTTGATATTTTCAAGAGCATGCAGCCGAAGGCAACTCAAGTCCTCTAAATTATCCATCATAAGATTCTTGTAGACTTTGGCTGACAAATCATTTTGTAATGTAACATGCCTCGATCCAATCTGAACTTCCCAAGGAAGAACTGCATTATGGCTATACACAAGTTCATAAGGCGGCATTTTAATTAATCCATGATAGGCCATTCTATATGCCCATAGTGCCTCATTAAGTGTTGAATACCATTTCCTTGGCTGTTCTTCAATCTTTTTCTTGATCAGCTTAATCATAATCTGATTGGACGCCTCTGCCTAGCCATTAGCCTAGGCATAGTAAGGAGAAGAATTTAGTAGCTTGATTCCCATACTGGTAGCAAAATCTTCGAACTCCTCTGATGTGAACATTGTCCCCTGATCGGTAGTTATAGTTTGAGGAATCCCAAAATGATAAACAATGTGCTCCTTGACAAAATCAACCATGTTCTTTGAGGTTACCGTCTTCAAAGGAATTGCCTCAACCCATTTAGTGAAGTAATCTATTGCTACCAATATGAACTTATGTCCTTTGCTTGAGGGCGAAAAAATCTGGCCAATTAAATCAATTCCCCAACCTTAAAATGGCCATGGCTTGATTATTGGATTCATGGCCGATGCAGGCGATTTCTGGATATTACCAAGATGTTGACAATCCTAGCACCCTTTGTAATATTCAAAACAGTCTTCCAATATTGTTGGCCAGAAATATCCAGTTCTACGAATAATCCACTTCATCTTATAAGTCGATTGATGAGCTCCACGTATCCCTTCATGCACCTCGCCCATCAACACCTTAGCTTCTTCTCGATTTAGGCATTTGAGTAATACTCCATTGACTATTTTGTAATACAGTTGATCATTCAGTAAAACATACTTAGTCGATTTATACCTTATCTTTCTGGTAACTTTCTATGATGGATTTCTAAGGTAGTCGGCTATTTCGACTCTCCAATCATCATTCGAGGCTTCACTACTCAAGACTTCTCGAAACACTCGATATCGTAATGCACTTTGAGCTAGACGATTAGCCTCTTGGTTTTGTGCTCTAGAAATATGTTGGAAAGAGACATGAAGAAATTCTTTGAGCAACTTTTGGCACTCGTCATAGTACCCTTTCAAAGTATCTTCTTTGCACTCATATAGGCCGATCAACTAATTAATAATTAAATGTGAATCTCCAAATACTTCAATTGCTTCGGCCTTTACTTCGTGAAGAAGTTGAAGTCCCTTAAGAATAGCTTCATACTCTGCTTGGTTGTTGGTAATCACTGGTTTAGTTGGAAGAGCAAACTCAAAACTTGCCCCCTGAGGCAAAATAATAACAATACCAATGCCATCACCTTGCTTGCATGATGATCCATCAAGGAACAGCGTCCAAGGCATTGGCTCTACATAACCAATGCTTGACTTATGATGCTGGGTGACAAAATTGGCCATTATTTGTCCTTCGACTACTTTAGTCGATTCATACTTCAAGTCAAATTCTGATAATGCAAGAATCCACTTTCTCACTCTCTCATTTGGTATTGGCGTTGATAACATGTGCTTGATCACATTAGCCTTGGAAACAACTGTACATTTGGCTGATAATAAGTAGTGTCGCAACTTAGTGCAAGAGAAATATAAGTACTAGCATAACTTTTTGATGGGATAATATCTTGTTTCTGAATCCAGGAGCCTTCTACTCAGATAGAAAACCACTCGCTCTTTTCCTTCAAATTCTTGCATCAAGGCTGATCCATTTGTCTTGCCATCAGCCGATATGTACAACTTAAAAGGCTTACCTTGCTGAGGAGGGACCAGCATAGGTAGACACTTCATGTATTCTTTTATTTCTTCAAACGCTTTTTGTTGTATGTCACCCCACTTGAATTCTTGATCATTTTTCAACTTCAACAAGGGAGAAAATGACAGGATCCTTTCCGACAAATTTGAAATGAATCTTCTGATAAAATTAATCGTACCAAGCAGAGATTGCAACTCTGTCTTAGTAGTTGGGGGAATTGCCTCATCAATTGCTTTTACACTTTTCTGACCAACTTCGATTCCTCTCTCGTGGACCATAAATCCCAAGAATTGTCCAGCTAATACTCCAAAAGCACACTTATTAGGATTCATCTTTAGACCATGTTTTCTTGTGCATTCCAGAGTCTCTCGCGAATTAGCTAGGTGCTCTTTGTACCCTCTAGATTTTATCATCACATCATCGATGTAGATTTCAACAATCCTGCCGATCAACTTATGAAAAATATAATTCATCGCCCTTTGATAAGTTACACCGGCATTCTTCAGACCAAAGGTCACAACCCACTCGAACAAACCGATTGCGATGGGGCACCTGAAAGTGGTCTTTGCTATGTCTTCCTCAGCCATAAAAATTTGGTTGTATCCTGCATTGCCATCCATGAAGCTAATAACCTTGTGCTCAGCTGCTGCATCTACTAAGATATCAGCTATCGGCATCGGATAACCATCCATGGGTGTGGCTTTGTTCAGATCCCTGAAATCGATGCAAACTCTTAATTTTCCATTCTTCTTATATACAGGGACAACATTCGATATCCACTCTGCATATCGACACGATCGGATAAACTTTGCCTCTAGTAACCTTTAAGTCTCCTTTTGATATACTCAAGCCTGTTTGGGTTGAATCTCCTTAGAGCCTGTTTAAATGGCTGATATCCAGGTTTGATTGGCAACCAATGTTCAACAATTGACCGGTCTAGACCAGGCATCTCATAGTACTCCCAAGCAAAATAGTCTTTAAATTCCTTTAACAAATCAACTGACTCTCGTTTATACTCAGGGTCCAACATGGCACTTACATACGTCGGCCTAGGTCTATCTCTAGAACCAATATCTACTTCTTCTAATTCATTGGCTGACGTGAAACCATGTCCCAGTTTGTCATCTGTACCATCTATTGGATTATCCATTAAGACAAATTTTCAAAGCCGACTGCTTGGATCAGCTGCTGGCTTTCATCATTGATTCTAATGAAGTCTCCTTACCATAACTTGCCAGGAAAGCATTCGAAGTCTCCTAGCTCCCAAAAGACTAGATGGTTGTTGCGATGCTCATATATTCATCAGCGCAAACCAGCTCAACATCATCTCCATGCCATTGAATTAAACACTGATGCATGGTCGATGGTACATAATAGTTCACATGAATCCAATCATGACTAAGGAGCAAACTGTACGACCCTTTTCCATCGATGACGAAGAATGTGGTGAGCAGAGTCTTACTCCTGATTGTCAGTTCGACATTCATTGCCCCCTAGGTCTTAGACGCATTACCCCTAAAGTCTTTAAGCATCATGTTGATCTCAATCAGATCTCCTGGTCCCTTGCCAAGCTTACAAAAAGTGGTGTAAGGCATGAGATTGACAGAAGCACCTCCGAACCATCTCCTCATACTCTGATTCATCGAAATCCGAATAAACTTCTTGATCTGCAGGAGCTTTGAACTCTGATGGCAACAGAAAAACCATTTGAATATTGGATGATGGTTGCTTTCTATCGGCTGTTTGCTTAGCACGCCATACTTAAGGTTTACCGGATGCCTGAGCCTGTTCCAACTCTTTATTCCTTAGGCGTTGCACCCTTCTCTTCTAGCTTCTTGTTAAACCTCCTAGGCACTATTGGCCTTCCTGCCAAACATATTCTCTCTCGTTGCCTTCTTCTTCATAATCAGCCCAATCTTGATCGACAACTCTTTTTCGCAGCCGATTATGAATACTTCCATTTTTTAAGCGCCGATCCATGCTATTATGGTGATATGCATCTTGAGCACGGATAGACCGGCGGTTGGCTTGAGATTGCCTAAACTCCCAATACTGATCACTACACTCAGGACAACTATTCCTGGTAGGCAACTTCAAACCTTCGTTCTAGCAATGTCTGAAGAAAGGACAATTCCAATGTAATTCAATTTGCTTTCTTTTGTACCTCTCTTTTTCCTGTTGATGCTGGTATTCTTGCTTTTCCAACCAACGCTGATAATCCTTCTCTCTCTGTCGCTGCCATTTATTCAATAGAATTCACGATGTAACTCGCGGCTTTGTCGCCCCTTCCTTTGATGTCTCTCCCTGCTCATATCGGCTCTTTTGCTTGTCGCGACGTCTTTTAATTCCCCTATACTCGTCGGCTGATATTTGCCTCTCGGGATCGACTGTTCTAGCTTCTCTTGATTTGGTTGATGTTAGGACCTTAGTCTTTCCTTTGAGCAGCCTAGCATCAACAATGTTTTGATCTCCTAGGAAAGGATAATCATCAACTTTGATCTTCCGAGGCGTATCAAATTTAAGCCTTCCTTACTGAATAGCCCTCTGTATATGCTGTCGAAAAATTCTAGATTCATTAGTGGAATGAGAAGTAGCGTTATGGAACTTGTAGACCTTCTTATTCTTCAACTGATCATGGGGCAACATAACATGACTATCGGCCAACTTGATCTGTCCGTTTTCAAGCAAGAAATAAAAGAGCTTGTCTGATTTTATGACATCAAAGTCATAGCTCTCCTCGACTCCTCTTCCCTAAGGATTTGGCACCATTACTGTCTTTTTGCCCCAATTCCATTCAACCATAGCAACCTCTTCATCTTCATAGCCGTCATTGACTGAGTATGGATTATAAGCTTCGACTACTGTGGTACTCTTCTAAAATCGGGTATCTCTGTGCATACTCTGGAATTGGCTATTGAGCGCTGCCACTCATTGAGCCAATTGACCCAAGTTGTCAAATTCTTGTCCCAGCAGTTTTTCTTTCTACATTGGCAACATTCCTTGAACGGCTAAAGCAGCTAGCTGATCATCAGCTAAGTTTAATAAGAAGCATAAGTTCCTAGTCTCTTGGAACCTCTGAAGAAATTCAGTGCCCGATTCATTAGTCTTCTGTCTTATAGTTGTCAGATCGGTAATCTTGTTTTCTCCAGTCCTAGTATAAAAATATGTATGAAATTTCTTCTCGAGGTCAGCCCAGTTGGCAATGGAGTTGACTGGCAGTGATAAAAACCAAGTGAAGGCTGACCCTGACAGTGACAGAGAGAAGAAACGAACTCGATGGGCCTCTTCAATGGATGCTTCGCCCAACTATGTAAGATACCGACTGACATGTTCTATTATGCTTGTGCTATCTTGATCAGTGAACTTAGCAAACTCTGAAAGCCTATAATTTACAGGAAGAGCGACCAAATCATACCATTCTGGATATGGGCGTTTGTACGAATAGGTCAGTCTTTTGGCTTCAGACCAAACTGATTCTTCATCATCTTGGTCACCTTTAGCAATAACTTGTCAGCATGTGAATTTGGATTTCTCTGTATTTGCTGACCCATCTGTGGATTAAAATCCCGTGTGCCCTAATACCCTAGATTCGAAATCATGTGAAGGGTGTTATAATCTGCGCCATAATGATACCCCTGTGGAATCTCTATCTGCTGGGGCCTTTGTTGGTTTGCTGCTTGAAGTCTCTGATTGTAGACATGAGGATCTATATCTCTACGGATTCTTTGAATTGGTGGTGCTATTTTTTGAGCCAACGACGGTATGTGGCTTGATGTGCCAAAATTAATCACCTGGTTCTGACCTTGCCCCACAGGCTGTTGCATATGCTGCACTAACAATCTAGGATTATACTATGTCTGATTCATAGTAGTACCTTGAGATTGTTCAGATGAACCCTGAACTGCTTGGACATCATCATTACTAGCTGGTGCTGCTTCTTGATGGCTGGTACCGACTTGATTAGTCCCTTGGATTGATGGATGTGGAATGTTGTAATAAGCCGACCCAACTTGACCAACTGGAAACTCATGAATCACCTCTTTCATGGCATTGTGGAATGTGTCCAAGAAAGCTTCATTATGGCTTGATATGGCATCACGAACAGATTTGTTTATAATTTTCGTAAAGAAACGCTTGTCTTCAGCTTCAACTGTATCTGTCTACCCGTGTAATAGAACTCTTGGTAGTGGATATTTCTAAACAATTGCGTTGTCACGTGTTTTGGTGTAGGACAACAAACACTTGTTCTAAAATTCTTCTATAGCTTTGCCAATGACATCTTTATCTCCATCAGGTAGATCTTCATAATGTATCGTAAGGATGTCGTTGTTGTTGTGAACCGCCATGACGATTGTGGTGTCCCACCGGGCGTGCCAAGAACATGTGTCGGCATGAAATTTCGTCCTGTGCCGAGGACACACGAGCAAGCTGGAAGGGTCCGCTCGATGGAGCTAGAGATCCGCCTAGCTTCAGCGTAGGGATGGTCGATCTTGCGCACTCCTCCTAAGATGTGCCAGTCAATTTTACCTAGCAATTGACAAGGAGAGAAAGCTAATCAGTAATTTAAGGCAGAACATGCTAGTGTTGCCAGACAGTCCCAAATGTGTGGCGCTGAGAGCCGATATGGAAGGAAATCGACTAAATAGTCGATTCCAGCATACTCATAAAGATAAATCAATTAAAGCTCATGGAAGGTAAATCGGTTATCGCTCATGATAGATCTCGTTATTTAGACAAACGTTAGTCAATGGCAAGAGGATGTCAACAATGATTAGTTTATACTAAGCCAATGACTGCAAGTAACCGAGTCCCTTTTGTATAAATGAAACAACTCATCGTCATTTAACCATTTAATAAAGATAAATCTAATGAACATATTAGATCTCATCTATCGCTATGACCAGTGCGGCATGAGGCAGAATCATGCAGGCCATAAAAACAACAATAGATTCGACGACCCTAACTTATTGCTAATATCAGTGAGGCATGAGGCAGAATCATGCAGGCCATAATACAATAATAAGATCATGGGGCTAACACATCTTTCAACCTATCTTTACTTCAACGGTCTCGTGACGTGAACTGTTCATGAAAGCACTCGATATCGACTAAAACAGCCGATTCAGGCATATCACACAGTTAAGGTCATGCTCTATCAGAAACAAATCTACTAAGTAACGATCCCTACTCCACGGTGCTAATAATGGGGTGTGAGGCAGAATCACACAGGCCGTGATAACGGGTCATGAAACGGTTTTCGTTAGCCAACAGATGTATTCAAGACCAAACATGCCTTAACCACACACTATGTGCGATCAAGATTGACATAAAATAGTCGATAAAACACAACTCATCATTTAAAGTATAGATTAGATTAGTTTAAATTAACAAACGATGGGTTAAACAAGATATAAGGCCGATCTAGATCAATCCCAATCAGGCGAAGTGATATTGCTGTAATTAAATAAATAATGGAAGCAATAAGCAATATCGGTAACTTAATGAATATATCCGAAGAAATGCCACCCTTAGATAGAGCTGATAACTTAACCTTAATCTAGTTCGAGCAGTGAAGGTCGACCGGATGGATGCAGCCTTACTTGAACTAGACATGAGTCGATAACTAGCTTATACCAGAGTCGCAGTGGAGGTCGACTGGATCGATGCAGCCGTACGGACAGAAGTATAAGCCATGATGGTACTTATAGACAAGCAGTGGAGGTCGACCGGATCAATGCAGCCATACTTGCTGAACAACTCGCCGAGATCTACTCTACTCCTACTCCTAAGGGGTGACCGGAGCCGAAAAAAGTAAGTAACTTGTATTTGATTGATTGTGTGTTTTACAATAGCCGGGGTCTAATATTTATACCTAGAACCTACGCATGATTCTTACCTAAACACGACTCATCACAATTTTTGGCCCTAGAGAAAACATTCCAAAATTAAGATAATTTGGACTCTAATCTTTCCCTTTTTGTAGAGTCCAACAAGCCTTGTCCCGGCGCCGATCGTAGCCTTTGTCGTTATCTGTCGGCGCTATCTGAAGAAAGCCGATTCCAGTGTTACATTCGAATCAGCTGATACCGACCTGCACTCAATTGATTCCTTGATGATATGATCTTAGGAGCTTTCGAGTCCCTGCTAGTCTTCTTCCAAATTTTGGTGTAAACACCTCTACTTATTATCTGTCCATAGAAATCAATGATTTATATATAAAGATAGACATCCCCACTCGCTAAAACCCAATCTATCTCTAGAGATCGATAGGTAAAAGGGACCGAAAGATAGTTGCCTCTACAAACCAATTACCATGGGAGATGAAACTCAAGATAATGTCCTCAAGCGTTTCTTATTTACCACTGCACCTCAAAGTCACTTGTAATTAAGCGGTTGATAAAATCCATTTGTATTTATTTTATCAAATATTGTAATGCATTTTTGAGACTCTAAACAAACTCAAATAGAGCAATTTGAAGTGAAAAAGTATTGGTATTTTGTGTGTTTAAGTGAACGATTCTCCAACGGCACAGAATATTGATGTAGCACTTCACATGGGAGTATTCCCAGGTACTATTTTTATCCATAGGGATACTGGTGGCTGAAGTAACCATATCAGAGTTTGCCGAATGCAATACCTCTCCTAGAAAGTTGTCGATTGTTTATGTATCAAGCCAAATGGCCTAGTTTCTAGGCATGATGCTGTGGAAAGGCACCCTGGTTGGTCGGATGCATGATCGGTCGATGCCCATGGCGTCAAGCGTTTTAGCGTACATGATGGTGAGGCCGCTGCCTCCATCCATCAGCACCTTAGAGAGCCGCTTCATGCTGATGATCGAGTCAACCATGAGTGGGTATCTTCCTAGCTGTGGGATGCTTTCTGGGTGGTTGGTTTGATCAAAGGTTATGGCGGACTCCGACCATTGGAGGAAGGAAGGCGTGGCTAGCTTGGCTGTATAGACCTCATGGCGCGCAAGCTTCTGGTGGTGATTTGAGTCATAGGCCGCTGACCCTCCAAAGATCATGAGGTAGCCATCCAAAGTAAAAAATTCACCGTCCTTCCCCTCAGTTTTGTCTGTGGTCGGCTTGGGCTCCTTCCTATGCTCCCCTTTGTTGGAGCCTCTGAACAAGAACCACTTCATGAGGACACAGTCCTTGTATAAGTGCTTGACGGGGAAAGCATGGTTTGGGCATGGCCCTTCGAGCAGCTTCTCGAAGTGGTCCGGCGTACCCTCGGTGAGCTTCCGACCTCCCTTGCGGTTGGCAGTGGCCATGAGCGAGCCCTCACGCCACTGCTTGTTCTTCTTCTTGTTGGGGCGGTTGGAGGCACTTTCGGCGACGTCCTCATCCCGCTTCACCTTGCCCTTAGGGCGATCAAAAATTGCCCCGACCGCCTCCTCGCCTGAGACAAGGCTAGTGGTGATGCCGAGGAGCTCCTTAGTGGTTCATGGGCCCTTATGTCCTAGCTTGTGAACTAGGGACTCACATGTCGTCTCATTCAGGAAAACTCCTATGACATCAGCGTCGGTGACGTCGGGCAGCTCATTGCACTGCCGGGAGAAGCGCCGTATGTACCCATGAAGAGTTTCCCTAGACTTTTGTCGATAGTTTTTTAGATCCCTTGGATTCCAAGGATGCGCGTATACGCCCTGGAAGTTTCCCACAAAGATCTCTTTTAGGTCCACCCAACTTTGGATTCGGTTGGGCGGACGGTGTTCCAACCACGTTCGCGCTGAATCGGCCAAGAACAATGGAAGGTTGTGGATAATGAAATTATCACTACCTACTCCACCGGCTAGGCAAGCAAGTCGATAATCCTCGAGCCACAATCCAGGGTTTGTTTCCCCGGAGTATTTTGGAATGTTGGTCGGCAGTCGGTACTGCGGTGGGAAGAAGGCGTTGAGGATGTGTCGGCCAAAGGCCTGAGGTCCTGGCAAGTCAAAGCTCGGGCTTTGGTCCTCACCGCTATCATAGCGTCTACCACAATGAGGGATGTAGCCATGGCTAACCTCCTCCCTCTCATCACCGTGGGCACACCTGCGGGCATCGAGGGTGTTGCGCGTGTCATCGCTCATGCACTAGGGCTATGGCACGTGTCCTGCTGCCTCGCTGCACCTGGTGGACTGACACGTCCCTGTCGGGTCGCTCTGATGGCGCGTGCCTCTCGGCCTTCTGTGCCACTCACAATCAAGTAGTGTGCGAATCTCATGATGGGCCCAACAATCCTCGGGTGTCGTGGGCTCTGGAAGCCCTTGGAGCAAGGCCGCCATGGCAGCGATGTTCTGGCTTGCCCGGGTGAAGTGTGGCAAGGCTTCGTCGATTTCGATGATCCTCCGGTTCACGTTGTGGGCTACGGCACGCGCGCCCATCGTCTCCATGGCACTCGATCTCTCGCTCGAGCTCCACGCGTTTCCTGCTCGAGCTTGAGTCATGCTTCTTCGAGATCTTGGTGCCGCACCCTTAGCTGCTCTACCCATAGGCAAGGTGGGTCCCCTGCATCCCCCTCGACCTCATCATTGAGGTCGTCTATTGGGGGTAGACCCTCCCTTGTGGATGCTTTTGATGTATCCCTTAGGGGTACCTACCATGAAACATTCTCGTGAAGGGTGATGGCTCCCCCTGCTAGATTCAGAGTTAGAGGGTGACTCTGATTCTCCCACAAGAAGGTCGTTGAAAGATTCCATGATGTATTCAGTCATCCCCACGAGCTCATCATTTGTAGGGGATGGGGTTGTGCGCTGTGCCACAAGGTGGCCAACGGTCTCTATGGCGTTGCGCAGACTAAATGGGAGCATTATCGGGGTGCTATGGATGAGGTATTCCAAGGAGAGCAGCTCTCCTCCAACAAGCTATGTCATGACATTGGTGAACAAGAAGGTGATGTGACGTAGGTCCTCTCGGGACGGTCAGGGTCCTAGGAAGGTGCTGAGCTGGCACTCTAGCCTCCCATAATCGAAGCTGAGGAGCTGGTTGCTCTCGGGGGAATGGGCCTCTAATGCGTGCAGCCATAGCTCCTCAAGCGCATCGGCGATCGCGTCGAGGCTGATGGAGTGGAGAGGCTAGATGGCGGCAAGAACCTACGCCAACTCTCCCTCCATCGTAACGATGAAGTCTAGGTTCCCAAAGCACACATGCACGTCCGGGACCTAGCAAACGCTGTGACTAGCCATCCAAGGCCTGATATGGACATCGAGACATGCAAAAAACCCCTACCTAGCGTGCCAATTGTCGATGTTTTTGGACCACCGATGAGTAAATTTGTATTTACGCGTCTAGCTCGGATGGTGTGCACGGAGGATACAAGAGTTTATACTAGTTTAGGCAGAACGTCCCTATGTCCAGTTCGTTGCTGCTTGTGTTACCGGCACTTGGTTTGCAGTAGGGGTTACAAATAGGCGAGAGAGGGAGAGGATCCCAAGTCTCTTATGGAAGGAGTGAACAGGTGCTGAGAGCTCACTTGCCGCTCAGCCATGTGCTCATGTCATGCTCATGTGTCAAGATCCCCCCTTTCATGGGGCACCTTGCTTCCCCTTTTATAGGCAAATGGAAAGCATGTGTTATAGAGGAGGATAAGGAGAAGAACGAGTGAGAGAAGAAGGCTTCCAGGGTTGTTGGGTCCTTCTTCTCCTTCATGTGGGTCCTGCTGATCCTATAGATGTCAATAGGGATGGCTCCATGTCATGGCCCTATTCATCACTGGCGCCATGCGCAGGCATCATCTGCCGGCCATGGCGTTCCACGCCATCTCGATGGACGTCTTAGTAAACTGACACGCCTATCAATGTTCGTATGAGGATTAGGCAGAACAGCACTGGCACACCCGACACTGTTCTTGATGTATATAACCAGGTATGGCCCATCATGGCCATGGGTTATATCGAGGTGTGCCAGCGTCTTCCCTGGCGTTAGAGTTTTGACCTAGGCCTATACGCTTGGACTTGGAGTGGTTGGCGGCGGTATGGGTCCCCGTCGAATGAGACGGAACCCATGTCCTCGAGGCGAGGGAGACAGAGCCCATGACCTTGGGCGAGATGGAAACCACATCTTTGGAGTCGAGCAAGACAGAGCCAACACCGAAGGGGCCGGGCGAGATGAAGCCTGTAGCCTCGAGGTCAGGCAAGATAGAGCCCGTGACCTTGGGCGAGATAGAACCCGCGTCCTTGGGGTCATGCGAGATGGAGCCTACACCTAAGGGGTCGGGCGAGACGGATCTCACGGCCTTGGGTGAGACAAAACCCTCATCCTTGGGCTTGGACAAGACAGAGCCCTCACCCAAGGGGTCGGGCGAGACGGAGCCCCTGGCCTCGAGGTCGGGCGAGATGGAGCCCCCGGCCTTGGGGTCGGGCGAGACCTTTTAATACATCTCGAGCCATCGGGGAAGTCAGCGTGGGCACTAGCTTCCTTGCTTTGGGTATCCCTAATATCTATACCCGATAAATAGCAAGGGTGAGCACATGTCGTACTCAACAAATATAACATAGAGTTCATGAGGCTAAAAAGGTTGACACTAGTTTACTACGATTAGCTTTTAGTAAGTCCCAATTATAAGCAATTGAGTAGTATCAAATTTATCATAAGCCCGTATAAACACATGATCAGGTAAACATGAGTAATGAATATCATAAACAATTAATCATTAATGATCATCTATTCCATAAGAGTTCCAAGGGCGCTCATGACCGTGAGCACGACTGATATACTAGTTTTACACTCTATAGAGGTTGACACTTTCACTATGAGTCATGATTACCCATATGCCTGGGTTTATAACTCCCAAAATACTTCCAAGGTGAATAGGCAGGGTTCACTATGAAGTCTTTCAATCTAACAAGTTAGGGCTGCTAGGATTCCAATTGGCAAACAGATGTAGAGCTCCCCTTACAAATGGCACATTCCGCGTAGGCTATACACATAAAGACTAAGTCCACACTATACCCGATTCGGCAAGCCCCTTTTGTACCATGAAGGTAACCACTAACAAGCTAGAAAAAGGTCCTCATACTTGACTAAAGCCAGAGCCATGTGACCCTCATAGTTGTACTGTAAGTCCCGGTGACCACTTACAGATTAGTCCTTAGGGAGAGGAATCTAGAGCATCTAGAAAGTAGCCATACACTCCAGCCCCCTTTATCCAATGTTGCTAAAAAGTCATCTTTTAGTGTTTATTGCATATTCCATTAGTCAAGTTACAAGATCATGGCTTTAGTTGAGCACTAGCAAAAATACTACCCAAAGCAATAACCCATAGGAGACAAGGTACAAATACAAATGCTAGGAAATCCTTAGTGGTAGACACATGTAGTATGATAAGTGATTAATGGTGAATAGGTAACAAGGATGATCCCATGCTATGCTTGCCTTTTACTCTTGCTCACATTTTTCTCATACTTTGCTTCTGGTCACCACTTTCTGATCTTTAGTGCTCACAAGCAGTTCTCGTCTACACATAGCAAGCACCACACATAGGCAATCATACAAGTAACAAATAAAAGCAACTAAGAACAACAGAGCAAGAGCTTTAAAACATCGTGCTAAGAGATAACTCGTTGCAACGATCGAAAGAACGCAAGAAACGTCAATAACGGAACTATCGTTAAAAAGAAACGACTATCGAGAGTTTTATATTATAAAAGAAATAACTACGATCTTAATTTATTTTAATTAAGAAAAACTATGTGAATAGTATTAATTCAGATTAATCAAAACATATTTAGTGTCAAAAGTTGAGTTATAGCTAATCATGTTTTAGTTATAAATGTCATCGTATAATTTAATCAGATTAAACTTTAACATTTACAAAACAAAGGTGCATGTGAGACCATATAAACAAGTTTTATATGACCTTGTTTATCCTAATCAAACTATAATTTAGAAACATGTTTATGTTAGCAATTAATCATGTTACATTTATATATAAAATACATAAATATAAAACATATATTGATTTTAATTATAAAACTAGATGCACGTATATTAATCAATTTAATATTTAGATATATATAGAAAAACATGTGACATGAAAAACATTAACACTACTATGTAGAGCACGTCGGCAAGAATCTAATGCAACTTGAACAAACCGAATTGGAATTAAAAAGAAGAAATAGCGGAGATATTACGAACCAGTGGCAGTTTCATAATTACTTCGTCTCCAATCCTGTGCATGTCGTACAGAACATGAGGGCCTCCATGCCATGGCCGATTGAAGGGAACTCTGTAGGGAAGGGCCCTGCCCGACAGGAGGGTAACAGGCAGGGCCTGGATGAGGCAGCACGAGGGGAAAGCTCGTCGCACGCGGAGGGCCAAGGGGAGGATGGCCGGTCATCATCTGTGCTCGGGTGATGTGCCGGCTAGAGGCGTACAGCAGCGCAGCATGCACACACGTATGTAGGAGCGATAGCAACCGGGCAAGGCATAAGGGAGCAGGCCACGACAACAGCAGTCATGCTACGCGGTGGAGGGTCGAGGCAGCGGCCAGATAAGAACCAAGAAGCCATCCACAGGGAGGTCGCCAGAAAACTCAAGCCAGAAATAGAAAAACGTAGATGGAGTGGTGAAATTGTTAGATAAATAGGCATTTTCATGGTCAATTTAATCCAGAAATAAAACATCAGTAGGTTTGTGATTATATATATGTGCATGTGTATATCACTAACAAACGCTACAGCATGCAAGTATGACATACAGATTGATACAGTAAGAACGCAAAGTGCGGTAATCACAGAGTTAAGATTATACCCAGTGGAGGGTCCCATGCCGAGGGCATTAGAGGCTCCATTCGCACTAGTCGACATAGTGCGTTGCTCGAAGTCATGGACCACAGTCGATGCAGGAAGGTGTTCGCAGTGCAGTCCCACGAACGGTCACCAGGAAGAAGATGGGTTCCGCGATCGATCACTAGAAAGAAGACGTCAGATGAGCAGTCGTAGAATCGCTCCTCAAAAACCTAATCGCTGCACACCCCATGCAAGGTTCATAGGTGTGCGAGGGTTCTGGTGGCACCTGCTCTCCCGCTACTCCTGTGCCCGCAGAGGTACGGGACGGGGAAACCCAAAGGGCGGCTGAGATGTGGTCTCTCGGAAGAGAAGCGGAAGACTTGGATTGACGGAGGACTTCTGATTTATGCCTGCAAGCGGGGAGGGGGAAAGCCAGCAGAGGAACCCAGGAAGACGGAGACATGAAGAGTCGATAACAGGCGCAATCAACTCGCCTCCACCATAAAGAAGAGAAAGCTCCCGTAATTATGTGGAATAAGTGGCAAAAACTAGCCCCACCTGCTCGCTCGCCGCCCGCCTGCCTGCATGCCTCTCCACGCCCACGACTCATGGCCTTGGCCTCGGCCTGGCTCGGCCAGCGCCTGCGCCCGCGCCCACGCCCACACCCATGGCCCGGCCCTGTCCCAGGCCGGTGGTGGCGCACGCGTGTGGCACTCCTTTGTCCTGTTCTCAGCATCTCAATTAAGATGTATAATTTCCAACCAAATAAGCTGAAGTAAACGTTCAGTCAAAATCCCATACGGTATTAAACCATACAATGCTTAATGTTATATACCATAGAGCTTTATTTGATTTATTAATATTATACGGGCCAAGCCCATAATATATCCAACAATCCCCACCAAACTCTAGGGTTTGTAATAAAGTAGTCTCAGAACCACATTTCTTTTATATACCAGTGTTTCAATGGAGACTGTTAAGTTGAACATCCATCTAGAGCAATAGTTTCACCCAGTCACAACTAAACAATGAACTAAGCCTTGAATTGACAGTTTTGTGTGAGGTGAATGTCACTAAAGTCCTTAGCTGATACTAGGCTGTAAAAAGCATCCTCTCTATTTGAAGCATATAAGTCATACTCTAGTGCCTTTCATGAGTATTTAGAGATCACCCAAATCTCATAGACTGTGACCAGCAGTCTGACTCATATAGGCGTGTTCCTCAAAAGATATTCTATAGGACAACATCTTTGCTTTAGCAAGCCACTTGGAACACATTAATGTAAAAAAAACCAACCTGCCTTATAGAAAGGAAAGATATGCATCAGAAATGAGTCTTACTAAGGATCTTTCCTCACAATTTACTACTAGCTTGTTTCACCATCCTATCTCACGGGATCTCCAATCATATAGAACAGGTTACCACTATAGTAAATTTCATGTGGGTCTCAAACCCATCTCTCTCGATGCACTTTCTATCATATTGCATGACAGACCCTTAGTGAATTGATCTGCTAGATTGTTAGACGTGTGAACATAGTCCAATGATATTACTCTAGAGTTTCTTAATTTTCTGACAGATTTTAGTCGTCTCTTAACATGCCTTGTGGACTTCATGTTGTCCTTAGAAGTGTTAACTTTCATAATCACAGTCTGGTTATTGCAGTTCATAGAAATAGTCGGTATGGGTTTTTTAATAACCGGTAAATCCATAAGGAGATCACGAAGCCAGCAGTGTCTAATGCTGTGAGTTTTGCTTCCATTGTAGACTTCATGAAGATAGTCTGCTTGCAAGACTTCCAGGAAACAGCACCACCTCCAAGCAAAAACACATATACACTTGTGGCATAAAGCTCATCAACATCAGAAATCCAGTTGGCATCACAATAGCCTTCCAACACCTTCAGATGTCTAGTATAATGAATACTATAGTTCATAGTGCCTTTTAGATAGCGCATCACTCTCTCTAGAGCACGCTAGTGATCATCTCCTGGGTTTAACACAAACCGGCTTAGCTTGCACACAACAAATGAGATGTCAGGCCTTGTTGTACTAGCAAGATACATGAGCGAACCAATGATCTAGAAATATCTCAATTGATCCCTTGCTATTCTCTGATTTTTCCTCAATAACACACTATGGTCATAAGGTGTAGGAGTAGGTTCACAGTCACTAAACCCAAAGTGACTTAGCACCTTTTCCACATAGTGGGATTGTAACAGAGTTACCCCACCATCACCTTCTCTCAGAAGCTTGATATTAAGAATAACATCAGCCTGTCCCAAATCTTTTATTTCAAAATTATTAGATAAAAGTTTCTTCACCTCCTCAATCACTTTGAGGCTGGATCCAAAGATTAGTATGTCATCAACATACAAGCACAAAATAACTCCTTCACCCCCACCATACCGATAGTACACACATTTGTCAGCTTCATTCACAACAAAGCCAACAGATGTTAAAGTTCTATCGAACTTCTCATGCCACTACTTAGGAGCTTGTTTTAGGCCATATAATGACTTTAATAATTTACAAACCTTGTCTTCTTGACCATTTGCTATAAACCCATCTAGCTGATCCATATAGATCTCCTCTTCTAACTCTCCATTTAGGAAAGCTGTCTTAATGTCCATTTGATGAACGATAAGACCATAAGAGGCTGCCAGGGAAAGCAAAACTTGAATTCTAGTCAACCGGGCAACCGATGAATAAGTATCAAAGAAATCCTCACCTTCCTTTTGAGTATAACCCTTGGCCACAAGTCTTACCTTGTAACTCTCGATAGTACCATCAGGCCTAAGCTTTTTCCTAAACACCCATTTACACCCTATAGGCTTGCACCCATAGGGACGATCAACTATTTCCCAAGTTCCATTAGACATAATAGAATCCATCTCACTCCGTACTGCTTCCTTCCACAAGTCAGCATCAGGACATGAATATGCCTCTTCAATAGTCGTTGGTGTGTCATCCACAAGGTACACAATATAGTCATCACCAAAAGACTTTATAATCCTCTGTCTCTTACTTTTTCTAGTGACTATAGTGTCATCCTCCTCAGAATTTTGCATATAGGGTTCCTCAATTTGTTCTATCGGAGTAAAATTTTCATGCTCATGGAGAATTATAAATTCATGACTAGTCGTTCTAGGTGTATTTTTCATGGGAAATTCATTCTCAAAAAATGTTGTCTCTCTAGATTCCATGATTGTATCAACAGCCATCTCAGGAACACTAGAATTTATAATTAAAAATCTATAACCCATGCTGTGAATAGCATAACCAAGAAAAACACAATCAACGGTCTTTGTCCAAGCTTTCGTTTTCTGTTTATTGGCACATTCAACTTTGCCAAACAACCCCAAGTTCGCAGGTAAGAGAGATTTAATCTCTTCTTCTCCCATTTCTTGAATGGTGTAATTTCTTTGTTTCTTGTGGACACCCTATTTAGGACATGACACGCTGTCAATATAGCCTCACCCCACCATTCCTTAGATAGTCCTGCAGTCTCTAACATGGCATTAACCAAATCAGTTAGAGTGCGGTTTTTTCTCTCTGCAATCCCATTGGACTGTAGTGAGTATGGTGGCGTCCTCTCATGAATAATTCCATGCACCGCGCAAAACTTAGAAAATTCATTTGAGAAATATTCTCCCTCGCAATCGGACCGCAAATGCTTGATTTTCTTCTCAAGTTGATTTTCTACCTCAGCTTTATAGACTTTAAAATAATGCAACGCTTCATCTTTAGTTTTCAATAAAAACACGTAGCAAAATCTAGTACAATCATCTATAAATGTCATGAAGTATCATTTACCGCCTTTAGTTAATTCGCCATTCATTTCACATAAATCAGAATGAACGAGTTCTAATGGTGCCAAGTTCCTCGCCTCAGCAGGCTTGTGAGGCTTGCACGTGGTTGCTTCGATTGCACACACACCTGGCACTTAGAATCTTTGACTAAGTTAAATTTTAGAATTAAATTCAGATTTAAAAGCCGCGTGAGACAGCCAAAATTAATATGACAAAGTCATGAATGCCATATCTTTGACTTATCCTGAAATATTAATATTGTTCACTACTTTATTACACACATCATCAAGCAAAGATAAGCGTAAACAAGCATTCACAATCATAATCTTTTCCAACAAATGTTCCATATCTCAACACAACACACTTATTGGACTCAAGCACAATTTTAAAGCCATCGCGATACATTTGAGAACCGCTAACAAGATTCTTCTTGATGGAGGGGACATGCTGCACGTTCTTTAATAGCACCAGTCTTTTCCGAAGTAAACTTCATAACGACCGTATCAGCACCTAAGAACAGCACATGTGAACCATTTCCCATCAGCAAGGACTCCAGTCCTGCTGGCCTGATAGGAAGTAAACAAAGAAACATCAGCACACACATGAATATTAGCACTACTATCCATCCACCACTCAGGTGAAAGGCAAACTGAAAAAACAAAAGGTAAAGAATTACCATACCTAGATGTTCCTCATCCAGTCTTGCTAATCACCATATTTACTAATTTTTTTTCTTGCTTATATTTGTGGTCTAGGCACGCACTTGCCCAATGCTCATCACTCCCGCAAACAAAGCAACCTCCACCTTTCTTGTTGTTTTTTTTCTTAAACTGAGCAGTTTGCTTAGGCTTTGTATTATTGTTCTCTTGCATATTCTTTTTTTTATTACGGGATGCAAATGAGTTTTTCTTCTGCACCATATTGGTAGCGGAAGACTCAACTCCTTTTCTACGGTTGTCTTTTGCTCTCGCCCTCTCCTCAACATCAAGAGATCCATTAAGTTCAGCCACGCTAAACTCTTGTCTCTTGTGTTTTAGTAGCAAAATTCCTCCAAGAAGGTGGCAACTTAGCGATTATACCGCTAGCCACAAACTTGTCGGGCAACAGACATGAAAAATGTTCTAGTTTCTTTGCTAGCACTTGTATCTCATGAGCCTGTTCCACTACAGAATGGTTTTCAACCATTTTGTAGTCATACAGCTGCTCCATAAGGTACAGCTCACTACCAGCATCAAAAACTCCAAACTTTGTCTCAAGAGCATCCCATAACGCTTTGTCTGATGTGCAAGATATATAGTTTTTCTCATTCTTAAGATAAAAGTGCACTAATCATGACGCCTCAAAACAGGTTATCGGCAACCAAGAACTTTTGCTCCTCCTCAGGAGTAAATTGTTTAGGCTTCCCCTGTGCGGCATGATAGCAGTTCATAGCAGTCAACCACAATACCATCTTGGCACGCCATATACTGAAATTCTTGCCATCAAAATTATTTGGCTTTAAAGCAGCAGTAAAACCACTGACAGAAAATCACCTAACATTAGGTTTTTGGATTGTTAGATAAATAGGCATTTTCATGGTTAATTTAATCCAGAAATAAAATATCAGTAGGTTTGTGACAACATATATGTGCATGTGTATATCACTAACAAATGCTACAGCATGCAAGTATGCCATACAGATCGATACAGTAGAACGCAAAGTAAAGTAATCATAGAGTTAAGATTATACCTAGCGAGGGTCCCATGCTGAGGGCATCGGAGGCTCCATTCGCACTAGTTGATATAGTGCGTTGCTCGAAGTCGTGGACCACAGTCAATGTAAGAAGGTGTTTATAGTGCAGTCCCACGAACGGTCACCAGGAAGAAGACAGGTTTCGCGATCGATCACCGGAAAGAAGACGTCGAACAAGCAGTCGCAGAATCGCTCCCCAAAAACCTAATCGCCGCACACCCTATGAAAGGTTCGCAGGCGTGCGAGGATTCCGAAGGCACATGCTCTTCCACTACTCCGTGCGCGCAGAGGTACGGGATGCGGAAACCCAATGGGTAGCTGAGATGTGGTCTCTCGGAAGCGAAGCGGAAGACTTAGACTGACGGAGGACTTTTGATTTATGCCTGCAGCGGGGAGGGAGAAAGCCAGCGGAGGAACCCAGGAGACACAGACACGAAGAGACGGTAACAGACGCAATCAACTCGCCTCCACCATAAAGGAGAGAAACTCCCGTAATTATGTGGAATAAGTGGCAAAAACTGGCCCTGGCCCCGCTCGCTCGCTCGCCGCCAGCCTGCCTCGCCATTCTCATGGCCCGCGCCCGTGCTCACGCCCATGCCCATGCCCACGCCCACGCCCACGGCCCAGCCCGGGAGACGGCGACGCGCGCGCACGTGTGGCACTCCTTATCCTTTTCTCAGCTTCTCAATTAAGATGGATAATTTTCAATCAAATAAGCTAAGTAAACGTTGAGTCAAAATCTCATACAGTATTAAACCATACAACGCTTAATGTTACGTACCATAGAGTTTTATTTGATTTATTAAATATTATACGGGCCAAGCCCATAATATATCCAATAGAAATGTTGATCCATTGATAAGGACATTAAGGTATGGAGAACGTCGAGACAAACCTCATGGTGACGGTGGTCTTCACCGGATTAGCTCGAGATGGCTGAAAAAGCTCACCGGAGGAGTCGTCCGAGTTCGTCGGTGGTGACCCGACAAGAAGAGAGAAAATTCTAATTTACTACAGGAGGGATTTTCCAAATTAGAGGCTCCCCTTACGATAGTTTTGGTGTACTTTGCTCAAGAGATTGGTACATATATATATATATATATAGAGAGAGAGAAGAACTCCCCCACATCTACATCAATTAGCAATATGATATTAATTGATGTTGCACCCTCCATATTTACTAATAGACATACTTAATTATTAAAGCCTATTAGAAAATAAATGTATGGGTCTTTAGAATTTATTTGTATTATTTCAGATGGGCTTTGAGCCTTGGAAAAAATGAGAGATTTATTATTTTTGGAGTTAACTAATTTCGTGGATAAAATAATTCAAGAAAAGTCTAGAATTATCGTTTAAGTCGTGAAAAATACTCCGAAACATCCAAAAATTCAGGAAAAATTCTCAGAGACATTATGGAACATGGGGAACCCAAATAAAGGATTTGGAGCTTATGAAAAGATATTTTGGAGCATCTAAAAAATTAGATTATGCTCGTAGATAAGTGAGAACAAGTTGTGGTTTCTACAGAGAATGTAGCTCGGCTTGCTTCGGTGGAGGCTGGTCAGTTTGTTGCAGGGATTGTTGTCTAGGCTACTGAGAATGTTGAAATTGAAGTTGGGAATGTGGTTGTGGAGATGATCAGGCCCACCCAGTGCTCCCAGTACCTAGTGCAGTGCAGATTGCAGCATCAATAGCACCAAGTCAAGTCTGTTATTGTTGGCCCATCGACTACTTCTGATCCTATCATCACTTTGGTGCCCTCCCTCCTAAAGAAGGTATCTAATTTCATATCCTCTAGTCCTTCTCCAATTTTTCTCAGGCATCTTTCCATGTTAAATATCAATCATGACACTCATGTGCCTTCTTACTTCACTTATAATCAAATCCTTGTCCACCTTGCATTCATTTTGTCTCCACAGCTTGGTGAACAGGCCCTAGAAAAGATTGCTCTGGATTCTTTTGAAGAGGAGGACGAGGAACCTGAGATGATGGCACAGGAGGAAGAAGAAGAACCTAACATGGTGCAGGAAGAAGAAGATCCTGACATGGTGACGCAGGAAAAGGAGGACTCTGATTTGGAGATGCTAGATGGCCCCCTGTCTTCATGATCCCAAGGAAGAAAAGGGTTGTTAAGGTGAAATAAAAGCTGGATGGCAGCTTCTTGTGGCACAGCAAGAGGGTCTCACAAAATCTTGAAGGATTCAAAGATGCAGACAGTGCCAGGAAGTTCAAGGAGGCAAAGAGTACCAAGAAGCCCAAGGAGGCAAAGAGTGCCAAGAAGCCCAAGGAGGCAAAGAGTGCTAAGAAGCCAAAGGAGTCAGCTGCAAATGTTGAGGAACCTGTGCCTCTTGCCATGATCCGACCACCTGGCAAGGAAATTGCCCCTCATCTTCCTAGGGAGATCCTGGAAGCCATTGGGCATGGTTTCCTGCAGATCCAGTCTGAGACTGTTCCTGCTACACTCCTAGAGAAAGATGATTTAGATGAATAGCTCTCCTATGATGTCTGTCATTGCACCTGTCCTGGGGATGGTGCTTAATGCTTTTGTTAGTTTGCTTCGCTCCTCTGACTAGTGGATGTACTGGCATAGTAAGAACTTGTATTGCTGTATCAGGGGTATCAGCACCTCTAGGAGCTTTTATCCAGACAATGCCTTTATGATCTTTTATCTTAATGGTGATGCTACTTTTGTGGTTGTGTACTATCTATTATTATCTGTTTGCCTCAATTTCTAACTCTTTACCTGTTTACTTTTTATGCTTCTCCTACCTGAAGCTCATTGTTTTATCCATGTTTGTCACTTGGTGGTTCAAACATCTGAAAATCCCCCCTCGGTTTTAATGGATAGTAATAATAATAATAACAGATACAGCAAGATCTTATTCTGGAATATTAGGGGGATTAATTCCCAAGACAAATGGGATGCAATAAGGGACAAAATCAATGAAAGTGCTTGTCTGTTTATAGGTAACCAAGAGAGAAAATTTCGATAGTTTCTACATCAAAAAATTGTGTCCTAGAAACTTGGATAAATATGCTTTCTTCCCCTCTACTAGAGCTTCTGGAGGGCTTCTCACTGTGTGGAATTATAGCCTTTTTGATGGTACAGTTATCCAAGCTAACTCATACGCTGTCACAGTTAAACTTTTTTGCAGACTTGATAATAGAACTTTCTATGTCTCTAATATATATGGCCCTGCCAATTCATCACAGAAACAGGGTTTCACCACATGGCTCATGAATCTAGACACCACTGAATTTGAAGATTGGGTACTTGGTGGTGACTTTAATCTCATAAGAAACCCAGAGAACAGGAATAAGCCTGGGGGAGACATCACAGAAATGAATCTGTTCAATGAAGTAATCTCTGATCTAGACCTGGTTGAAATACCTTTTAGTGGCAGAAACTTCACATGGAGTAATATGCAAGCTGATCCACTCTTGGTGAAGCTAGATAAGTTCTTCACATCATGAAGTTGGACACTCTCCTTTCCTGCAACTTTTGTGCAACCATTACCAAGACCTATATCTGATCACATAACCTATGTATTACATATTGGTACCAGGATTCCTAAATACAAGATGTTCAGGTTTGAGAACTTCTGGGTGGATCATCCAGGGTTTGTAGACACAGTTAACCTTCATTTGAACAATTCTCCTTACTTTGCCAATGCAGCCAAGCACCTGTCAATGAAATTTAAATAGGTCAGAGCAGGTCTTAAAGCCTGGAGCAAAAAATTATCAAATCTAAGTAAACTTATATACAACTGCAACTGGGTCCTGCTGCTATTGGATGGTCTGGAGGACCAGAGAACTTTATCTAGACTTGAATCAGCCTTCAGAATTCTAGTCAAGAACCATCTGGCTAATTTGTTGGAGTAAAAAAGGGCATATTGGAAACAGAGAAACTCTGTGAGATGGTGAAGCTTGGGGATGAAAATACTCACTTACCATGGCTACAATTGCTCACAAAAGGAATTTCATTGTTGCTTCATCAGACACAGAGGGGAATTCTATAGCAGATCATGAGCAAAAGGCTAACCTACTGTGGATAGCATTCAAACAAAGAATGGGGGTCAGTGAATTCTCAGGTATGAGTTATAATCTCAGTGACTTGCTGACAGAACATGACTTGGAAGATCTAGATGCAGAGTTCAGTCAAGAAGAAATTGAGATGGTGATTACGACTCTACCCAATAATCATGCCCCTGGGCCTGATGGTTTCAATGAGTTATTCATAAAAAAATGTTGGCACATTTTCAAGGAAGATTTCACCAAAATGTTCAGAGATTTCTGCTGTCAGATTCATCTGTCATTGCTCTTATCCCAAAGAAGGATAATCCTAATACTGTTAATGACTACAGACCCATTTCACTTTTGAACTATTCTCTCAAGTGTATCACCAAAATTCTTTCATCAAGACTCCAGACAGTGATACTGCAGCTAGTTCATACCAATCAATATGGCTTCATCAAGGGAAGAACTATCCAGGACTGCCTAGCGTGGTCATTTCTGCATCTCTATCATCATTCCAAAAAAGAGATAGTTATTCTAAAACTTGATTTTGAAAAGGCCTTTGACAAGTTAGAACATCAGGTAATACTTGAGGTCCTTAAGCACAAGGGTTTCTCAGATAAATGGGTTAATTGGGTCCAAAATTTGCTAAGCACTGGAAGCGCATCTGTTCTACTCAATGGCATCCCAGGGAAGTCCTTCAGCTGCAAGAGAGGTGTTAGGCAAGGTGACCCTCTCTCTCCACTCTTATATGTTCTAGCTGCAGATCTACTTCAACAATGGTTAATAAGGCCTGGCATGCTGGGGTTCTTAAACACCCACTAAGTGACAGTTTTCAAAGTGACTACCCAATTGTTCAATATGGTGATGACACACTTCTTATAATGCCTGGTGATGCAGGAGTGCTTGTTAACCTCAAAGGTCTGCTCAGATCATTTTCAAACTTTACTGGACTACATGTTAATTTTGCAAAGTCCTATTTGGTGCCCATCAACATGAACAATGATAGAGCTACTCATCTTGGCAACACCTTTGGGTGCAAAGTAGGTGGTATGCCTTTCACCTAGTTAGGTTTGCCTCTTGGAACCACTAAACCCTCCATCACTGAATTTGCACCTTTGTTCACAAAAAAATAAAGAAGACTTTCTATCATATAAAGGAAGGCTCATTCTTGTTAACTTAGTCTTTTCAGCTCTTCCAACATTCTATATGTGCAGCCTGAAAATTCCACCCCAAGTTACCAAACAAATTGATATCTTCATAAAGCATTGCTTGTGGAGCAAGGGAGACATAAACAGAAGAGGTAGTTGCTTAGCTGCTTGGGACACAGCTTGCAAGCCAATGGATCAAGGGGGTTTGGGAATCATTGATATACAAAGTCAAAATGATGCACTCCAGATGAAATTTGTAACACCCCGGGTGTTAGTCATGAGTTAAGCAGTGGATTTGGACTTAAGTAAACTATGTCAAGCAATGATCATGATCTCTAGTTCATAATTTTGAAGTGATGATGAAGGTGTTGTGGTCTAATCTATGAAATTGAGTCCTAACTTGAACTTGGACAACACACCTTTGCTTACATGTGGACCCTGGTTAAGGTTAGGCATGAGTAATGTTAAACATGCTTGTTTCATGTACATTACATCAGCATGCATCCATCTTGACCAGTGAAAAAGTGTCATGAAGTTTGGAGCAAAAAAGTCACATGAAATGATAAGTTAGATTTTTGCTTAAATTGCTTCATTTAACAAATGGAAACATGGGATGTCGACCAAACCTTGCAACCTTGCTCAAACAACTCTAATTCAACTCATGAACGAAAGTCATGAAGGGTTTATGTTGAGCAAATGTCAAGAAAATGCTTCTAAGTGTGGGAATAGATAAAATTGTCCTTTTCATGATATGGTTTTGACCTATGTTGACCAACTATCTGGAGTGCTTGCATGGAGTTGGACCTTAAATAAATGTTAAAGTTTGAGTGGAGTACAACAAACTTTATTTTTGGACCAAGATCTGATTCAACTTCTAAGTGGCTCAAACAGTGGCCTCAAGTTTGAATGCAGTGCCCCTTTTGAGCTCTCAGAAATATTTTTGTCCCCGATTGACAGCAGCAAGTTGACATGTTTATTAATTTTTATCTTCCAAATTCATATGGTAACTCAACTAGATTCCTTAATTAATATGAGTTGAAGTACATTTTGTGTTGCAAACAACAAAATAAGTCTCATCAAGTTTGGATCACGTTTGCACCTTCAAACTTCAATCCCAAAATTGAATGTTGGCTCTGAAAACCGCACTTTGGTCTGAATGTTCAGAACTTGTTTTCAGTTTCGTTTACTCATCTTCGAAGCTCTGGATCTCTCAAACCAATCTGAATCTCACTTGGATCCTTTAAGCAAAGTTCTTCACCACATATAGCTCTACAACTCGTAGTAAGAAGGTTTGATCCGCTACAACACGAAATCAGGAGTTAGAGAGGGGAAAAGTTTGGGGATTCAGTCAATCTTTGAGCTGGCTTGAAAGCTTCAGGGCAGCGCCATCGTCCGACCACGCACAGGTGCTGCAGGCCGCATGGCTCCCTCGTTCCCTTGCATGCTCGCCACCTCGCCAACACTCACGCTGTGTGGATGAAAAGGCCGAGCGCTCGCTCGTCCTTCCTCCATCTCGCTCTTTTGCTCTCTCTGCTCACCGTGCCCGAGCAGTGGAGCTCCATGGCCACCGCCATTTCCTGGCCTCTGAGCTCTCTCGTGTCCCACCGCGTGCACCACCGCCTTGGCCTCAATGTGCTCCATCTGCCACGTACGCTTGCCCAAGCCAAACAAATTGATATGCCGCCATGACCACCATGGCCGAGGTGGTCTTGGCTCGCTGCTGTCGCAGCCTGGTCACTCCGGGCCTTATTTGCCCTAGCCGAGTGCCACTACGCCTCCATCGCCACATGTCACCCCTCCTGCGCCCCTTTCCTAGCTACCGTGGTCACCAGAGCACCCCGCCGCCGGAGGTGCTGCGGGCATGGCCGTTGACGCCTGAGGCCTGGCCACCTTGAGCTGTCTCGGGCCAAGTCGTGGGCATCGGTGGGTGCGCCTGGTGATGGGGATGCTCCCCACCGCTGTCGACCCCTACTAGCCAAGGCTGGCCAACCCTGAGCTGTCCTCACCGGCCGTCGGGCCAGTGCTGCCATGGCCACATCACCTAGCACCATCTCTGGCCGAGCCGAGGCCACCCACGGGTGCGTGCTGGCCCCCTGGCACTCTGCTGCCACCTCTCTCCATCGGAGGTCGACCACCTCGCCAGAAATCGAGCCAGCGTCGACCTCCTCTGCTTCAACTCGCGTCAGGGACCTCGCGTATGAATTCGATGAGGGAAGGGCCTAACTACAAAGCTGTTGACTCATATGAATAGTTGCTGGAAGGACTGTTTCGTTGGAATTTATTTTCGTGGAAGTTCTGGGGTCTCGATGCAATTGTGTTTTCCTTTATTTCATTTATTTGGCTAAAAATTTGGAAAATCATAATAAATTGTAGAAAAATCATAAAATTGCAAATGAGGACTTTTTGGAATCCTTGAGAGTAGATCTATACAGTAAAGTCATAATATGATATGTGTTAATAGAAAGTTTCTATTTTTTATTGATTCTTGCAAAGTGCTTTTAGAAATCCTTTTAATTTGTCGGATGCATATCTTGAGTCATAGAAGTCCAAAAATGGTAGTTCTAGTTGTGTTAATCTTGTGATAACATGCTATAGCTAATAAAAATATTAAACATGCTAGTTGTATACTATTTTTATATGTTTTGATTTAATCTTGTTAAATAGGCAATTTTAGCTTGTTTTGCTTGTTAAATTCATATCTAAAGTTGTGGTACTCCAATTGCTGTGAAATTTTGATGGTAGGCTACTGATGATATATGTGTGTTGTGGTAAAAATTGCATGTTAATTATATGAAGTATGGTTGAGTTATTGATTTAACTTGATTAATGCTTGATAAATGGTTTTAAATAAGTTATAATTTTTATGTAGGTGTAAAAATGGAAAATTTGGTTCCACTACCTTTGTATGATGTTGTGATACTATAATAACATATAATATGGCTATTACATGTTTTCTTGCGATAGAAAATGATGATCTTTAGATTTATCTTGCTTTTACATGTTTTCTTGCGATAGCAATTTATCTTTTCATAGTAATTAAATTATAAAACCTGAGTATGTGAAATGTATATAGTATCCATGTTTTGATAACATCTACCACTCATGAAAATCCCAGCCCCAAACTAGTTGTTCTCATATATCGCTAAAATTATATATATATATATATATATATATATATATATATATATATATATATATATATATATATATATATGTGTGTGTGTGTGTGTGTGTGTGTGTGTGTGTGTGTGTGTGTGTTTATTACGAGGAAGGATTAATAAAAGCATAATTTTAGATAGAGCTTGTAATTGTATTTGGTGTTGCTTTGAGTGATTTAGGTTCAATAAAGTGTTGCTAAATATGTTAGTGGTGGTTGAAGTTCTTGAATGGCTCATGTGTGCATGCTCTTTGTTAGCAAAATAAGTGAAACAACAAATTGTTACATTCTGAAATGGCTGCATGTGTATTTTCTGTTGTGATGATAACTTCATGGCTCAAATGATGTTTTCTGTAAATATGGTGAATACAAAAGTTGAAGAAAATTTCCTTATCTTGCTTGTCCAAAGATTTCATGATTTTAGACCTGATAGTTTAGGAGTTATAGATTTTAGAAGTTTGCTATCAGGTTTTTGCATGTCCTTTAGACAAATCTGAAAGATTGTATTGTTTGGCTCATTTAAACATAGAATCATGTATTGGTGATAATAGTAGAGTTGCAGTGCTTTTTCCTAATCTTTCCAAAATATTAGAGAACACTCTTTTTGGTGGTCTATAACTCCAGTTATAGTTGTTTAAAGTGGAATGACAGATTTCTATCCAAATCTGGATAGAGATGCCATCTTGGTGTTGTTTGACCTTGTTAGCTGTAGAATCATCTTAACATGATAATGAAAAAGTTATAAATAACTTAATAAGATTTCCATAAAGTTAAGAATCATGTTTGCTGAATGTCTAGAACTCTAGTTATGCATTTATGAATTTAATATCAGTTTTCTATCCTTAGTTGTATAAGCTCTGCTTCATGATGTATTTTAACCTTGTTGTTTGTTGAATCAACTTTTGGTGTTAATAACAAAGTTTTAGATAATTTCATTAGCTTTCTAGAAAGTCTAGGATCACCTATGTTTGATGCTTATAAGTCCAGTTATGGTTGAAACAAGTGACTATGGTGCTGCTGTTCAGAATCTGTGTTTGTTCCTAAAATTGTTTGCTTCACCTTGCTTTGCTTTGTGTGTTGCTAAGTGTGGCTCATACCTTTGATGGTGTTAAGTTAATATACCTAAAACCTTGTGAAACTTGTGTCATGCTTGGTGCTACCTTCCTTACTATCCTATCATGATTGGTTGTGGGATGTTTAATTAAGTAACGTGGAGTGCTTATATATGTTCGGTGTAACCTTGTGCTCATCTTGAATACTTTTATGTGAGGCACCTCATATTGCCATTCTTCACATTCATGCACTTGCATTGTTGCATCTCATCTAGGCACATTAGATGCACCACGTGAAGGACGTGATGACTGGAGTCGAACCAGAAGACGGTGTTGGTGGACCCATCTCGAAGTTGGAAGGACCCCTAGAGTATATGCCCGAATAGGAGATGCTTGCTAAGCGAGTGTCGTCTAACAAACACTAACCTAGTGTTGGATCCTAGGCAAGCCCTAGAGCATTCTAAGCCTCTTATGTTTTTACAAATATCACTTGAGTCCTTTATGTTTGATGCATTAGGTAATAAGAGTTGATTGAAACCACTTGATGGATAGAACTACCTTGTCCAAAAAATATACCTTGAACCCTATGTAGGTCTAGGATCAAATGTATACTTAGCAATGCTTAGATCAGTAGAAGTCAGGGTGATTTCCTGTCACCTACGAGATATAGGTAGATACCAAAGTACGGTTGGCTATATGTACTATCATGGAAATAACCATGTGTTGATAAATAAAAAAGACCGGGCGGGATTATGATAGAGAAGCAACAAGGCATGGAGGTCTTGGTGCCTATTTATCTTCATCTGTGTCGGTTAAGGACTGATTCACTATACGTCCTCATGTTTATTGAACGCATGCCTAACACTTAATTGCACTGGATAAGTCGTTCCGACCGCAAAGCCGAGTAGCTCAACTCAGGCCGGGACCCGGTAAGTGAAAGTGCGCACACTGGAGACAGTAAGGATGTGCGGGGAGCCAGTGGCGTGAGTCTAAGGGTAGGTCAGGCCTGAACTTCCTGACAGACTGGTAGAATCTCTGAGGGTGTGGCATTGATCGAACCCACGACTGTACCTGAGTTATACCAAAGGTGACCTAAGACTACCTTAGGCGTAGGTATGTCTGGGTTTTGTGTTAGGAATAACTCCCCAGCTAGTTGGAATCGATTTGAGTCGCCGTCTCTCCCAGATAGTGAGAACTTGACTGAGCAACGGCAACATAGCAGTAATTGATGGAATTTGATGTTTATGATGAATATGGAACTGTTACACCGGCCATGGTTACTATTGCATGTTACTAAATGATATTCACATGTTTGGCACATGTTAGTTGCTAATCTAGAGATGAATAGCTATAATTAACTTGGTTACCGAATTATAAAATCTATAGCTCAACTAGCGGCTTTTATGCAAAATTTTGTCAAGCTAGCTCCACCTATAAAGCATTGCATGATCCTTGGAGTCACTTTATTTCTGGTTTATGATGGTTAAGTCTAACTGAGTACATTTCGAGTACTCAGGGTTTATCCCATCATGTTGTAGGTGAAGTTCTCGGCCTTCTGGAGATGGTGGCTATCCACCGGTCGGCTCGGTGACTCTATATTTATTTCTCATCTATATGTTTTTATCAGAGGTCACTTATGCTAGCAATGTATTTGGAACTTATATTATTGTAATCGTTTGAAAGCTATGTTGTTTTTTTAACAGGTTTTGAAACCCAAACTTGTACTATGATTTATGAACCCATTTGTAATATTATTTCCGCTGTAACTCTGTGTATGTGATGTGCATTTGCTTAATCATGCGATCTTGGTTATGATGTTGATTTACCGAGGTCCTTCGTGACACTCGGCGGACTACCGGGTTTATATAAGTGAAAGTATGCGCGCGTCAACGTGTTAAATGGGGATAGCCGTACTTGATCTTGTATAAATTGGGAGGTTCTGTCACAAAATTCCTGGACAAATTTTATAATAATGCTGATGTCCCTTGGGTTAATCTTACCTGGTCCAGATTTTATTCCAATAATCAAACCCTACCACAAGCCAGAAGTCCTGTGGGGTCTTTCTGGTGGAAAGACATTATGAAACTCTTTGATAAATTCCAAAGTCTTGCAGTCTGTAATCCCAACAGGGGCAACACAACACTCTTCTGGTCAGATATATGGGTAGATCAAACAATGAAAGACAAATTCCCCCAACTCTTCTCTTTCACAAGGAAACCCAAATGCCCTGTTAGGTTCTTCCTAAACCAAGAAATGGACAGAAGTTTCAGTTTACCCCTCTCTCAGCAGGCAGCAGCACAGTTAGAAGAAATCCAACAGCTCATGCAAGTTAGAACTTGGGATGAATCTATCAGTGATGCATGGAGTTACAGCTGGGGGTCTTCAAGGTGCAGCAGTAAGAAAACCTATAATATGCTTATTGGTACCACTTCAGCTTCCCCCTCTTCAAATGGTTGTGGGCTTCAAGCAACCTGGGCAATCAAAAAATTTCTTCTGGCTGCTCCTAAGAGATAGATTGAATACAAGAAACATACTAAGGAGAAAGAACATGTATTTGGATGATTACAGCTGTGTCCTGTGTAGCTTAGGCTGTGAAGGAACTTGTTTCCATCTCTTTTTTTAGTGCCCCTTTAGCAGAGATTGTTGGGCTACCGTACCTAATTAATTGGAACCTGAATCTCAGCCCTCTGGACATGATATTGCAAGCAAGAGCAGATTTTGATAACATCATCTTCAGGGAAATAGTCATTACAGCATGCTGGGTGATTTGGACTACAAGAAATAAAATCATATTTGACAATGGACAGAGGGATGTTAATCAATGGAAGAGACAGTTCAAAGATGAGTTTGGCTTGGTGTGCACCAAAGCCAAACCAGCTAGAAGCACCATTCTTAGTCTTTGGAGAGATAATTATTTGTAATGCCTTCCTTTTTCTCTTTGGGCCTAGAAGCCTTGTATTTCTTCTTTTGTTTCAGTCCTACTGTATATAACATTCTTTTATTTAGTGGAAAAGCAAAAAAAATATAGGTAGGGGACTCCCCTACTGATTCGGTAAAAAACGAACAAAATAAAAAATCAACCTCCATATGCTTGGTATAACCATGAAATCATCCCTATATTATCACACCATAGGCAAGGAAATCAATTTTGAGGAACACCGAGTTCGCCAAGAACACTTTGAAACCAAATAATCTCCGCATTAGCATTGGCCAACGCTTTGTACTCAGCTTTAGTACTAGCTCGGGATACTATTTGCAAGCACTCCATGAGACAAGATTCGGTCCAAGAAACACAACAAAGCCTCCGGTGGAGCGGCGATCATCAGCACTGCTAGCCAGGTCTGCATAAGAGAAAGCACTCAAGAATAGGGATGAACATTTGCCCATGGCAAATCTAGAATAAATTACTACCGTGGTCGGCATAGACCCATATGACCGAATTTTATAGTAATCTAACACTATGGTCAATATTCATAATATAGACACAAATATTAATAATGATGGCATATTGCATAATCAAGCATTTATATGAAGAAATAAAATTAGCAATATTATAATAAGACAATTAAATTTTTACAGTAGTAGGTTACCTCAAATTTTACTCTACAGGTCAGCCATTCATATTAAGTAATCTATGACATCATCATTTGGGATTGCATCAATATATAGATTCTTGTTCCATAAAGCAAATGATACAGTTATTCATAAATCCTATCCCAAATACGATTTCATAGATCTATCTTCACAATTTTCACTATTGAAAAACACCTTTCCACTGATGTTGTGACGATAGGAATAGGAAGAACTAGCACAAGTTTGTTTGATATACCAAAGGAAAAGCAAGCAACCATGATTAAATTATTAGAAATCAGAAATTTCCTTACCTGACATCTTTGCTCTAGTCAGCGAATTTTTCTACTCCTCAATCCTTATTTGCTAATAGGAAAAAAAACTCTTTCTACAGTTTGCGTATGAATTCTGATTATATTAATCAACTGAAAAAACCATCAAAATTTAAGATCCAACTTGAGCAGTGAGCAATTACTAGCAGGGGCATATGTGCGGGCGTCAATACTAGTAGAGATTTGGCATTTTGGTGTACCTATAGGCTCGAAAGGTGTAGGACAGTGGGAGCGGAGAGGCTTAGAACCTGACGCCTGTGACAGGTGACCGGTCAACGGCAGAAGGCGCCGGAGATGCATGGCGCTAGGCCATGAGGCCGTGAAGAGCAAGCGCCGAGCAGGTCGACTTTTGCACCTCTGGGCTTGCATAGATGCGCTGTTTGTTTGAGTCTACGACTCTGTCCACACAGCAGGCTTTGCAGCTTTCTGGACTTTAGCAAATGAAACAAGATGTATTCTCTTGGGGTTCAAGCTGGTGAGAAAACACAGACGCAAAGTCTAGCGACCACACGACGTGGGCATGACGTGGGGTGGCCCAGTAGCCACGCTAGGAGACGAGCAGCTCACCGGTGTCAGGGTTCCGGCGTTAGAGAATCTTATCTCCGACGACTATTGAAGGACATTTTACAGGGCGACAGCCGTGACACAGTGGTGGTGGCAGGCGAGACGACAACGGAGCGGGGCGGTGGGGGCGCCACAGGCCAGGGAGGTGGAAGTTGGAGACGGTGGATGGGCAGAATTGGCGGCGGGGGCGTCACGGCGGAGGTCACCGGTGCCCTGTGATTAGTGGAGAGTGGGGTCGAGGGGCAGAGATGGGTGGCGGGTGTCTCAGTGAGGCGCTGGGAGCCGCAGGCCGTCGGTGGTGGAAGCTCGGGGCACATGCGGGGGTGAGGACAAGGATGATGTTGCCAGTGGGCTACCTTGTGGTTAGGGGAGAGCGGGGTCGAGGAGGCGGTGGCGGGAGGTTGGTGGGGCTGCCAGGGGGCGAGAGCCACCGGCCGTAGGTAGTGGATGCGCGAGGAAGGGGATGGCGGAGGAGGGGTGCCCGTGGGGTAGAGGGCGGTGGAGCAAAGCACTGTCGCGAGGTGGAAGATGGGTTGCATGTTTTCCAAATGTACGACCCGTCGCACGATACCTGGGTCCAAAACAGAGGGTACTAGGAGCTCTCGGAAGGTCATCGGGCCGGCTGACCGCGGTGGATTACTGTAGATCCACTCGTAGCTGGTAAATGTGCAATTTTCTCATTGTTGGAGATACCTTAAAGTGTTGAGTATCGTGTGATGTACTGTAACTTGCAACAACAATACCTTAGTAGATCAATTATTTTCTGTTTCACTGGAAGGAAATGTTCGCGTGCATCGACCCTGAAGTGCAAAGATTCCGAACACAAGAGAGTAGGCCATTTTACTAATGAGGAAACTAACAATGCATTGTATCTAGACGGACCTAGGACCATTTTAGACTTTAGTCTGATGCAAAGGAAAACAAAAAGAGGAATGCCCATTGATGCTCTCAAGATCGATGTAATCAAGCCGTCTTTCCTACTTTGTATGGAAGAATTTAGAATTGAACATTAATAAGGTCAAGAGATTTGATGTATATGTGACTTGAGAATGGACGACCTTCTTGGAGAGTTGACAGACATGTTGGGCCGAATTGTTTAGTGGTGACATCGTTCAGACGACGAAATGCATGTTTCTTATAGCAAGCAAGCCCATTGGCCCCCCTGGTTCGCTTTGGTACCTCTCATTTAGTTCTTTATTAATTTCACCCTATTGTCAGCTTGCCTGCCTGTGTCCTGAACCAGCCATCCAAATTTGAGAATTTACAGTTTTTTTTTGTTTCATTGTACTGTCAAAGTTCATATATTTGCCACATATATTTGCAATCATATATCATTAAGGGCTGTTCAAATTTTAGATAGGGACATCTTTGTTTAGATAGGTAAGCGGTGGATCTACTTCAATAATTTTCTACCGATACCAGCTAGGCCGGGAATAGAGAGCATTAGACGTCAGTTGCATGATCAGGGCTTCTTTCCCTTAAAGGGCATTGACACGTGACACTAAACATATTTCAGGCTTTCGATCGCGCATCCATCCTATCAATAATGCAAATAGTGCAGTGAGGCACTGCTTGCTATATTTGGCATGTTTGAGGACTTCGAACCAACAAATTAAAGCAATATACGACAACAATGAATGGTTTACAATCACTATTAAGGACCATTAGTGTATATATACAACTGCGCAAGGATGCTATTAGGGCAGACCTAAGACTACATCTGCGCGGCTATCAAACTGAGCACACAGAGACATGGAATTCGCCCTATTCATAAAACAAGATCCACGCTCGTACGGACAAAAGCGACGTACACTTTAATTTGGAGTTATTCTTTTAACCCCTAAAGTGATTTAACTTTTGCATTCTATATCTAGGGTATGAATCTGATTCATTTGCGTGATTTCTCTGCCATATCTTTCGGCACAAAGCTACACTTGAGAGTACATTCCCCCCTATAGCCTAGTAAATTAAACAAAACGAAACGCTAGCTGCAGAGTAGCGCAATAGTTAATCTCTGAAAAGAGATAACAGGGAGTTGAATTGGTGATGATATATTGATATAGGACCATGCTACAGAATACTAGAGCATCTCAAGAGCTCCTTAAAGCAATTCTCTAATTTGTTTTTTGGCAAAAGGAAGGCTGCGCTCCAGCAGTTTGTAACTGCACTCCATAATAGATATAAATATTTGGTAGAACTTCTCAGCTCACAAATATACTCATGGGTTACGCTAGCTATTTGTCCGGGGGAGATCACTCCGCCGCGCTGTTTTCTCACAGTTTTCCTCTCCCTTTCCTTCTTCTGCCTGGGTTTTGGGATTTAGGAAACTAACTATTAAAACTACTACCTCATTATGGCAACACATTTTGCTTTCAAAGAGTCAAACTTTTTAAAATACGACTAATAAATATATAAAAAATACTAATATTAATGATTTGTACTAAGTCTCATTAAATTAATAGTGGTATAATAGTTTCATAATAAACATATTATGAGATACAAATGTTGATAATATTTTTTATAAATTTAAGATTAAAATTTAAAAAAGTTTGACTACTCAAAAAACGAGATCACTCTCCATTTTATTCACTTGACATAATCAATGGTTACAAATAATGTGTAAAGATCTTTTGGAGATGCATAGCTCTGGAGACTGCTAAGTATCTGGAAACAAAATATAATGATATATTTGGCGCTTTCAGTTTTCAAGTCTCATACTATCTAATCGTGATTACTAGTTCAGGTAAGGTATGTATTCCAATGGTTGCATACACGATGAGCGTATCAAATGGATTTTCTTTATGGATATGGCTTTAACACCTTGTTAATTACTTGGTAAAATCTACGTGCGTCATCTTCAGGTTATTAAAATAAGCACAGGTGATTTGGTAAGATGTTGAGGTGGCATCATTAGCCTGTCATGTATCTTGAATTATTGGTTTCTGGTAACGATTCTGGTTCCGTTTGTTATTTATTATATTATAATAACTAGTAGTATTTGGTTACCTACATGTATTATCCTTCATCGTTTTTGGCTCAAGGTATCATTCTCCATTCACGTAAGTTATTTAGTATCATGCAGCATCTTCTTGTATGCTTTTTATTCCATACTAATGAGCCAAGTGCACAACGAACGGATCTAGGATTTTAATGAAAAGTATGTTGTAGTAAAATTTTACTATATAATTTAGCAAAATCCATTTGAATATTCGGCAAAGAATTACAAGTTTTCTCTATGATTCGGTATATAAGTATTTTAAATAGCATAACAAGTCTAAGATTCAACGACTAAGTTTGAAACTTGAATCAGTTACAAGACAATACACACTATAATAATAGTTCGAAATATTATTCATAACAGAAGCTTGTAATATTACTTCATTTTCGTGTATTTTCAAAAATATGTGCAATGTTCCGCTTTTCATCATAATTGAACAATTTTATCAACAAAATTCATAATGCATCAAGAAGCAACTCTAGCAAATAAATTAAGTCTAAGTACATGGTGGTAGATGATCTGATCTATTGAAACAAGAATTAAGTACATGTCATGATTAGATGATCTGAGTTCCTTAGAGATTAAAGAAACTAAAAGGTTACACTACATCACTCATGAGAAATAAGTGGTCTCATCTATGGAAACAAGATTAAGGTTCATCCACTAATTGATAAATGATCTGTGTTGGTGTTTTTTTTACCGCCAACCAATAGCCAACATATATTTATACTGGTTCAAGCAACGAATGTCCTACATCCAGTGATGGTGGAGAGCTTTATTACTTGTGTGTCATATGCAGGGTTGTATTGGTGTTGATGTTGTCTAGGACTACCGATCAACAAGATCCCCATTAAGGATGGCAACGAGGCGGAATCGGATCGGGTGGAGTCTCTGGGTGTAACACCTCTGGTGTTACGAGCTCGCTAAGCACTGAGATTATAGCCCGAGAAATAGATCTATTAATATAGTGAGTTAGTTTAATTAAATGCGATAATGAAAATCCTAACAAGAAAAATAGAAAAAGTAGTTTTAATTGTTTGGCACAAAAAAAAAACAATTTCTATAAACAAGAATAAAACACAACTTGTATTTAGTACTTAAATAAAATTGAAGTACAAGTTTAGTAGATGAAAATGTAACATTAACTTTTGGGAAATAGATGTTGTTAACTAGTGCTTTGGGAGCTCAAAGATCAAATTTCGTTATGATGGCAAACACTTGAATTTATGTTTAAAATACCATTTTTGGCGAATTATATTGAGCGAATTAGTTAAATGGTGCTTATATATTTTGCTCTTACGGGTTAGTATAAGGTATGGACTATGGCATGAAGTATTTGTTGGTTGAGGTTAGCGAGGTTTAGATCTATTAAAAATTGCGACAAAAGAGTTAATGGTTACTTAGTCCTAACTGGAAACCTTAACGTAAGTATGAAGGGTGGTAGACAATGCTATTTTGGCATTTAATTTCTAACAAAAATGTTTAAACACTAGTTGCATGTTTTGGTATTGTTGATTGCATCAAAGTGAGTGCTTTGTGATGGTATATGTGTTGGTTTGGTTAGTGCTTGTTTTGGTCACTAGTTAAATGTCGTTAAATACATAGAACGTGCTGTTGGCCAGCTAGTTCTTGATCTTGGGCACTGGTTGACAGTCCCAAGTGGTACGTCTCTATCTTCTTCTCTAGTTCATCTTTGTCTGAGTTTGTTGCTACTACTAGTAGTCGTATATACCTTCTTGAGCCTTGTCGAGATGGTTTAGTCTTAACCGAGCTGGTTTGGTTTTGGTCGGAGCTTTAAAATTTGTGCACACCATTGATAGCAGCCGCTCGGTCGGTGTTCGTGGTCACCATGTGCACGTGCATGGTGGGCGCCAGGCTCGACTGTTGCCGGCTGCGGTTTCTCCCAGCTGGCCAATGCGTGTGTTGCTGTCGTGTGCCCACCAACGCCGCGGCACGCCCCTCGCCTATCTGCGCCCTCATGCTGTCCTGGCCGCGCCGTGCCGCTGCGTCGCACGTAGGGCCAGGCCAATGCCTTGGTGGCCACCATCGGATCGACGTGGTGCTCGCTCCACTCCTCGTTCTACTTACCACGCCCGTCTATGCCTTGGAGCCCTGCCGTCGTGTCGCAACGGTAGCCGACCGCAGGAGCGATGGCGACGTTTCCCTGCCCGCCTTGATCAGCTAGCCGACGTCGGCGCGCCGCTTGGGTCTAGCTGCTTCAAGTCATGCACGCCAAGCCAAGCCTACCCATCGCTTCGCCTAGGTGCATGTGTTAGTGGCAGCTAGTGGCCGGGGCCATCATCTTAACCCTCTTCCATTGTTCGCCTGCTCTTTCGTGCAACCACCGTGGCTAGAGCTCCGTGCCACCGTTGGTAGGCTCTGCTAGCTCATGGCTCCTCGACCCAATTGCTTGCACGCGTTTCTAGGCTCGCCTTGACCACCTTTAGCCAATGCTCGCATTGTCTTGGCCAAGACCCTCGTCGGTGATGCGGTGACGCGACGGGACCACCATGGAGCGTCGCCGTCGTGCTCAGGCTCACGTGGCCGGGTCACCTCAACCCTTCTTGGCTTCAACTGCCACCACAACGCAGACCGTGGTAAGCTTCAGATGCTTCTCCACCACCGCTACTCCTCCATTAACGCGTAGGCCCGTTGGAGCAGTCGCGCCGCCGCATGAATTCCCCGTCGATGTGGGTAGGTGAAATTAGTGCTTTGTTGGACGTGCTACCGATTTCTACTGCCGCATGCAGGTCATGATGTCTCAGTCGGCTTCATAGGCATGTAGATGGGGGTCTCTGTAGGCCGGCATGGACGTGTAGTGCTGACCGGAGTTGCACCGACAAGCGTGGGCGCAGCGGGGACCTGATCATTGCGAAGACGGTGTTTCCCAGGGTGTGTTGTGCAAAAGTTGAGACTGATGGAACAATGTAGCACGGCGCAGTTGAAATCTTGAGAGTATGAGCCCTCTTTTGCAAATGTGTTGGGCGCGCGCGGGTTTCCTCTGTGGGCCATTGGCTAGGCCTACCGGTTGCGCGCGCGGCCGCCCCACCCGGGCCGCATTGGGTTGCTGGGCTAGAATTGCCGCCTCCAGCCCTTTTCGTTTTCTAAGCCTTTTCTAATTTAGTCTCTAGAGTAAATTTGTAAATTCAATATAAATTTGTGTAGAGATTTAAAAATAGTGAAACCAATTTTGTTAGGATCCTAAAATCATGATCTATCTGCTAGTATATTTTGTTCACATAGTTTTATAATATTTTAGAATCTATATAATTAATTTGAGATACTTAATATTGTCAAAATATAAACTCATAGGAATTGTTGTGATAAGTTGGTGATAATGTTGGCTCTGAAATTTTTACAGTAGATTCCTAACAATATTAGGTGCTCACTGTAACTTTTGTTGCTCCATAGGAATTAGTTTGCTGAGGTAACTAATGAGCCTTAGTTTATATATATAGTTAATAAAAGGAAATAAAGAAACACCTAGGGATTTTATAACTAAAACATTCTGGGAAATTAGAGCCTTGTTCGATAATGTGGATACGTGGCCTAGTACGTTAGTCGTTAGAGCTAGCCCGTTAGCCTAGCGGTGTAATTGTATTTTAAGCATTGCAGTTGCCGTTGATTAATTATGTTTTCCACGTGTATCCATGAATGTCATAATAGGAACAACGATGGATCTAGAGTCGACCACGGTAGCAGAAAAGATGGTGCCTCATTGATCGTGTCGCCATGATGGAATGCTAATATTTGGTTATATCTTACCTAGGAAAGCCCTAGTGCATAACCCCTATTATTATGCACTTTAATTTATGCTTGTGCATTAAGTTTAATGAATTGAATGAAACCCACTTGCATATATATATCCTTATCCTATGAGACTTACTAGTATGACTGGATCGTGTAGATTTCTATGTTATAGGACTCCGGTAGAAGTTGAGTGATTGCCTGTTACTCGCTAGAGATAGGAAATATATTATTTTTGTTATTATATTACTATCACATGGAAAATATATGAATGATAATGGGAGACCGGGTGGAATTGTAATTTGGATCTGGACTTGGTTTTGCATTTGACCGAGGCTCGGATTGCACTTGTTCTGCCTATGTCGATTAAGGACCAACAATTGCATTGGATTCTAGTCAGGTCATAGACTTATTATCTTGAGCACATACTTGTTTATGGGAGCAGGGAAGGCTCGTTGCTCTCTTGTCGTGGGTTCCGGCTCTTTCCAGACCGATGGATTGGAGGTGGAGATGGTGGACGTCTAAGCACCACACAGATTCTGAACTTAGGTGTGGGGGCTTGGGGTCCAAGTTTGGATGGGGACTTGGAACACTTGATAGAAGAGTGGTGGGTTGGTCCTGCCTGTGCCTGGGGTACAAGCGGGGCGTATGTTTTGGGGTACCCAACTGGACACATTGATTCACGAATCACCAGGTAATCCAGTACGACTTGTCTACAATCTAGCACCATAGTAAGAACTAGAATATGAAAGATGGAAAAATGGTTCTGATTGCTTACCACCTGCATGAAAATAGCACATGTGCTTACATAGAATGGTTAGTTAATGAACTAATAATGACTGCTAATAAAATTGAATATAAGGATGCACATTTAGTAATGCTTCCTGCAGATGCAATAAACCCATAAGCCAGATAGCCTTGCATATCCTTGGAGTCTTTTCTTTCCTATTGACAGGTAAGTCTTGCAGGGTACAATTGAATACTCTGGGTTTGTTCTACCCTGTTGCAGGTGATAGGAATATGTGGAGCTGACACTTGTGTGTGGAAACCTCCTGGTAGGCTCAGTGAGGATTTCCTTAACGTTGCGGACATATACTTTAATTGAAACTTTCACTCAAAATTTTTTACAATGGAAAAACTTATAATCTGCTATGATGTATATAATGGATCATCATGTTAATGTTTAACTTGTCATTAAATGATTTTATTTCCGCTGAAACTCTAGTAGCATGGTTATATTCTGCTGTTATAAACAATAAATATTATACTCTGATGTTGCATGGAAAGTGATGTAAGAAATGACTTAAGAATTGTGTAAGCTTTATTCGCTCATTTGTGATCCTAATGGAAAAATATGGATTTTTGGGTTCTCTCTTGGGGTGTGCCTGACGGAACTATGTAATTTAGTGTCCTCCCTTGAGTACTTAGTGTCTAATAGAAGACAAGTACTTCTAGGAGGCATTAGATTAGGCTGTTCTACCACACTGGGCACCCAAAACCAAAACCCGAACTGAAAACCCGAATTCGTCCCGAACACCAATTCGCATGAAAATTCATCCCTGAAATTGAAACCTGCGGATCCCCAAAACCCAATGGATTATCCAAATCCATGCCTAGGGTTGGGGCCTAGTGTTTCGATTCAGTAGACATCGCCCTAATTCAGCAGACATTGCTCAATTTACGCTCGCGGAGCGATGTTTGGCCGCGCCCTGAAATCAGGCATCACCAATCCAAATGTCTAGGGTCTAGGGGGACTGCGGGACTACGGCTGGGGCCTGGGGGTACTGCCTACCCACTTCAGCCCTCAGCTGGTAGACTAGAAGTGCCAATGACTAGCACTTGTTCTGGCTGGGTGCATAAGCACTGCGGCACCTGTAGCTATTGGGCGCGCTAGCCCCTGCTCCTCTGCTTGCTGTGGCCGCCTAGCCAGTGGGTGTATAGTTTGAGGCACCAAAACATGGAAGCTATAGTGCTAGGTGCCAGGGTGCATGGTGGTGGGGTTGGCGGCCGGGCGGGCGGCTGTGCCGCACGTCCCCTTGGGTGGGTGGCAGCTGTTGACAGTTATTAATGTCAATCATAAACCGTCAACATATCCTACATATATACTTAATTCTATCACCAAACATAAACCGTCAACATATCCACAAGTTTTGGTGAATATTTGTATAAAATAGAATTTATCTAGAAAACAGGCCTAGGACCACTATCATACACTCTAAACAAGCAAACCGACGACAACAAGTGATTCAACTCATGAAAACTGCAAAAGGCAACTCAAGACGGAGTCTAGGTCCCATCACATGAAGGGGAGGCCCACTTGCCAAAGTGGTAGGTAGGCCAGCCTAGTGGGGAGGCCAGCTAGCCCACTCTAGAGCCCGTTCACTCTCTGCCGCCTCGTATGCGTTTCTAAGATCTACACCGTTAATTTTAAGGTGGTTTTAAGTCTGTTTATCCAACAGTGATCGAGGGAGTTGACGTGGATCGATGGCGTGACAATGCCTTGCCCCCTACTCCATCTCCCCTATATAAGGAGCCCTCTACGCCCTCTAGGAGGCCATCAATCCCATAGAGATCCATCTCTCATTAAGATCAAGATACACCACAAGAGAGAAATCTTCACAAAGCTTTCAAGATGTAGAAGTAGAATAGCTCTAGTTGAGAGTTAGGGAGAGTTGAGCCATGCTCAGGTTCTAGAGAAATATTTGGAGGTTGGGTATATCTTTGTATCTTTGCAAGACTTATGCTTTAATATAGTTATCTTCTCTATTTACTTTTATGCCTTTCATGTGTATGGTTAATATAGTTATCATATCTTAGCATGGGATCTATGCTCACATCGAGTGCTTTAGTTATCATATGTGACTAGCATAGTAATTCGTAGTATAGACATGGTGTCTAGACTATAGGTTACCTGAGATTGTGCTCAATCCTACGGTTAGTTGTGGTAGCCCCAGGGGTGATAGCTTTGTCAGGCCGTTGTAATCCACCATGTTAGGATGGGTGTTCGTAGAGCTTTAGGCAGTCTTCCCCCAACTATGCTTTCTCACCCCCCTCGAGAGTTGGAAAGGTACTGTTGCTCTAAAATGTTATTGTATATGATCGCTATATTTACCCATGATTTAGTTATACCCTATAGAACCAAAGTAATAGAGAAGTATTTAGGAACCTTGAACTCACCCATTGTCCTCTCAATTTAGCTAGACCACTCATTTATGGAATTCTCTTATGTGTGTGTTATTATTCATAACTCTTATCATAAACAACACTTACCCCCACTTTAGTTTAGTTGGTATACAAGCTAGTAGATACATGATGGTAAACTATAAACTTCTTTAACCATTGTTTCCCTGTGGATAAATACGATATCTTGGAATATTCCTGGGTGAAAGCTACAGTGGTATCCATGCGCTTGAGGATTTATCTATGTGTGTTTAAAATATACCAACAACAGCCAATGTGTGGATTGGGTGGTGAGACACGAGTCTGAGGTGAGGTGAGGCGAGGCCTTGAGGGTCTGAGGCTAAGCGACTGAGAGTTTTAGAGTTATATACTTAGGGTTACTAGATGGGTTGTTAGTGGCCTCTATTGTTTTGAGGCCCTGATGGTGCTCCGCAGGTGAAAATGGTGATCCGCCCCGAACCCCTAACCTATGGTGATCTGCCCCAAACCCGCAACCTTTTGGGTATCCAACCCTAAAAATCCATGGGTGCAAAACTATCCCCAAAACCAAACCGATGGAACCAAAACCTACGAATATCCGAACTAAACCCGACCCACTACCATCCTTAATCCCCATCCCTTATTATATAGTCCAGGGGTGTGAGGTTATAGATAAAATCATTGTCACATTAGGTTACTGGTTAGTTTTTAAGCCAATGACAATAGATTAAATCCATTTCTATGTATATCTTGCATAAGTCTTGAATGCCATGTTGGTGAATACCCATGGGTTGGAGTCATCATAGGCCAGTCAGCCCGACCCATCCTTGCTTAGGGAGTTGGTTATGGCCATGGTGAGGGTACCTAGGACCCATAGGGTGTGTTTGGTTTCCTAGCCTGCTTCTAGCTTGGCTACCATCTAAGCCTGGGCAGCCTTGGCCTGCTCCCACCAAGCTAATCCATAGTTGTTTGGTTGCTTGCATTATCTAAGCTTGGCTAACAAATGGAGTGTTTGGTTGCCTGGTTTACTTTGTATACAATCACCTCTTCTTAGAGCTAGTAACTTTACCCATATGACACATTATCACAAATAGGTGGTGGGCACCTCGTCATTGGTGGAGGAGGATGCGATGATAGCAATGAGGTCATAGCGGCTGACCAAGATGAGCTCCTCATGGGTGGGAATGCATGGATGCCTAGGATCTGGCCGAGGAAGTGAGTGACCGGCGCAGGGACGTTGGGGAGCTAGAAGGAGTTGGAATACTGAGGAGCTAGAACGCATGGGGAGCTACAACATGTAGATGCTATGGAGCTCGATCGGATGTGGTCACTAGAGATCTAGAAGGAGCTTAAGTGGTGGCCTTCGCCCACTTGCCCATATTGTTAGTGGCTACCCATGGCTCCGACCGTGTTGAGCGATGAGGAAGGGTTGGGGCCGATGGCCATCACGCGCGCAGTCAAGTGTCAATCGGTGATGGAGGACAACATGGGTTGCTATCTCATTGTCGAGATGCTTGGGTGGAGGAAGAGATTTTGCTGAAGATCGAGATGCATGGGTGGGTAAGGAGATGCACGGGCAATGACGGAGATGCACGGGTAGGTGTGGAGAACCTATATTGGTGATTAGCCAAGTCTAGCTCCCAAAGAATGACCAGCTCCTGTGTTTTTCTAGAGCCAGCTAGGGGTGGTTGGTAGCTCCCTGGAGCCTGGCTTTAGCCTACAAATAGGGAACCAAACTGCCTAAATAGAGGTTGAGCCATAACTAAAGTATGAATGTGAGTGCTTTCTACATCAAAGTGCTGCAAGTGCCCCGAATGCATTTTTCGACATGCGTGAGAACTTTTATTCACTAGTCATGGTTCAACATGTTCAAGTGAATGAACATGGTGGGTCTATCTCATTAACCATGGATTGATTCAAAGAACCAGTCATATTGTAACCACTAAGCCATTATCTTTTTTTATCAATGAGTGTGCGATGAGCACACGTAGTGGGTGTATCCCTTGAGCCTCGAGCTAACTTAGTAAAGCCAGGTGAAGTGTATTTAACTATAACTTCTAGGTAGCTATGTGATCTAGGAGTTATTTAGTACTCATTAGTTGTCCCTCGTAATGTGCATCGAGTGGTCATTTGGCATCGACATAGGAGTCGTCCCTTACGGGCATGCCGAGTGGTGTATATTGTACAAAGCCATTCGTTTGATGATGTAAAATGATATAACGATATTTGCATATTAGAGGCCAAAATATCATGCTCAATGAGAAATAATGGGTTAGTTTGAGTGTTGACTAAGTACCCATCTAATGGCAACACAACATTATTGTCCTAGTTGGACACACCATTAATTCTAACATGTTCTGCTTAGTGACATCGCTTCCTCGAGTTGATCTAGGGTTTTAGAGTCCTTTCCATGGAACAATCTCCTAGAGTCTGAGTTGGAACTCTATTAGGCACTGTGACATCCAAGTCCTTTGAGTGACTCAGTTGTGGCCGACTAGTGATGTGCTATAATGAGTTGTTCACTCTATAGATGTTGGGGCAGCTGCAAACACATTCATACCACAAATTTATGAACCCTAGGCAATGTTAGGTGTAGCCCACATGCCTATGTGGTGTGGGGTGAAGATGGACTAGTGATTTTGTGAAAGGTCATGTGCCCATTGTGGGCTATTGAATTCTATTGTGGACATTGAGTGTAGTGGTGGGTCAAGGGAAGCTATGGGATGTCTAGCTGCGCATTGGGAGGCATAGTCGGACGTGGGACAATGAGTCATGATGTAGATTGAGTGAAGCCATAGGATGTGAGTGATGCTACAAACATAAAGTCCAGCGATAGTTCAATTGATGTCGTAGGTCACCGAGTTGTGGCACATACTAGACACTGAATGAAGCTATGGGATGCCTAGTCATGTTGGGTATTGTCAGCACAAAATTTTGTCCCATGTCGAGGGCACACAAGCAAGCTGGAAGGGTCTACTCGATGGAGCTAGAGATCCACCTAGCTTCAACGTAGGGATTATCGATCCTGCGCACTCCTCCCGAGACATGCTAGTTAATTTGACCCTGCAATTGACAAGGGGAGAATGCTAATAAGTAATTTAAGGTAGAATATGCCGGTATTGCTAGACAGTCCCGAATGTGCGGCTCTAAGAGCCAGTGAGGAAGGAGATCGACTAAATTGTCGATTCCGGCATACTCATAAGAATAAATTAGTTAAAGCTCAAGGAATTATGAAAGGTAAATCGGTTATTGTTCAGGATGAATCTCATTATTTAGACAAATATTAATCAATGGCAATAGGATGTCAACAATAATCAGTTTATGCTGAGCCAATGACTGTAAGTAACTGAATCCCTTTTTACAAAAGAAGCAGCTTATCATCATTTAACCATTTAATAGAGATAAATCTAATGAACATATTAGATCTCATCTATCGTTATGACCAGTGGGGCATGAGGTAGAATGATGTAGGCCATAGAAACAATGATAAATTTGATGACCCTAACTTATTACTAATATCAGTGGGGCATGAGGTAGAATTATGTAGGCTGTAATACAATAATAAGATCATGGGGCTAACACATCTTTCAACCTATCTTTACTTCAACGGTCTCATGATGTGAAGTGCATATATGAAAGCACTTGATATCGGCTAAAACAACCGATTTAGGCATAGCGCACAGTTAAGGTCATGCCCTATCAGGAACAGATCTACCAAATAACGACCCCCACTCCATGGTGCTAATAGTGGGGTGTGAGACAGAATCACATAGGCCATGATAATAGGCCATGGAACATTTTTCGTTAGCCAATAGATCTATTCAAGACCAGACATGCCTTAACCGCACACTATGCATGATCAAGATTAACATAAAACAACCGATAAAACATAACTCATCGTTTAAGATGTAGATTAGATCAGTTTAGATTAACAAATGATGGATTAAACAGGATATAAGGCCGATCTAGATCAATCCCAATCGGGCGAAGTGATATTGGTGTAATTAGATAGATAATGAAAGCAATAAGCAATATCGGTAAGTTAATGAGTCTATCCAAAGGACGCCACCCTTAGATAGAGCCAATAACTTGACCTTAATCTAGTTCGAGCAGTGGAGGTTGATTGGATCGATGCAGCCGTACAAACAGAAGTATATGCCATGATGGTACTTATAGACAAGCCAGAGGTCGGCCGGACTGATGTAGCCTTGCTTGCTGAAGAACTTATCGAGATATACTCTACTCCTACTCCTAAGGGGTGGCCAGAGCCGAAAAAAGTAAGTAACTTGTATTTGATTGATTGTGTGTCCTTTATAATAGTCGGGGTCCAATATTTATACCCAGAACCTACGCATGATTTCTACTTAAGCACAACTCATCATAATTTTTGGCCTAAGAGAAAATATTCCTAATTTAAGATAACTTGGACCTTAATCTTTCTCTTTTTGTAGAGTCCACCATGTTTTTTCCTGGCATCGATCATAGCTTTTGTCGTTATCTGCTGGCGCTATCTAAAGAAAGCCGATTCCAGTGTTGCATTCAAATCAGATGATACCGACCTTCACGCGATCAATTCCTTGATATGATCTTGGGAGTTTCGAGTCCTCACAATTCCTCTTCCAAATTTTGGTGTAAACACATGCCCTCCAATTTTGGGATAAAAGTAATTTTGTTCCAAAATTATCACGTTTGTACCCCCGATAGGTCCATAGTCACGGGTAGAGAATCTTGATCTAGGGTCTACTATTTGTCACCATCTATGTCAGCTCATGAGCCCACGCTTCAAAACCTTTGCGAGAGCATCATTGCTTCATGGGCGCTTGGATTCATCTTTCCAGGCCAGCTATAAAATGTCTATCCGACTCTGGCAAGAGCAACTCAATAATTCAGCTATGTTTCTCTTCCATTTGCTCCCTTGAGTGCCTCTGACTCCATCAGACCCTCCATGGTCTATCTTTTTGCTATGAAGATCTTGAGCGGTTAGAAGAATTCTTGTGCATAGGGTGATTGTGTCGCTCATCTTAGCACCTTGTCGAGCAAGAGGATCAACTACTGTGGTTAGAAGAATTCATGTGATATCACCCGAGTCTTCTTTCCATTCTTGTAGAGCTATTCTAGTGTTTGGAAGGGCTAAAATGTGTGGACACCTTCCCCTTGTTGGCTCCATCAAATGCCCATCAGGAAAGCCATAGGCTTCTTTCCCGTAGTTTCCTAGTCACCGAGAAATCAGCTGGGCATCTATTAGGCAGGTGGCTTTTTCCCTTCTATGGCATAATCTTATCAATGGGCTAATGTGACTTGGTTTATGATGACCTTCGGCCTTGTGGGGATTCGGACTCCCTTTAAGCCAAAGAATCCTTGGTGGGTTGATTACTAGTCAATGTAAATCTTTTGTATCCATCCCACAATATTTTGTAATTATGAGAAGCAATAAGTTCGAATCTGTTATCTTTTCGTTATCCGCCCCCTGAATTTCCATAGTGTCAATCCGTTTCCATATCTGACTTCAATTTCACACCCCCGACAAAATCTAACTTCTCACCTTCCCGGGCTATATATACGGGCCACGGCTGTGGATCGAAAAACATCATGCTTCATCTCAAACCTTTCACATTTTTAGTGTGGTTTCTACTTTCCCATAGGTTTGAGATCATGAAGAACAACAAGAGGTCTACTGAGGAGGCCCTCAATGGATCTGCATCATCATGCCAGTGCCTTCATCATCAGGAGGGTGCAACTCGTGATGCTCTTACTGCCTCGGGGCATAGGGCTGACTCCGTTCAGCCTTCGAGGTTCTCTTCGTCAATAGCTCACCACCAGCGTCCCTTCTATCTGAGGAGGCAAGTCGATAATGATGACCTACTCACCTCCATCAACAGGCATGGCCAAAATCTCGCCAATTGTCTTTCCCTTGTAGAATTGGCTCTGGCCATGGTCCGATGCCGATCGCCTCCTAAGGCCAATTAGGTGGATGATAGGTTGGCCAAGGCCGAGGCTAGAATCGCAGGTGAGATATCTATCATAAATTTTGCTTCCTCTCAATCTCATTTTCAAGATTTTGATCATCTCCCCTTTGAATCTTCTAGATTTGTCCGCTCAACTTGAAAGCCTCTAATTGGTTGTGAATTATGTGGTAGGGTTCATCAACTCTAGAGGCACCATCCTAGTGGTTCATCTACACAACATCCCAAACCGTGTCAGGGAGGTCGCCTTGCATGGCGTTGGCTACTGCACAAGCTCGTTACGGCCATGAACTTCGGTTTCTTCCCCATGGATTTCCAACCGTGGCGCACACTGGGGATCATGAGCGCCTGGTTGAGGATTTCTTCAGCGTCGCCAACTCCATAGTCTTTATTTCCTAGGCTGATGATATAGTAACCAAAGTGTTTTTCGGCCCGTAGTTTGTAATAGGTGATATTTAGCAAACAATTTCTCCGTCTTGAGTGATCTTCCTTTGCTTCGTATTTATATGCATCACTTTGTCCATGTTTGCTTTGCTTCTATAGGTGATACACATCGTACCAGCTTTTACCCCTTTGGGTTTATTTTTGCACTAGAGGTGATACCTTTCTGGTATTGGCTATTAGAGCCGACGACTGAACAAATCGATTGTCAAGTATTAATCTAGACGCTAGGGTAATATTTCTTTAGATATTTCCAATTGATTGCTTTGCCAAATTCTTCCTCTCCCTTTAGTGTTTCCAAAATATAAGCATTGCCAGGCGCCCAATGTTTGATTCGATAAGGTCCTTCCCAATTAGGTGACTATTTGCCAAACTTACTGTCCTTTGACCCGATCGACAATTTTACTTTTTAGACCAAGTCTCCTTCAGAAAGTTGCTTAATCTTGACCTTTTTATTGTAATATTTTGCAACCCTCAGTTTATTGGCTTTAATATTTTCAAGAGCACCCAGCCGAAGGCAACTCAAGTCCTCTAAGTTATCTATTATAAGATTGTTGTAGACTTTGGCTGACTAATCATTTTGCAATGTAACATGCCTCGATCTAGTCTGAACTTCCCAAGGAAGAACTGCATTATGGCCATACACAAGTTCATAAGGCAATGTTTTAATTGATCCATGATAGGCCATCCTATATGCCCATAGTGCCTCATTAAGCGTTGAATGCCACTTCCTTGGCTGTTCCTCAATCTTTTTCTTGACTAGCTTAATCATAATCTGATTGGACGCCTCTGCCTGGCCATTAGCCTGAGCATAGTAAGGAGAAGAATTTAGTAGCTTGAGTCCCATACTGGCAGCAAAATCTTTGAACTCTTATGATGTGAACATTGTCCCTTGATCAGTAGTTATAGTTTGAGGAATCCCAAAATGATACACAATATGTTCCTTGACAAAATCAACCATGTTCTTTGAGGTTACCATCTTCAAAGGAATTGCCTCTACCCATTTAGTAAAGTAATCTGTTGCTACCAATATGAACTTATGTCCTTTGCTTGAGGGCAGAAAAATCTGGCCAATTAAATCAATTCCCCAACCTCAAAATGACCATGGCTTGATTATTGGATTCATGGCCGATGCAAGCAATTTCTAGACACTACCAAAACATTGACAGTCCTGGCACCCCTTGTAATATTCAAAATAGTCCTCCAATATCGTTGGCCAGAAATATCTAGTTCTACGAATAATCCATTTCATCTTATAAGTCAATTGATGAGCTCCACATATCCCTTCATGCACCTCACCCATCAACACCTTAGCTTCTTCTTGATTTAAGTATTTGAGCAACACCCCATCAACTATTTTATAATATAGCTGATCATCTAGTAAAACATACTTAGTCGATTTATACCTTAGCTTTCTGGTAACTTTCCATGTTGGATTCCTAAGGTAGTCGGCTATTTCAATTCTCCAATCATTACTCGAGGTTTCACTACTCAAGACTTCTTGAAACACTCGATAACCTAAAGTGCTTTGAGCTAGACGATTAGCTTCTTGATTCTATGCCCTTGAAATATGTTGGAAAGAGACATGAGGAAGCTCTTTTAGCAACCTTTGACATTCATCATAATATCCCCTCAGAGTATCTTCTTTGCACTCATATAGGTCGATCAACTGATTAATAATTAACTATGAATCTCCAAATACTTCAATTGCTTCGGCCTTTACTTCATGAAGAAGTTGAAGTCCCTTAAGAATAGCTTCATATTCCGCTTGGTTGTTGGTAATCATTGGTTTAGTTGGAAGAGCAAACTCAAAACTTGCCCCCCAAGGCAAAATAATAACAATGTCCTTGCCACCACCTTGCTTGCATGATGATCCATCAAAGAATAACATCCAAGGCACTAGCTCTACATAATTAATGCTTGGCTTATGATGCTGGGTGACAAAATTAGCCATTATTTGTCCTTTGACTGCTTTAGTCGATTCGTACTTCAAGTCAAATTCTGATAATGCGAGAATCCACTTTCCCACTCTTCCATTCAGTATTGGCATTGATAACATGTGCTTAATCACATTAGCCTTGGAAATAACTATACATTCGGCCAATAATAAGTAGTGTCGCAACTTAGTGCAAGAGAAATATAAGCACAAGCATAACTTTTTGGTGGGAGAATATCTTGTCTCTAGATCTAGGAGCCTTCTACTCAGATAGAAAACAACTCGCTCTTTTCCTTCAAACTCTTGCATCAAGGCCGACCCAATTGTCTTGTCATCAGCCGATATGTACAACTTAAAAGGCTTACCTTGCTGAGGAGGGACTAGCACAGGTGCACATTTTATGTATTCTTTTATCTCTTCAAACGCCTTTTGTTGTATGTCACCCCACTTGAATTCTTGATCATTTCTCAACTTCAACAAGGGAGAAAACGGTAGAATTCTTTTCAACAAATTTGAAATGAATCTTCTAATGAAATTAATCTTACCAAGCAGAGATTGTAACTCTGTTTTAGTAGTAAGGGGAACTGCCTCATCAATTGCTTTTATGCTTTTCTAACCAACTTTAATTCCTCTCTCGTGGACCATGAAACCCAAGAATTGTCCAGCTGAGGCTCCAAAAGCACACTTATTAGGATTCATCTTTAGACCATGTTTTCTTGTGCATTCTAGAGTCTCCCGCAAATCAGTTAGATGTTCTTTGTACCCTTTGGATTTTGTCATCACATCATCGATGTAGATTTCAACAATCCTGCCGATCAACTTATGAAAAATATAATTCATCGCCCTTTGATAAGTTGCACCAGCATTCTTTAGACCAAAGGTCATCACAACCCACTTGAATAAACCGATTGCGCCAGGGCACCTGAAAGTGGTCTATGCTATGTCTTCTTCAGCCATGAAAATTTGGTTATATCCTACATTGCTGTCCATGAAGCTAATAACCTTGTGCCCGGCTGCTGCATCTATTAACATATCAGCTATCGGCATCGGATAACCATCCATGGGTGTGGCTTTGTTTAGATCCCTAAAATTGATGCAAACTCTTAATTTTTCATTCTTCTTATACACAGGGATAACATTTGATATCCACTCTACATATCGGCACGGTCGGATAAACTTTGCTTCTAATAACCTTTTAGTCTCCTTTTTGATATCATCAAGCACGTTCAGGTTGAATCTCTTTGGAGCTTGTTTAAACGGTCGATACCCAAGTTTGATTGGCAACCGATGTTCAATAGTTGATCGGTCTAGACCAGACATCTCATAGTATTCCCAAGCAAAATAGTTTTTAAATTCCTTTAATAAATCAACTAACTCTCGCTTATACTCAGGATCCAACTTGCCACTTACATACATCGCCCTAGGTCTATCTCCAGAACCAATATCTACCTCTTCTAATTCATCGGCCGACGTAAAGCCATGTCCTAGTTTGCCATCTGTACCATCTATTGGATTATCCATTAAGACAAATTTTAAAATCCAACTGCTTGGATCGGTTGTTGGCTTTCACTATTGACTCTAATGAAGCCTCCTTCCCATATCTTGCTAGAAAAGCATTCAAAGTCTCCTAGCTCCCAAAAGACTAGATCGATTGTTGCAATACTTACAGACTCATTAGCGTGAACCAGTTCGACATCATCTCTATGCCATTGAATCAAACACAAGTGCATGGTCGATGGTACATAATAGTTCGCATGAATCCAATCATGACCAAGGAGCAAACTATATGACCCTTTCCATCGATGACGAAGAACATGGTGAGCAGAGTCTTACTCTCGATTGTCAGTTCGACATTCATTGCCCCCCAGGTCTTAGACACATTACCCCCAAAGTCCTTAAGCATCATGTCAGTCTTAATCAGATCTCTTGGTCCCTTGACAAGTTTACAAAAAGTGGTGTAAGGCATGAGATTGATAGAAGCACCTCCGTCCACCAACATCTTGTTCATCGGCTTCCCATCAACAAAACCTTTCACATATAAAGCTTTTAAATGCTGATGCTTGACTGGTTTCTCAAATATTGCTTGCTATATAACCATCAACTTGGCAACTATCTCCTCATACTCCAATTCATCGAAATCTGAATAAACTTCTTGATCTGCCAGAGCTCTGAACTCTAATGGCAACAGAAAAGCCATTTGAATATTAGCCAATGGCTGCCTTTTATCGGCTGTCTGCTTAGCACGCCATACTTGAGGTTTACCAGATGCTTGAGCCTATTCCAACTCTCTATTCCTTAGGCGTTGCACCCTTCTCATCTGGCTTCTTGTCAAACCTCCTGGACACCCTTGGCCTTCCTGCCAAACGTATTCTTTCTTGTTACTCTCTTCTTCATAATCAACCTAGTTTTGATTGACAACCCTCTTTCCAAGCCGATTATGAACACTTCCATTTTTAAGCGCCGATCCATGTTATCATGATGATATGCATCTTGAGCATGGATAGACCGGCGATTGGCTTGAGATTGCCTAAACTCCCAATACTGATTATTGCACTCTAGACAGCTATTTCTGATAGGCAAATTCAAACCTTCGTTCCAGCAATGTCTGAAGAAAGGACAATTCCAATGCAATTCGGCTTGCTTTCTTTCATACCTCTCTTTTTCCTATTGATGCTGGTATTCTTGCTTTTCAAACCAATGCTGATAATCCTTATCCTTCTGCCGCTGCCATTTACTCAACAGAATTCGAGATGTAACTTGCAGCTTTGTCGCCCCTTCTTTTGATGTTTCCCCCTGCTCATATTGGCTCTTTTGCTTGTCATGACGTCTTCTAATTTCTCTGTATTCGTCAGCTGATATTTGCTTCTTGGGAACTATTGTTCGAGCTTCTCTTGATTTGGTTAATGTTAGGACCTTAGTCTTTTCTTTAAACAGCCTGGCATCAACCATGTTTTGATTTCCTTAGAAAGGATTATCATCAACTTTTATTTTCTAAGGCATATCAAATTTGAGTCTTCCTTGCTAAATAGGCCTCTATATATGCTGCCAAAAAATTCTGCATTCATTAGTGGAATGAGAAGTAGTGTTATGGAACTTGCAGAACTTCTTATTCTTCAACTGATCAGGGGGCAACATAACATGATTATTAGGCAACTTGATCTGTCCCTTCTCGAGCAAGAAATTGAATGGCTTGTCTGATTTTGTGACATAAAAGTCATAGCTCTCCTCGACTCCTTTTCCCTAAGGATTTGGCACCATTACTGTCTTTTTGCCCCAATTCCATTTAGCTACGGCAACCTCTTCTTCTTCATCCTCATAGCCATCATCGACTAAATATGGATTATAAGCTTTGGCCACTGTGGTACTCTTATGGAATTGGGTATCTCTGCGCATACTCTGAAATTGGCTATTGAGTGCCACTACTTGTTGAGCCAATTGACCCAAGTTATCAAATTCTTGTCCCAGCAATTTTCTTTCCATGTTGACAACATCCCTTGAACGGCCAAAGCGGCTAACTGATCATCAGCCAAACTTAGTGAGAAGCACAAATTCCTAGTCTCTCGGAACCTCTAAAGAAACTCAGTGCTAGATTTGTTAGTTTTCTGCCTTATAGTTGTTCAAATCGGTAATCTTCTTTTCTCCAGTCCTAGTATAAAAATATGTATTAAATTTCTTCTCTAGGTCAATCCAATTGGCAATGGAGTTGACTGGTAGTGATGAAAACCAAGTGAAGGCTAGCCTTGATAGGGACAAGGAGAAGAAAACAACTCGATGGGCCTCTTCAAACGGATGCTTCGCTCAACTGTGTAAGATACCGATTTGACATGTCAGTCGGTATCTTACACAGTTGGGCTCCTAGAGTTGGCAATGCAGGGATTATTGATCTTGCGCACTCCTCCCAACACATCAATCAGGGCCAGCCTTCACTTGGTGGATTATCGATCCTGCGCACTCCTCCTGACTGACATGTCAAATCTTACACCAGTTGACCCTACAATTGATAAGGAGAGAAAGCTAATTAGTAATTTAAGACAGAACAGGCCGGCGATATATACATTCTTTATTTAGTGGAAAAGCAAAAAAATATAGGTAGGGGACTCCCCTACTGATTCGGTAAAAAACGAACAAAATAAAAAATCAACCTCCATATGCTTGGTATAACCATGAAATCATCCCTATATTATCACACCATAGGCAAGGAAATCAATTTTGAGGAACACCGAGTTTGCCAAGAACACTTTGAAACCAAATAATCTCCGCATTAGCATTGGCCAACGCTTTGTACTCAGCTTTAGTACTAGCTCGGGATACTATTTGCAAGCACTCCATGAGACAAGATTCGGTCCAAGAAACACAACAAAGCCTCCGGTGGAGCGGCGATCATCAGCACTGCTAGCCAGGTCTGCATAAAGAAAACACTCAAGAATAGGGATGAACATTTGCCCATGGCAAATCTAGAATAAATTACTACCGTGGTCGGCATAGACCCATATGACCGAATTTTATAGTAATCTAACACTATGGTCAATATTCATAATATAGACACAAATATTAATAATGATGGCATATTGCATAATCAAGCATTTATATGAAGAAATAAAATTAGCAATATTATAATAAGACAATTAAATTTTTACAATAGTGGTTACCTCAAATTTTACTCTACAGGTCAGCCATTCATATTAAGTAATCTATGACATCATCATTTGGGATTGCATCAATATATAGATGCTTGTTCCATAAAGCAAATGATACAGTTATTCATAAATCTATCCCAAATACGATTTCATAGATCTATCTTCACAATTTTCACTATTGAAAAAACCCTTTCCACTGATGTTGTGACGATAGGAATAGGAAGAACTAGCACAAGTTTGTTTGATATACCAAAGGAAAAGCAAGCAACCATGATTAAATTATTAGAAATCAGAAATTTCCTTACCTGACATCTTTGCTCTAGTCAGCGAATGTTTCTACTACTCAATCCTTATTTGCTAATAGGAAAAAAAACTCTTTCTACAGTTTGCGTATGAATTCTGATTATATTAATCAACTGAAAAAACCATCAAAATTTAAGATCCAACTTGAGCAGTGAGCAATTACTAGCAGGGGCATATGTGCGGGCGTCAATACTAGTAGAGATTTGGCATTTTGGTGTACCTATAGGCTCGAAAGGTGTAGGACAGTGGGAGCGGAGAGGCTTAGAACCTGACGCCTGTGACAGGTGACCGGTCAACGGCAGAAGGCGCCGGAGATGCATGGCGCTAGGCCATGAGGCCGTGAAGAGCAAGCAGGTCGACTTTTGCACCTCTGGGCTTGCATAGATGCGCTGTTTGTTTGAGTCTACGACTCTGTCCACACAGCAGGCTTTGCAGCTTTCTGGACTTTAGCAAATGAAACAAGATGTATTCTCTTGGGGTTCAAGCTGGTGAGAAAACACAGAGCGCAAAGTCTATTAGCTACGGTCGCGCTCCGTCGACCACACGACGTGGGCATGACGTGGGGTGGCCCAGTAGCCACGCTAGGAGACGAGCAGCTCACCGGTGTCAGGGTTCCGGCGTTAGAGAATCTTATCTCCGACGACTATTGAAGGACATTTTACAGGGCGACAGCCGTGACACAGTGGTGGGCGGGCGAGACGACAACGGAGCGGGGCGGTGGGGGCGCCACAGGCCAGGGAGGTGGAAGTTGGAGACGGTGGATGGGTAGGATTGGCGGCGGGGGCGTCACGGTGGAGGTCACCGGTGCCCTGTGATTAGTGGAGGGCGGGGTCGAGGGGCAGAGACGGGTGGCGGGTGTCTCAGTGAGGCGCTGGGAGCCGCCGGCCGTCGGGGGTGGAAGCTCGGGGCACATGCGGGGGTGAGGACAAGGACGATGTTGCCAGTGGGCTACCTTGTGGTTAGGGGAGAGCGGGGTCGAGGAGGCGGTGGCGGAGGTTGGTGGGGCTGCCAGGGGCGAGAGCCACTGGCCGTAGGTAGTGGATGCCGAGGAAGGGGATGGCGGAGGAGGGGTGCCCGTGGGGTAGAGGGCGGTGGAGCAAAGCACGTCGCGAGGTGGAATAGGGTCATATGTTTTCCAAACGCATGACCCGTCGTGTTTTACCTGGGTCCAAAACAGAGGGTACTAGGAGCTCTCAGAAGGTCATTGGGCCGGCTGACCGCGATGGGCTACTGTAGATCCACTCCTAGCTGGTAAATATGCAATTTTCTCATTGTTGGAGATACCCTAAAGTGTTGAGTATCGTGTGATGTACTGTATCTTGCAACAACAATACCATATTAGGTCCAATATTTTCTTTTTCACAGGAAGGAAATGTACGTGTGCATCGACTCTGAAGTGCAAAGATTCCGAACACAAGAGAGTAGGCCATTTTGCTAATGAGCAAACTATCAATGCATTGTATCTAGACGGTCCTAGGACCATTTTAGACTTTACTGATGCAAAGGAAAACAAAAAGAGGAATGCCCAGTGATGCTCTCAAGATCGATGTAATCAAGCCGTCTTTCGCACTTTGTATGGAAGAATTCAGAATTGAACATTGATAAGGTCAAGAGATTTGATGTATATGTGACTTGAGAATGGACGACCTTCTTGGATAGTTGACAGACATGTTGGGCCGAATTGTTTAGTGGTGACATCCTTCAGACGACGAAATGCATGTTTCTTATAACAAGCAAGCCCATTGGACCCCCTGGTTCGCTTTGGTACCTCTCTTTTAGTTCTTTATTAATTTCAACCAATTGTCAGCTTGCCTGCCTGAACCAGCCATCCAAATTTGAGAATTCACAGTTTTTTTTTTGTTTCGTTGTACTGCCACATAGGGCGTACCCAGTGCAGAGAGCTCCCATACTATGCGGGGTTTGGGGAAGGGTGTCATATTTGCAATAATATATCATTAAGGGCTGTTCAGATTTTAGATAGGGACATTTTGTTTAGATAGGTGAACGGTGGATTAGATGGCCTACTTCAATAATTTTCCACGGATACCAGTTAGGCCGGGAATAGAGAGCACTAGACGTCAGTTGCATGATCAGGGCTTCTTCCCCTTAAAGGGCATTGACAAGTGACACTAAACATATTTCAGGCTTTCGATCCTATCCTATCCTATCAATAATGCAAATAGTGCAATGAGGCACTGCTTGCTGTATTTGGCATGTTTGAGGACTTCGAACCAACAAATTAAAGCAATATACGCACAACAATGAATGGTTTACAATCACTCTTAAGGACCATTAGTATATATATACAACTGCGCAAGGATGCTATTAGGGCAGACCTAAGACTACATCTGCGCGGCTATCAAACTGAGCACACAGAGACATGGAATTCGCCCTATTCATAAAACAAGATCCACACTCGTACGGACAAAAGCGAAGCGCACTTTAATTTGGAGTTATTCTTTTAACCCCTAAAGTGATTTAACTTTTGCATTCTATATCTAGGGTATGAATCTGATTCATTTGCGTGATTTCTCTGCCATATCTTTCGGCACAAAGCTACACTTGAGAGTACATTCCCCCCTATAGCCTAGTAAATTAAACAAAACGAAACGCTAGCTGCAGAGTAGCACAATAGTTAATCTCTGAAAAGAGATAACAGGGAGTTGAATTGGTGATGATATATTGATATAGGACCATGCTACAGAAGACTAGAGCATCTCAAGAGCTCCTTAAAGCAATTCTCTAATTTGCCTTTTGGCAAAAGGAAGGCTGCGCTCCAGCAGTTTGTAACTGCACTCCATAATAGATATAAATATTTGGTAGAACTTCTCAGCTCACAAATATACCCATGGGTTACGCTAGCTATTTGTCCGGGGGAGATCACTCCGCCGCTGTTTTCTCGCAGTTTTCCTCTCCCTTTCCATCTTCTGCCTGGGTTTTGGGATTTAAGAAACTAACTATTAAAACTACTACCTCATTTGTCCCAATATGGCAACACATTTTGCTTTCCAAATAGTCAAACTTTTTAAAATACGACTAATAAATATATAAAAAATACTAATATTAATAATTTGTACTAAGTCTCATTAAATTTGGTATAATAGTTTCATAATAAACATATTATGAGATACAAATATTGATAATATTTTTTATAAATTTAAGATTAAAATTTAAAAAAGTTTGACTACTCAAAAAATGAGATCACTCTCCATTTTATTCACTTGACATAATCATTGGTTACAAATAATGTGTAAAGATCTTTTGGAGATGCATAGCTCTGGAGACTGCTAAGTATCTGGAAACAAAATATAATGATATATTTGGCGCTTTCAGTTTTCAAGTCTCATACTATCTAATCGTGATTACTAGTTCAGGTAAGGTATGTATTCCAATGGTTGCATACACGATGAGCGTATCAAATGGATTTTCTTTATGGATATGGCTTTAACACCTTGTTAATTACTTGGTAAAATCTACGTGCGTCATCTTCAGGTTATTAAAATAAGCACAGGTGATTTGGTAAGATGTTGAGGTGGCATCATTAGCCTGTCATGTATCTTGAATTATTGGTTTCTGGTAACGATTCTGGTTCCGTTTGTTATTTATTATATTATAATAACTAGTAGTATTTGGTTACCTACATGTATTATCCTTCATCGTTTTTGGCTCAAGGTATCATTCTCCATTCACGTAAGTTATTTAGTATCATGCAGCATCTTCTTGTATGCTTTTTATTCCATACTAATGAGCCAAGTGCACAACGAACGGATCTAGGATTTTAATGAAAAGTATGTTGTAGTAAAATTTTACTATATAATTTAGCAAAATCCATTTGAATATTCGGCAAAGAATTACAAGTTTTCTCTATGATTCGGTATATAAGTATTTTAAATAGCATACCAAGTCTAAGATTCAACGACTAAGTTTGAAACTTGAATCAGTTACAAGACAATACACACTATAATAATAGTTCGAAATATTATTCATAACAGAAGCTTGTAATATTACTTCATTTTCGTGTATTTTCAAAAATATGTGCAATGTTCCGCTTTTCATCATAATTGAACAATTTTATCAACAAAATTCATAATGCATCAAGAAGCAACTCTAGCAAATAAATTAAGTCTAAGTACATGGTGGTAGATGATCTGATCTATTGAAACAAGAATTAAGTACATGTCATGATTAGATGATCTGAGTTCCTTAGAGATTAAAGAAACTAAAAGGTTACACTACATCACTCATGAGAAATAAGTGGTCTCATCTATGGAAACAAGATTAAGGTTCATCCACTAATTGATAAATGATCTGTGTTGGTGTTTTTTTTACCGCCAACCAATAGCCAACATATATTTATACTAGTTCAAGCAACGAATGTCCTACATCCAGTGATGGTGGAGAGCTTTATTACTTGTGTGTCATATGCAGGGTTGTATTGGTGTTGATGTTGTCTAGGACTACCGATCAACAAGATCCCCATTAAGGATGGCAACGGGGCGGAATCGGATCGGGTGGAGTCTCTGGGTGTAACACCTCTAGTGTTACGAGCTCGCTAAGCACTGAGATTATAGCCCGAGAAATAGATCTATTAATATAGTGAGTTAGTTTAATTAAATGCGATAATGAAAATCCTAACAAGAAAAATAGAAAAAGTAGTTTTAATTGTTTGGCACAAAAAAAACAATTTCTATAAACAAGAATAAAACACAACTTGTATTTAGTACTTAAATAAAATTGAAGAACAAGTTTAGTAGATGAAAATGTAACATTAACTTTTGGGAAATAGATGTTGTTAACTAGTGCTTTGGGAGCTTAAAGATCAAATTTCGTTATGACGGCAAACACTTGAATTTATGTTTAAAATACCATTTTTGACGAATTATATTGAGCGAATTAGTTAAATGGTGCTTATATATTTTGCTCTTACGGGTTAGTATAAGGTATGGACTATGGCATGAAGTATTTGTTGGTTGAGGTTAGCGAGGTTTAGATCTATTAAAAATTGCGACAAAAGAGTTAATGGTTACTTAGTCCTAACTGGAAACCTTAACGTAAGTATGAAGGGTGGTAGACAATGCTATTTTGGCATTTAATTTCTAACAAAAATGTTTAAACACTAGTTGCATGTTTTGGTATTGTTGATTGCATCAAAGTGAGTGCTTTGTGATGGTATATGGGTTGGTTTGGTTAGTGCTTGTTTTGGTCACTAGTTAAATGCCGTTAAATACATAGAACGTGCTGTTGGCCAGCTAGTTCTTGATCTTGGGCACTGGTTGACAGTCCCAAGTGGTACGTCTCTATCTTCCTCTCTAGTTCATCTTTGTCTGAGTTTGTTGCTACTACTAGTAGTCGTATATACCTTCTTGAGCCTTGTCGAGATGGTTTAGTCTTAACCGAGCTGGTTTGGTTTTGGTCGGAGCTTTAAAATTTGTGCACGCCATTGATAGTAGCCGCTCGGTCGGTGTTCGTGGTCACCATGTGCACGTGCATGGTGGGCGCCAGGCTCGACTGTTGCCGGCTGCGGTTTCTCCCAGCTGGCCAATGCGTGTGTTGCTGTCGTGTGCCCACTAACGCCGCGGCACACCCCTCGCCTATCTGCGCCCTCATGCTGTCCTGGCCACGCCGTGCCGCTGCGCCGCACGCAGGGCCAGGCCAATGCCTTGGTGGCCACCATCGGATCGACGTGGTGCTCGCTCCACTCCTCGTTCTACCTACCACGCCCGTCTATGCCTTGGAGCCCTGCCGTCGTGTCGCAACGGTAGCCGACCGCAGGAGCGATGGCGACGTTTCCCTGCCCGCCTTGATCAGCTAGCCGACATCGGCGCGCCGCTTGGGTCTGGCTGCTTCAATTCATGCACGCCAAGCCAAGCCTACCCATCGCTTCGCCTAGGTGCATGTGTTAGTGGCAGCTAGTGGCTGGGGCCATCATCTTAACCCTCTTCCATTGTTCGCCTGCTCTTTCGCTCAACCACCGTGGCTAGAGCTCCGTGCCACCGTTGGTAGGCTCTGCTAGCTCATGGCTCCTCGGCCCAATTGCTTGCACGTGTTTCTAGGCTCGCCTTGACCACCTTTAGCCAATGCTCGCATTGTCTTGGCCAAGACCCTCGTCGGTGATGCGGTGACGCGACAGGACCACCATGGAGCGTCGCCGCCGTGCTCAGGCTCACGTGGCCGGGTCACCTCAACCCTTCTCGGCTTCAACTGCCACCACAGCGCAGACCGTGGTAAGCTTCGAATGCTTCTCCACCACCGCTACTCCTCCGTTAACGCGTAGGCCCGCTAGAGCAGTCGCGCTGCCGCATGAATTCCCCGTCGACGTGGGTAGGTGAAATTAGTGCTTTGTTGGACGTGCTACCGATTTCTACTGCCGCATGCAGGTCCTGATGTCTCAGTCGGCTTCATAGGCATGTAGATGGGGGTCTCTGTAGGCCGGCATGGACGTGCAGTGCCGACCGGAGTCGCACCGACAAGTGTGGGCGCAGCGGGGACCTGATCATTGCGAAGACGGTGTTTCCCAGGGTGTGTTGTGCAAAAGTCGAGACTGATGGAACAATGTAGCACGGCGCAGTTGAAATCTTGAGAGTATGAGCCCTCTTTTGCAAATGTGTTGGGCGCGCGCGGGTTTCCTCTGTGGGCCATTGGCTAGGCCTACCGGTTGCGCGCGCGGCCGCCCCACCCGGGCCGCGTTGGGTTGCTGGGCTAGAATTGCTGCCGCCAGCCCTTTTTGTTTTCTAAGCCTTTTTCAATTTAGTCTCTAGAGTAAATTTGTAAATTCAATATAAATTTGTGTAGAGATTTAAAAATAGTGAAACCAATTTTGTTAGGATCCTAAAATCATGATCTATCTGCTAGTATATTTTGTTCACATAGTTTTATAATATTTTAGAATCTATATAATTAATTTGAGTTACTTAATATTGTCAAAATATAAACTCGTAGGAATTGTTGTGATAAGTTGGTGATAATGTTGGCTCTGAAATTTTTACAGTAGATTCCTAACAATATTAGGTGCTCACTGTAACTTTTGTTGCTCCATAGGAATTAGTTTGCTGAGGTAACTAATGAGCCTTAGTTTATACATATAGTTAATAAAAGGAAATAAAGAAACACCTAGGGATTTTATAACTAAAACATTCTGGGAAATTAGAGCCTTGTTCGACAATGTGGATACGTGGCCTAGTACGTTAGTCGTTAGAGCTAGCCCGTTAGCCTAGTGGTGTAATTGTATTTTAAGCGTTGCAGTTGCCGTTGATTAATTACGTTTTTGTATCCATGAATGTCATAATAGGAACAATGATGGATCTAGAGTCGACCAGGGTAGCAGAAAAGATGGTGCCTCATTGATCGTGTCGCCATGATGGAATGCTAATATTTGGTTATATCTTACCTAGGCAAGCCCTGGTGCATAACCCCTATTATTATGCACTTTAATTTATGCTTGTGCATTAAGTTTAATGAATTGAATGAAACCCACTTGCATATATATATATCCTTATCCTATGAGACTTACTAGTATGACTGGATCGTGTAGATTTCTATGTTACAGGACTCCTGTAGAAGTTGAGTGATTGCCTATTACTCACTAGAGATAGGAAATATATTATTGTTGTTATTATATTACTATCACATGGAAAATATATGAATGATAATGGGAGACCGGGTGGAATGGTAATTTGGATCTGGACTTGGTTTTGCATTTGACCGAGGCTCGGATTGCACTTGTTCCGCCTATGTCGATTAAGGACCAACAATTGCATTGGATTCTAGTCAGGTCACAGACTTATTATCTTAAGCACATACTTGTTTATGGGAGCAGGGAAGGCTCGTTGCTCTCTTGTCGTGGGTTCTGGCTCTTTCCAGCCCGATGGATTGGAGGTGGAGATGGTGGACATCTAAGCACCACACAGATTCTGAACTCAGGTGTGGGGGCTTGGGGTCCAAGTTTGGACGGGGACTTGGAACACTTGATAGAAGAGTGGTGGGTTGGTCCTGCCTGTGCCTGGGGTACAAGCGGGGCGTATGTTTTGGGGTACCCAACTGGACACATTGATTCACGAATCACCGGGTAATCCAGTACGACTTGTCTACAATCTAGCACCATAGTAAGAACTAGAATATGAAAGATGGAAAAATGGTTCTGATTGCTTACCACCTGCTTGAAAATAGCACATGTGCTTACATAGAATGGTTAGTTAATGAACTAATAATGACTGCTAATAAAATTGAATATAAGGATGCACGTTTAGTAATGCTTCCTGCAGATGCAATAAACCCACAAGCCAGATAGCCTTGCATATCCTTGGAGTCTTTTCTTTCCTATTGACAGGTAAGTCTTGCAGGGTACAATTGAATACTCTGGGTTTGTTCTACCCTGTTGCAGGTGATAGAAACATGTGGAGCTGACACTTGTGTGTGGAAACCTCCTGGTAGGCTTAGTGAGGATTTCCTTAACGTTGTGGACATAGACTTTAATTAAAACTTTCACTCAAAATTTTTTACAATGGAAAAACTTATAATCTGCTATGATGTATATAATGGATCATCATGTTAATGTTTAACTTGTCATTAAATGATTTTATTTCTGCTGAAACTCTGATAGCATGGTTATATTCTGCTGTTATAAACAATAAATATTATACTCTGATGTTGCATGGAAAGTGATGTAAGAAATAACTTAAGAATTGTGTAAGCTTTATTCGCTCATTTGTGATCCTAATGGAAAAATATGGATTTTTGGGTTCTCTCTTGGGGTGTGCCTGACGGAACTACGTAATTTAGTGTCCTCCCTTGAGTACTTAGTGTCTAATAGAAGACAAGTACTTCTGGGAGGCATTAGATTAGGCTATTCTACCACACTGGGCACCTAAAACCAAAACCCAAACTGAAAACCCGAATTCGTCCCGAACACCAATTCGCATGAAAATTCATCCCTGAAACCGAAACCTGCGGATCCCCAAAACCCAACGGATTATCCAAATCCATGCCTAGGGTTGGGGCCTAGTGTTTCGATTCAGTAGACATCGCCCTAATTCAGCAGACATTGCTCAATTTACGCTTGTGGAGCGATGTTTGGCCGCGCCCTAAAATCAGGCATCACCAATCCAAATGTCTAGGGCCTAGGGGGACTGCGGGACTATGGCTGGGGCCTGGGGGCACTGCCTACCCACTTCAGCCCTTAGCTGGTAGACTAGAAGTGCCAACGACTGGCACCTGTTCTGGCTGGGTGCATAAGCACTGGGGCGCCTGTAGCTATTGGGCGCGCCAGCCCCTGCTCCTCTGCTTGCTGTGGCCGCGTAGCTAGTGGGTGTATAGGTTGAGGCACCAAAACATGGAAGCTATAGTGCTGGGTGCCAGGGTGCGTGGCGGTGGGGTTGGCGGCCGGGCGGGCGGCTGTGCCGCGTGTCCCCTTGGGTGGGTGGCGGCTGTTGACAGTTATTAATGTCAATCATAAACCGTCAACATATCCTACATATATACTTAATTCTATCACCAAACATAAACCGTCAACATATCCACAAGTTTTGGTGAATATTTGTATAAAATAGAATTTATCTAGAAAACAGGCCTGGGACCACTATCATACACTCCAAACAAGCAAACCGACGACAATAAGTGATTCAACTCATGAAAACTGCAAAAGGCAACTCAAGACAGAGTCTAGGTCCCATCACATGAAGGGGAGGCCCACTTGCCAAAGTGGTAGGTAGGCCAGCCTAGTGGGGAGGCCAGCTGGCCCACTCTAGAGCTCGTTCACTCTCTGCTGCCTCGTATGCGTTTCTAAGATCTACACCGTTAATTTTAAGGTGGTTTTAAGTCTGTTTATCCAACAGTGATCGAGGGAGTTGACGTGGATCGATGGCGTGACAATGCCTTGCCCCCTACTCCATCTCCCCTATATAAGGAGCCCTCTATGCCCTCTAGGAGGCCATCAATCCCATAGAGATCCATCTCTCATTCAGATCAAGATACACCACAAGAGAGAAATCTTCACAAAGCTTTCAAGATGTAGAAGTAGAATAGCTCTAGTTGAGAGTTAGGGAGAGTTGAGCCATGCTCAGGTTCTAGAGAAATATTTGGAGGTCGGGTATATCTTTGTATCTTACCTTTGCAAGACTTATGCTTTAATATAGTTATCTTCTCTATTTACTTTTATGCCTTTCATGTGTATGGTTAATATAGTTATCATATCTTAGCATGGGATCTATGCTCGCATCGAGTGCTTTAGTTATCATATGTGACTAGCATAGTAATTCATAGTATAGACATGGTGTCTAGACTATAGGTTACCTGAGATTGTGCTCAATCCTACGGTTAGTTGTGGTAGCCCCAGGGGTGATAGCTCTGTCAGGCCGTTGTAATCCACCACATTAGGATGGGTGTTCGTAGAGCTTTAGGCAGTCTTCCCCCAACTATGCTTTCTCACCCCCTCGAGAGTTGGAAAGGTACTGTTGCTCTAAAATGTTATTGTATATGATCGCTATATTTACCCATGATTTAGTTATACCCTATAGAACCAAAGTAATAGAGAAGTATTTAGGAACCTTGAACTCGCCCATTGTCCTCTCAATTTAGCTAGACCACTCATTTATGGAATTCTCTTATGTGTGTGTTATTATTCATAACTCTTATCATAAACAACACTTACCCCCACTTTAGTTTAGTTGGTATACAAGTTAGTAGATACATGATGGTAAACTATAAACTTCTTTAACCATTGTTTCCCTGTGGATAAATACGATATCTTGGAATATTCCTGGGTGAAAGCTACAGTGGTATCCATACGCTTGAGGATTTATCTATGTGTGTTTAAAATATACCAACAATAGCCAATGTGTGGATCGGGTGGTGAGACACGAGTCTGAGGTGAGGCGAGGCCTTGAGGGTCTGAGGCTAAGCGACTGAGAGTTTTAGAGTTATATACTTAGGGTTACTAGATGGGTTGTTAGTGGCCTCTATTGTTTTGAGGCCCTGATGGTGCTCCATAGGTGAAAATGGTGATCCGCCCCGAACCCCTAACCTATGGTGATCCGCCCCAAACCCGCAACCTTTCGGGTATCCAACCCTAAAAATCCATGGGTGCAAAACTATCCCCAAAACCAAACCGATGGAACCAAAACCTACGGATATCCGAACTGAACCTGACCCACTACCATCCTTAATCCCCATCCCTTATTATATAGTCTAGGGGTGTGAGGTTATAGATAAAATCATTGTCACATTGGGTTACTGGTTAGTTTTTAAGCCAATGACAATAGATTAAATCCATTTCTATGTATATCTTGCATAAGTCTTGAATGCCATGTTGGTGAATACCCATGGGTTGGAGTCATCATAGGCCAGTCAGCCCGACCCATCCTTGCTTAGGGAGTTGGTTATGGCCATGGTGAGGGTACCTAGGACCCATAGGGTGTGTTTGGTTTCCTAGCCTGCTTCTAGCCTGGCTACCATCTAAGCCTAGGCAGCCTTGGCCTGCTCCCACCAAGCTAATCCATAGTTGTTTGGTTGCTTGCATTATCTAAGCTTGGCTAACAAATGGAGTGTTTGGTTGCCTGGTTTACTTTGTATACAATCACCTCTTCTTAGAGCTAGTAACTTTACCCATATGACACATTATCACAAACAGGTGGTGGGCACCTCATCATTGGTGGAGGAGAATGCGATGATAGCAATGAGGTCATAGCGGCTGACTAAGATGAGCTCCTCATGGGTGGGAATGCATGGATGCCTAGGATCTGGCCGAGGAAGTGAGTGACCGGCGCATGGACGTTGGGGAGCTAGAAGGAGTTGGAATACTGAGGAGCTGGAATGCATGGGGAGCTACAACATGTAGACGCTATGGAGCTCGATCGGATGTGGTCACTAGAGATCTAGAAGGAGCTTGCATGGTGGCCTTCGCCCACTTGCCCATATTGTTAGTGGCTACCCATGGCTCCGACCGTGTTGAGCGATGAGGAAGGGTCGGGGCCGGTGACCATCACGCGCGTAGTCAAGTGCCGATCGGTGATGGAGGACAACATGGGTTGCTATCTCATTGTCGAGATGCTTGGGTGGAGGAAGAGATTTCGCTGAAGATCGAGATGCACGGGTGGGTAAGGAGATGCGCGGGCGATGATGGAGATGCACGGGTAGGTGTGGAGAACCTATATGGGTGATTAGCCAAGTCTAGCTCCCAAAGAATGACTAGCTCCTGTGTTTTTCTAGAGCCAGCTAGGGGTGGTTGGTAGCTCCCTGGAGCCTAGCTTTAGCCTACAAATAGGGAACCAAACTGCCTAAATAGAGGTTGAGCCATAACTAAAGTATGAATGTGAGTGCTTTCTACATCAAAGTGCTGCAAGTGCCCTGAATGCAATATGTCGACAGGCGTGAGAACTTTTATTCACTAGTCATAGTTCAACACGTTCAAGTGAATGAACGTGGTGGGTCTATCTCATTAACCATGGATTGATTCAAAGAACCAGTCATATTGTAGCCACTAAGCCATTATCTTTTTTTATCAATGAGTGTGCGATGAGCACACGTAGTGGGTGTATCCCTTGAGCCTTGAGCTAACTTAGTAAAGCCAGGTGAAGTGTATTTAACTATAACTTCTAGGTAGCTATGTGATCTAGGAGTTATTTAGTACTCATTAGTTGTCCCTCGTAATGTGCATCGAGTGGTCATTTGGCATCGACATAGGAGTCGTCCCTTACGGGCATGCCGAGTGGTGTATATTGTACAAAGCCATTCGTTTGATGATGTAAAATGATATAACGATATTTGCTTATTAGAGGCCAAAATATCATGCTCAATGAGAAATAATGGGTTACTCTGAGTGTTGACTAAGTACCCATCTAATGGCAACACAACATTATTGTCCTAGTTGGACACACCATTAATTCTAACATGTTCTGCTTAGTGACATCGCTTCCTCGAGTTGATCTAGGGTTGTAGAGTCCTTTCCATGGAACAATCTCCTAGAGTCTGAGTTGGAACTCTATTAGGCACTGTGACATCCAAGTCCTTTGAGTGACTCAGTTGTGGCCGACTAGTGATGTGCTATAATGAGTTGTTCACTCTATAGATGTTGGGGCAGCTGCAAACACATTCGTACCACAAATTTATGAACCCTAGGCAATGTTAGGTGTAGCCCACATCCTATGTGGTGTGGGGTGAAGATGGACTAGTGATTTTGTGAAAGGTCATGTGCCCATTGTGGGCTATTGAATTCTATTGTGGAGATTGAGTGTAGTGGTGGGTCAAGGGAAGCTGTGGGATGTCTAGCTGCGCATTGGGAGGCATAGTCAGACGTGGGACAATGAGTCATGATGTAGATTGAGTGAAGCCATAGGATGTGAGTGATGCTACAAACATAGAGTCCAGCGATAGTTCAATTGATGTCGTAGGTCACCGAGTTGTGGCACATACTAGACACTGAATGAAGCTATGGGATGCCTAGTCATGTTGGGTATTGTCGGCACAAAATTTTGTCCCATGTCGAGGGCACACAAGCAAGCTGGAAGGGTCTACTCGATGGAGCTAGAGATCCACCTAGCTTCAATGTAGGGATTATCGATCCTACGCACTCCTCCCGAGACATGCCAGTTAATTTGACCCTGCAATTGACAAGGGGAGAATGCTAATAAGTAATTTAAGGTAGAACATGCCGGTATTGCCAGACAGTCCCGAATGTGCGGCTTTGAGAGCCAGTGAGGAAGGAGATCGACTAAATTGTCGATTCCGGCATACTCATAAGAATAAATCAGTTAAAGCTCAGGGAATTATGAAAGGTAAATCAGTTATCGTTCAGGATGAATCTCATTGTTTAGACAAATATTAATCAATGACAATAGGATGTCAACAATAATCAGTTTATGCTGAGCCAATGACTGTAAGTAACCGAATCCCTTTTTACAAAAGAAGCAGCTTATCATCATTTAACCATTTAATAGAGATAAATCTAATGAACATATTAGATCTCATCTATCGTTATGACCAGTGGGGCATGAGGCAGAATGATGTAGGCCATAGAAACAATGATAAATTTGATGACCCTAACTTATTACTAATATCAGTGGGGCATGAGGTAGAATTGTGTAGGCTATAATACAATAATAAGATCATGGGGCTAACACATCTTTCAACCTATCTTTACTTCAACGGTCTCATGATGTGAAGTGCATATGTGAAAGCACTTGATATCGGCTAAAACAACCGATTCAGGCATAGCGCACAGTTAAGGTCATGCCCTATCAGGAACAGATCTACCAAATAACGACCCCCACTCCATGGTGCTAATAGTGGGGTGTGAGACAGAATCACATAGGCCATGATAACGGGCCATGGAACATTTTTCGTTAGCCAATAGATCTATTCAAGACCAGACATGCCTTAACCGCACACTATGCATGATCAAGATTGACATAAAACAACTGATAAAACATAACTCATCGTTTAAGATGTAGATTAGATCAGTTTAGATTAACAAATGATGGGTTAAACAGGATATAAGGCCGATCTAGATCAATCCCAATCGGGCGAAGTGATATTGCTGTAATTAGATAGATAATGAAAGCAATAAGCAATATCGGTAAGTTAATGAGTCTATCCAAAGGACACCACCCTTAGATAGAGCCAATAACTTGACCTTAATCTAGTTCGAGCAGTGGAGGTCGACCGGATCGATGCAGCCGTACGAACAGAAGTATATGCCATGATGGTACTTATAGACAAGCCAGAGGTCGGCCGGACCGATGCAGCCTTGCTTGCGGAAGAACTTGTTGAGATATACTCTACTCCTACTCCTAAGGGGTGGCCAGAGCCGAAAAAAGTAAGTAACTTGTATTTGATTGATTGTGTGTCCTTTATAATAGTCGGGGTCCAATATTTATACCCAGAACCTACGCATGATTTCTACTTAAGCACAACTCATCACAATTTTTGGCCTAAGAGAAAATATTCCTAATTTAAGATAACTTGGACCTTAATCTTTCCCTTTTTGTAGAGTCCACCATGTTTTTTCCTGGCGCCGATCATAGCTTTTGTCGTTATCTGCTGGCGCTATCTAAATAAAGCCGATTCCAGTGTTGCATTCGAATCAGCTGATACCGACCTTCACGCGATCAATTCCTTGATATGATCTTGGGAGTTTCGAGTCCCCACAATTCCTCTTCCAAATTTTGGTTTAAACACATGCCCTCCAATTTTGGGATAAAAGTAATTTTGTTCCAAAATTATCACGTTTGTACCCCCGATAGGTCCATAGTCATGGGTAGAGAATCTTGATCTAGGGTCTACTATTTGTCACCATCTATGTTAGCTCATGAGCCCACGCTTCAAAACCTTTGCGAGAGCATCATTGCTTCATGGGCGCTTGGATTCATCTTTCCAGGCCAGCTATAAAATGTCTATCCGACTCTGGCGAGAGCAACTCAATAATTCAGCTATGTTTCTCTTCCATTTGCTCCCTTGAGTGCCTCTGACTCCATCAGACCCTCCATGGTCTATCTTTTTGCTATGAAGATCTTGAGCGGTTAGAAGAATTCTTGTGCATAGGGTGATTGTGTCGCTCATCTTAGCACCTTGTCGAGCAAGAGGATCAGCTACTGTGGTTAGAAGAATTCATGTGATATCACCCGAGTCTTCTTTCCATTCTCGTAGAGCTGTTCTAGTGTTTGGAAGGGCTAAAATGTGTGGACACCTTCCCCTTGTTGGCTCCATCAAATGCCCATCGGGAAAGCCATAGGCTTCTTTCCCGCAGTTTCCCAGTCACCGAGAAATCAGCTGGGCATCTGTTAGGCAGGTGGCTTTTCCTCTTCTCTGGCATAATCTTATCAACGGGCTAATGTGACTCGGTTTATGATGACCTTCGGCCTTGTGGGGATTCGGACTCCCTTTAATCCAAAGAATCCTTGGTGGGTTGATTGCTGGTCAATGTAAATCTTTCGTATCCATCCCACAATATTTTGTAATTATGAGAAGCAATAAGTTCGAATCTGTTATCTTTTCGTTATCCGCCCCCTGAATTTCCATAGTGTCAATCCGTTTCCATATCTGACTTCAATTTCACACCCCCGACAAAATCTAACTTCTCACCTTCCCGGGCTATATATACGAGCCACGGCTGTGGATCGAAAAACATCATGCTTCATCTCAAACCTTTCACATTTTTAGTGTGGTTTCTACTTTCCCATAGGTTTGAGATCATGAAGAACAACAAGAGGTCTACTGAGGAGGCCCTCAATGGATCTGCATCATCATGCCAGCGCCTTCATCACTGGGAGGGTGCAACTCATGATGCTCTTACTGCCTCGGGGCATAGGGCTGACTCTGTTCAGCCTTTGAGGTTCTCTTCATCAATAGCTCACCACCAGCGTCCCTTCTATCTGAGGAGGCAAGTCGATAATGATGACCTACTCACCTCCATCGATAGGCATGGCCATAATCTCGCCAATTGTCTTTCCCTTGTAGAATTGGCTCTGGCCATGGTCCGATGCCAATCGCCTCCTGAGGCCGATTAGGTGGATGATAGGTTGGCCAAGGCCGAGGCTAGAATCGCAGGTGAGATATCTATCATAAATTTTGCTTCGTCTCAATCTCATTTTCAAGATTCTGATCATCTCCCCTTTGAATCTTCTAGATTTGTCCGCTCAACTTGAAAGCCTCTAATTGGTTGTGAATTATGTGGTAGGGTTCGTCAACTCCAGAGGCACCATCCTAGTGGTTCATCTACACGACATCCCGAACCATGTCAGGGAGGTCGCCTTGCATGGCGTTGGCTACTGCACAAGCTCGTTACGAGCATGAACTTCGGTTTCTTCCCCATGGATTTCCAACCGTGGCGCACACTAGGGATCATGAGCGCCTGGTTGAGGATTTCTTCAGCGTCGCCAACTCCATAGTCTTTATTTCCCAGGCTGATGATATAGTAACCAAAGTGTTTTTCGGCCCGTAGTTTGTAATAGGTGATATTTAGCAAACAATTTCTCCGTCTTGAGTGATCTTCCTTTGCTTCGTATTTATATGCATCACTTTGTCCATGTTTGCTTTGCTTCTATAGGTGATACACATCGTACCGGCTTTTACCCCTTTGGGTTTATTTTTGCACTAGAGGTGATACCTTTCTGGTATTGGCTATTAGAGCCGACGACTGAACAAATCGGTTGTCAAGTATTAATCCAGACGCTAGGGTAATATTTCTTTAGATATTTCCGATTGATTGCTTTGCCAAATTCTTCCTCTCCCTTTAGTGTTTCCAAAATATAAGCATTGTCAGGTGCCCAATGTTTGATCCGATAAGGTCCTTCCCAATTAGGTGACCATTTGCCAAACTTACTGTCCTTTGACCCGATCGACAATTTTACTTTTTAGACCAAGTCTCCTTCAGAAAGTTGCTTAATCTTGACCTTTTTATTGTAATATTTTGCAACCCTCAGTTTATTGGCTTTGATATTTTCAAGAGCACGCAGCCAAAGGCAACTCAAGTCCTCTAAGTTATCTATCATAAGATTGTTGTAGACTTCGGCTGACAAATCATTTTGTAATGTAACACGCCTCGATCTAGTCTGAACTTCCCAAGGAAGAACTGCATTATGGCCATACACAAGTTCATAAGGCAATGTTTTAATTGATCCATGACTAGGCCATCCTATATGCCCATAGTGCCTCATTAAGCGTTGAATGCCACTTCCTTGGCTATTCCTCAATCTTTTTCTTGACCAGCTTAATCATAATCTGATTGGACGCCTCTGCCTGGCCATTAGCCTGAGCATAGTAAGGAGAAGAATTTAGTAGCTTGAGTCCCATACTGGCAGCAAAATCTTCGAACTCTTATGATGTGAACATTGTCTCTTGATCAGTAGTTATAGTTTGAGGAATCCCAAAATGATACACAATATGTTCCTTGACAAAATCAACCATGTTCTTTGAGGTTACCGTCTTCAAAGGAATTGCCTCCACCCATTTAGTAAAGTAATCTGTTGCTACCAATATGAACTTATGTCCTTTGCTTGAGGGCAGAAAAATCTGGCCAATTAAATCAATTCCCCAACCTCAAAACGACCATGGCTTGATTATTGGATTCATGGCCGATGCAAGCAATTTCTAGACACTACCAAAACATTGACAGTCCTGGCACCCCTTGTAATATTCAAAATAGTCCTCCAATATCGTTGGCCAAAAGATCCAGTTCTACGAATAATCCATTTCATCTTATAAGCCAATTGATGAGCTCCACATATCCCTTCATGCACCTCACCCATCAACACCTTAGCTTCTTCTTGATTTAAGTATTTGAGCAACACCCCATCAACTGTTTTATAATATAGCTGATCATCTAGTAAAACATACTTAGTCGATTTATACCTTAGCTTTCTGGTAACTTTCCATGTTGGATTCCTAAGGTAGTCAGCTATTTCAATTCTCCAATCATTACTCGAGGTTTCACTACTCAAGACTTCTTGAAACACTCGATAACCTGAAGTGCTTTGAGCTAGACGATTAGCTTCTTGATTCTATGCCCTCAAAATATGTTGGAAAGAGACATGAGGAAGCTCTTTTAGCAACCTTTGACATTCATCATAATATCCCCTCAGAGTATCTTCTTTGCACTCATATAGGTCGATCAACTGATTAATAATTAACTATGAATCTCCAAATACTTCAATTGCTTCAGCCTTTACTTCGTGAAGAAGTTGAAGTCCCTTAAGAATAGCTTCATATTCCGCTTGGTTGTTGGTAATCATTGGTTTAGTTGGAAGAGCAAACTCAAAACTTGCCCCCCAAGGCAAAATAATAACAATGTCCTTGCCACCACCTTGCTTGCATGATGATCCATCAAAGAATAACGTCCAAGGCACTAGCTCTACATAATTAATGCTTGGCTTATGATGCTGGGTGACAAAATTAGCCATTATTTGTCCTTTGACTGCTTTAGTCGATTCGTACTTCAAGTCAAATTCTGATAACGCAAGAATCTACTTTCCCACTCTTCCATTCAGTATTGGCATTGATAACATGTGCTTAATCACATTAGCCTTGGAAACAACTGTACATTCGGCCGATAATAAGTAGTGTCGCAACTTAGTGCAAGAGAAATATAAGCACAAGCATAACTTTTCGGTGGGAGAATATCTTGTCTCTAGATCTAGGAGCCTTCTACTCAGATAGAAAACAACTCGCTCTTTTCCTTCAAACTCTTGCATCAAGGCCGACCCAATTGTCTTGTCATCAACCGATATGTACAACTTAAAAGGCTTACCTTGCTGAGGAGGGACTAGCACAGGTGCACATTTTATGTATTCTTTTATCTCTTCAAACACCTTTTGTTGTATGTCACCCCACTTGAATTCTTGATCATTTCTCAACTTCAACAAGGGAGAAAATAGTAGAATTCTTTTCAACAAATTTGAAATGAATCTTCTAATGAAATTAATCTTACCAAGCAGAGATTGTAACTCTGTTTTAGTAGTCAGGGGAACTGCCTCATCAATTGCTTTTATGCTTTTCTAACCAACTTCGATTCCTCTCTCGTGGACCATGAAACCCAAGAATTGTCCAGCTGAGGCTCCAAAAGCACACTTATTAGGATTCATCTTTAGACCATGTTTTCTTGTGCATTCTAGAGTCTCCCGCAAATTAGCTAGATGTTCTTTGTACCCTTTGGATTTTGTCATCACATCATCGATGTAGATTTCAACAATCCTACCAATCAACTTATGAAAAATATAATTATCGCCCTTTGATAAGTTGCACCAGCATTCTTTAGACCAAAGGTCATCACAACCCACTTGAATAAACCGATTGCGTCGGGGCACCTGAAAGTGGTCTATGCTATGTCTTCTTCAGCCATGAAAATTTGGTTATATCCTACATTGCTGTCCATGAAGCTAATAACCTTGTGCCCGGCTGCTGCATCTATTAACATATCAGCTATCGGCATCGGATAACCATCCATGGGTGTGGCTTTGTTCAGATCCCTAAAATTGATGCAAACTCTTAATTTTTCATTCTTCTTATATACAGGGATAACATTTGATATCCACTCTACATATCGGCACGGTCGGATAAACTTTGCTTCCAATAACCTTTCAGTCTCCTTTTTGATATCATCAAGCACGTTCAGGTTGAATCTCCTTGGAGCTTGTTTAAACGGTCGATACCCAAGTTTGATTGGCAACCGATGTTCAACAGTTGATCGGTCTAGACCAGACATCTCATAGTATTCCCAAGCAAAATAGTTTTTAAATTCCTTTAATAAATCAACTAACTCTCGCTTATACTCAGGATCCAACTTGCCACTTACATACGTCGCCCTAGGTCTATCTCCAGAACCAATATCTACCTCTTCTAATTCATCGGCCGACGTAATGCCATGTCCTAGTTTGCCATCTGTACCATCTATTGGATTATCCATTAAGACAAATTTTAAAATCCAACTGCTTGGATCGGTTGTTGGCTTTCACTATTGACTCTAATGAAGCCTCCTTCCCATATCTTGCTAGAAAAGCATTCAAAGTCTCCTAGCTCCCAAAAGACTAGATCGGTTGTTGCGATACTTACAGACTCATTAGCGTGAACCAGTTCGACATCATCTCTATGCCATTGAATCAAACACAGGTGCATGGTTGATGGTACATAACAGTTCGCATGAATCCAATCATGACCAAGGAGCAAACTATACGACCCTTTCCATCGATGACGAAGAACATGGTGAGCAGAGTCATACTCTCGATTGTCAGTTCGACATTCATTGCTCCCCGGGTCTTAGACGCATTACCCCCAAAGTCCTTAAGCATCATGTCAGTCTCAATCAGATCTCCTGGTCCCTTGCCAAGTTTACAAAAAGTGGTGTAAGGCATGAGATTGATAGAAGCACCTCCGTCCACCAACATCTTGTTCATCGGCTTCCCATCAACAAAACCTTTCACATATAAAGCTTTTAAATGCTGATGCTTGACTGGTTTCTCAAATATTGCTTGCTGTATAACCATCAACTTGGCAACTATCTCCTCATACTCCAATTCATCGAAATCTAAATAAACTTCTTGATCTGCTAGAGCTCTGAACTCTAATGGCAACAGAAAAGCCATTTGAATATTAGCCAATGGCTGCCTTTTATCGGCTGTCTGCTTAGCACGCCATACTTGAGGTTTACCAGATGCTTGAGCCTATTCCAACTCTCTATTCCTTAGGCATTGCACCCTTCTCATCTGGCTTCTTGTCAAACCTCCTGGACACCCTTGGCCTTCCTGCCAAACGTATTCTTTCTTGTTACTCTCTTCTTCATAATTAGCCCTAGTTTTGATTGACAACCCTCTTTCCAAGCCGATTATGAACACTTCCATTTTTAAGCGCCGATCCATGTTATCATGATGATATGCATCTTGAGCATGGATAGACCGGCGGTTGGCTTGAGATTGCCTAAACTCCCAATACTGATTATTGCACTCTAGACAGCTATTTCTGATAGGCAAATTCAAACCTTCGTTCCAGCAATGTCTGAAGAAAGGACAATTCCAATGCAATTCGGCTTGCTTTCTTTCATACCTCTCTTTTTCCTATTGACGCTGATATTCTTGCTTTTCAAACCAATGCTGATAATCCTTATCCTTCTGCCGCTGCCATTTACTCAACAGAATTCGAGATGTAACTCGCAGCTTTGTCGCCCCTTCTTTTGATGTTTCCCCCTGCTCATATTGGCTCTTTTGCTTGTCATGACGTCTTCTAATTTCTCTGTATTCGTCAGCTGATATTTGCTTCTTGGGAACTACTGTTCGAGCTTCTCTTAATTTGGTTAATGTTAAGGACCTTAGTCTTTTCTTTGAACAGCCTGGCATCGACCATGTTTTGATTTCCTTGGAAAGGATTATCATCAACTTTTATTTTCCAAGGCATATCAAATTTGAGTCTTCCTTGCTAAATAGGCCTCTGTATATGCTGCCAAAAAATTCTGCATTCATTAGTGGAATGAGAAGTAGTGTTATGGAACTTGCAGAACTTCTTATTCTTTAACTGATCAGGGGGCAACATAACATGATTATCAGGCAACTTGATCTGTCCCTTCTCAAGCAAGAAATCGAATGGCTTGTCTGATTTTGTGACATAAAAGTCATAGCTCTCCTCGACTCCTTTTCCCCAAGGATTTGGCACCATTACTGTCTTTTTGCCCCAATTCCATTCAGCTACGGCAACCTCTTCTTCTTCATCCTCATAGCCATCATCGACTGAATATGGATTATAAGCTTTGGCCACTGTGGTACTCTTATGGAATTGGGTATCTCTACGCATACTATGAAATTGGCTATTGAGTGCCACTACTTGTTGAGCCAATTGACCCAAGTTGTCAAATTCTTGTCCTAGCAATTTTCTTTCCATGTTGACAGCATCCCTTGAACGGCCAAAGCGGCTAATTGATCATCAACCAAACTTAGTGAGAAGCACAAATTCCTAGTCTCTCGGAACCTCTGAAGAAACTCAGTGCCAAATTTGTTAGTTTTCTGCCTTATAGTTGTCAAATCAGTAATCTTCTTTTCTCCAGTCCTAGTATAAAAATATGTATTAAATTTCTTCTCTAGGTCAACCCAATTGGCAATGGAGTTGACTGGTAGTGATGAAAACCAAGTGAAGGCTGGCCCTGATAGGGACAAGGAGAAGAAACAAACTCGATGGGCCTCTTCAACGAATGCTTCGCCCAACTGTGTAAGATACCGACTGACATGTTCTATTGTGCTTGTGTTATCTTGGTCAGTGAACATAGTGAACTCTGGGAGCCTGTAATTGGTAGGAAGAGCGACCAAATCATACCATTCTAGATATGGGCGTTTATACGAGAAGATCAGTCCTTTTGGCTTTAGACCAAATTGATTTTTCATCATCTCGGTCACCTTTAGCAACAACTCATCAGCATGTGAATTTGGATTTCTCTGCACTTGCTGACCCATCTGTGGATTAAAATCTTGTGTGCCTTGATATCCTGGATTCGGAATCATGTGAAGGGTGTTATAATCTATGCCATAATGATACCCCTGTGGAATCTCTATTTGCTGGGTCCTTTGCTGATTTGTTGCTTGAAGTCTCTAGTTATAGACATTAGGATCTATATCTCTACGGATCCTTTGGATTGATGTTGCTATTTTTGAGCCGACGATAGTATGTGGCCTGATGTGCCAAAATTAATCACCTAGTTCTGACCTTGCCCCACCGGCTATTGCACATGCTGCACTGATGATCTAGGATTATATTGTATTTGATTTGTAGTAACTCCCTAAGCTTGTTTAGATGAACTCTAAACTGCTTGGACATCATCATTACTAGCTGGTGCTGCTTCTTATGGCTGGTACCGATTTGATTAGTCCCTTGAGTCGATAGATGTGGAATGTTGTAATAAATCGGCCCGATCTGATCAACTGAAAACCCATGAAACACCTCTTTCATGGTATTGGGGAATGTGTCCAAGAAAGTTTCATTATGGCTTGATATGGCATCACGAACATATTTGTTTATAGCTTCCGTGAAGAAACGCCTGTCTTTATCTTCATCTGCATCTATCTATCAGTGCAATAGAACTCTTGGTAGTGGATATTTTTGAACAATTGGGTTATCACGTGTTTTGGTGTAGGACAACAAACACTTGTTCTAAAATTCTTCTATAGCTTTGCTGATGACACATTTATCTCCATCAGGTAAGTCTTTGTAATGTACCATAAGGATGTCACTATTGTTGTGAACCGCCATGACGATTGTGGTGTCCCACCAAGCGTGCCAGAACATGTGTCAGCATGAAATTTCGTCCCATGCCGAGGGCACACGAGCAAGCCGTAAGGGTCTGCTCGATGGAGCTGGAGATCCACCTAGCTTCAACGCAGGGATTATTGATCCTACGCACTCCTCCCAACACGTGCTAGTCAATTTGACCCTACAATTGACAAGGAGAGAAAGCTAATCAGTAATTTAAGGCAGAACATGTCGGTGTTGCCAGACAGTCCCGAATGTACGGCTCTGAGAGCCAGTGTGGAAGGAGATTGACTAAATAGTCAATTCTGGCATACTCATAAGAATAAATCAGTTAAAGCTCATGGAATTATGGAAGGTAAATTGGTTATCATTCAGGATGAATCTCATTATTTAGTTAAATATTAATCAATGACAATAGGATGTCAACAATAATCAGTTTATGTTGAGCCAATGACTGCAAGTAACCGAATCCCTTTTTACAAAAGAAGTAGCTCATCATCATTTAACCATTTAATAGAGATAAATCTAATGAACATATTAGATCTCATCTATCGTTATGACCAGGGGGGCAAGAGGCAGAATCATGCAGGCCATAGAAACAACAATAAATTCGCCTGACCCTAACTTATTACTAATATCAGTGGGGCATGAGGCAGAATCATGTAGGCCATAATAGAATAATAAGATCATGAGGCTAACACATCTTTCAACCTATCTTTACATCAACGGTGTCATGACGTGAACTGCATATGTGAAAGCACTCGATATCGGCTAAATAGCCGATTTAGGCATAATGCGGTCATGCCCTATCAGGAACAGATCTACCAAATAATGATCCCCACTCCATGGTGCTAATAGTGGGGTATGAGGACAGAATCACACAGGCCATGATAATAGGCCATGGAACAGTTTTTGTAGGGTCATTGACCTAATGTGTTCAAGTGGTGTCGAAGTACCTATCAGGTGGCTCCCTACCCTCTTCGTTATATAGTCTTAGGTGTAAAGGTTATGGATAGGGTCCCACTAGATCAGTTTATAGGTTGGTTTCCTAGTTAGTTATTATGTATATCTTGCCTATGCCTTATCTACCAAGTTGGTGAAGTACCCCTAGGTTGGAGTCATCTTGTTCCAATTGGCTTAGGACACCCCCATCTAGGAAGCTAGTTGTGTTCTCGGTGAGGGTGCTAGGGCTAATGTAGTGGACATCTGACTTCTTTAAGAACCATATATTTTATATTACATGACTCATTAGGGAAGCAATGATAAGAAGAATAGGAGAGTGCTACTTCATACACTTTCTTAGGTAGCCAGCTAGTTAGTTGCTATGTCTCAAGTGTCGGCGCCTAGTTGAATCTCAATAGCTTGGTGACAAGGATTGGTGTTGTGAACATACTACTGATGTTTAGGGCAACAAACGATGATGGACTATGGCCGATGAGATAGGTGTAGAGTCATTAATGAGACAAGTGATTTGTGAGGTCTGATCTGATGTCAAATCACTGAAGTGAAGGCTAGCAAATGCACTAGAGTCAGTGTGGCTGATTTCACCACTGGCCTTACTGTGTTGTACCGTATGTTGCGGCCTACAAAGCATGCCCTATCAATATGCCCTTGTAAGTGCATGCTTCTTTGTTCAACTTAGGTACCAACACGCTATGTCAAAACATCAAAAGAGTGAAATGAAAAAAGTGACACGATTTCTTGCTTGTCACTAATAGTGTTAATAAATAGTGATATGCTCGGACATGCCACAAAACCTTTGTGTCCTTTATAGTACTATAGACAAATTTCTAGAGGCACCACCTTTTCTATTTTAGAAATGGTTGACTTTGAAACCATCACTAGAAATGCAACCAAAGGTACCCAACTAATGTACTACCACATTGCTTCCATAGGGATGGGTAAATCAATTGAGCATCTTTGGAACTTCATTTAGATCACTAATGCATTCAAGATTGAAGTGGTGATAGAGGATCAATTAGAAGCAAGGTAGTTACTATTCTCTAGAGTGGGCAAGCTATGCTATGGTTTCACAAACATCTGAAAGAAATTGTTGCAACATGAAGCAATATTCAGGAAGCTTTCCACACCAAGTTCTTCCCATATAGTTTCATTCAAGAAATAGATTTCTAAGTTCCATCAATTTCCTAATGAGTCAACTAGTGAAGTATGGGAGAGTTCCATAAACTTTGAGTATAGCTTCCTCCTCGACATCATCGAAAACATTGTCAACTAGTGAACTACAAGTCTAGTAATTCTCTAGAAACTCAGTAAAAGAACCACTATATGATAACCGTCTGAGATTTTGCCAAAGTAACTGAAATAAACAAGCGTAATAACACCACTGCTTAACAAACACTACTACACTCAGACCTTTCACAGCCATGTCGTAACCCCCATCGCAGCCGCATTTTGGCCTCGGCAGTAAGTTGTCGGCAGTGATAGTCATAGCCCTCATTGTCGGCATCTAAGACCGACTGTGGTGTACACTACACTGCCAGTATTGGCTTATGATCCATCTGTAATAAGGTCCTTACTTCCATCACATTGGAGCATGACCCTGTCTGTGGGTATACACTAACACCGTCGCATTGGCAAACGATCTACCTATGTGGAGGCTAGCATCACCATGATGTGGGCACATCAACCGCCTATGTAGTGGCCACCAGCACCGTTGCCTTTTACTTCGACACGACTATCTGCGGTGCAGCTTCGCTGTCGCTTCCATGGCCGAGACGTTTGTAGAGATAAACATCACCATCGCTTCAGCGTCTGAACCATCAGTACAAAGGTCATGGTCACCGTCGTCTTGCACCACGATTCGCCTTTGATGATCATTTAGTAGGTGTTGGGTTACTAAACACTTCAGTGGTGATACACTTTTATCCCTGCCACATAATACGTATAGCGACGGTGTTGGACATTTGCACCACCAACGGCGATGGTGATAACAAAACAATAAACGGCCCTTAATAGCTTACTGAACACAAAGAATACAAATATAATTATTGCATCCATAAACCATGTTCTTATAAAAACAATGGACGCTTACCATAATATCTTTCTCAACTAATGTCCTAACACAAGTGGTACATAGATTACAAACTAAAGGTACTGATCTCTATAGACTTACATAACAAAACAACATAGTTGTGCTCCTCCTATGTGGCACTCCTACTTGCTAGGCAAAAATGAATATAATTAGTGCATCCTTTGAATTGGTAGGCAATGCACCATGGAACCCCTCTTCTTCCTCCTAGCCAATGCAGGAAAATCATTCAAAAGCACTCAGACTTCAGTTGCAAAAAGTAGCAGAATTAATAATATTCAACACACCATTCCTTTAGTTACGGAGACCAAATTGGCCTATATATAGAATCAAAACAACTACCTATTTGAACTGAAGGCATGACGTAATAACAACAAAATATAGCATATGCAACTTTACTGCTCTGCTAATGACTCCATGAACAAGGAAACATAAGGAAGATAGTGAGGTCTGCCGCTCATACATAATAGTTTCTAGGTACTTCTAGATAGACTGATGGCCCGGGCAGGGAGGACATGAACTTTACTATGGTTCATGTCATATGCAAGCAGTGTTTTGTCCTCCCCAACATGGAAAATCAAATTCCATTTTGGATGAACTGCAATCACTCTGTAGGCCACATCACAAACCTTGACACCAATTTCAATATTCTTCTTTCCAAATAGCTCCAGCTGAGATCACCTTATGCTTCAGTGTCCATTTACTAGTACCATAGTCTTCAAGGATCTAGATTGAAAGCTCATACCTATTCAAAGTATTAGTAGTACATAAACACAATTGACCCTAAGCTTCATGGATGGAGATTGCATCACCAGTTGGCCTATGAATTTTCCTCCATGTCTTTGCCCTCCATATCAACTAGTAACTATCTCAGTGAAATCCAGCATGTGCATAAAACTATTAATAAACACACCTTTCCCATATGTGGATACTACAATACCCTCGCCCCAATTCAGATTCTTTAAAGATCCATGCTTTAGTTTTAGATGAGTAGATGTTGACACCTAAGGAGTCATCATCATTGATCCCATATTCAAACACATGGAAGTGCAAGGAGACTATCGGATCGAACCCCAAGCGAGCTAAACCACAAGAATGGTTGCTACCCAGCAGTAGCAACCATTTCTTTGTCACTAAATTACAGACAACATAGCAAAACCCAGAGTACTAGCAGAGGATGAGGCCTCAGGAGAAATCTGAGATCACGACATCCTGAATGGGGAAAAGCAAGAAGGACAAGGAGGGGTATTCACTGTTGACGCTGGTGAAGTTGCATTTGCATTTCTAGCTACGGTAGAAGAATCCGGCGAGAATCTAGGTAGCTCCTTATGGTACCCGAATCCTGAGATGAGGCTATTCCAGGAGTGATAGACATACTTGCAGCTGCATAAGGAGCAAGAGGTGAGGTGGCTAAGGATGAGGATGGCCACTTCATTCCTCTTGTTGGGGGGCCTCCTCCTCCATCTTGATGAGGATCTGGTGAAGCGAGGACGACAATGGAAATGGCAGCGCTATCGCTGAATCAGAGAAGGAGCGACTACGAGGATGTGTTCATGAGCTCGTTAATAATCAGATGGAAGCTTCATTCATACTCAGATGAGTGAAGAAGGGAATAAAGTCCTAAGAACAATGCATAAGGGAAGTGTGAAAGCATTACCATTACCTTTGGATCTTTCGACATTGAGCTAGAGTGGCAACGGCGGTGATGAGTACTAGCTCAGTCACCGGTGGATCTATGTTGTCTACCTACTGGTGAGGCATACCAAGCATGGAGCAGTAGCTTGTCGGCGATGACTGGCAGCTTGCACGCCGCTGAATAGGGGCGGTCACATAGTTCGACACTAGGAGCAGGGACGGTGATGAGGAATAGCAGCACTAAGGAGGAGAAAGATATGGTGGGGAGCGTCCTTTGTAAGCAACTATACAAGATGCGTGAATGCAAATTTCTATAAAACTTTGTAAATATGCACAGAAGTGACACATACGACTCACTCGTGGGCTTGGAAATTAATGAAAGCGGCGGTGAAGGCTACCGACTGGTGGTGATTGGGAGATGTTAGCACCTACTAACAACTGACGTGTCATACGGTCTATGAATTCTAAGGTGCACAAATGGAATGTTCAAGTCACAACAAATAGAGATGAACTCAAAGTAATAACTACTAAATATTATGAACATTTTTATTCAGAATGCAAAGGCATGTTACAATCAAACTACATCGTAGGGAGCGTTACAAATGATGTCCTCTACAACCACTGTGGCTAAGACACCATCGCCCAGAATAGAGAATTTGCCTGATCAGGTTCTCGCACTGCCGATAGCTCGTCTCTCCTAGGGAACCCCGGCTCTACCACGGTCAGGTCCTCACTCAGCTGAAGTTGGGTGGCGGCCATGGTCAAAGTGGCCCCTAGGCGAATTCATTACATGGCCACCTCCATGACCCACAGTGGCATGGTGCAGAGGTAGTCTACCAGGGTCATCCCCATAGGCGTAGGAGGCTTAAGCATGTCGAAGGCGTTGCCTACTGCCACGTGGAGGTCCTTGTAGAACCTATTGCACTCAGTGACCACCTAGGAGGAGACATGGGCGTTGTCCTCGGCTACCTGGTGAAGGCGGATCACCTCCACCGCCTCGCCCTACGCAGTGATCTAGTTGCTCCTGGACGGCTGAAAAGGAACAAGAAAATGCTACAACTGAAGACACAACATCACACATAGTGAAAGAGCAAGATCATATTGTGCCGAATATCTTACCTAGCGAGGCATGCCTAGGCCTCGGTGGCAGCAAGCTCCGCTGTGGCCATTTCCCTCTTCGTGGCGGCAATGGAGAGGTGCAACCAGTCTACCTCCTAGCTCTCCTCATGGAGGATGGAGGTGGCCACGTCTAGCTGCTCCACCAACTCGAGGATATCATCCGCCCCTCGTCATCGTTAGAGGAGATAGCCAAAAGCGGGGATCGGCTCTTTGGTGGCAGCACCGCCGAGTTGCCCTCCTTGTCCCGTCATAGCATCGCATGATTGTGGGGACAGCAGGGACAACCTCCAGCAACTCTTCTATTGGGTGCTTTGTTGCCCGATCTGCCATTGGGGTGTCGAGGTGGAGCGCCAGCCAAAGAAGATAGAACGAGAAGATAGGTAAGTGTAATGAGTTTAGAAAAGGAATCATGTACTTGCTTCCCCTCCTTAGCCTCCACTTTTATAGAAGGATGGGAGAGATAGGTGCCCGTTGGAGTTCCCTTCGATTGCACTGAGCGAGAGCAGGAGTTAAGGTGAGGCCACATAGTGCACGATCTTAGTGGAGCACGCTTCTCTCGGTGGGAGTAATGGTGATGGAATGGTGTTGGCAGTTGGACAGAGAAAATTAACTCAACCACGCGGCTTGACCCCTCTAGCGCTAACCACAAGGTTTGGGGGAGGCAAAGTGATGAACCGCTAGGCTATTTTATTCTTATAGACTGCTATGTATTTTTTCTCTCTCCTTAAGATAAGTGAAACTCTTGTGCTTATTGTATATTTCATTAACTATTCTTTTTGCACTTTTAAAATAAGGACTTTAGGTCATAGAGAATATTCTTAAGTACTATAATAGCATAAGTTAGAGGATTATTTTAAAATATCTTCATAATGACAAAGCTGGGTAATTTAGATGCAATGTTAGAGGTTATCTTAAATTATGTTTCATAATGCCTAAGGTTGGTAATTTAGATGCAAAGAGGGGGTTATTTTGAATTATTTTTCATGATAGTAGATGTGGATAATTCATATATAAATATAGGGGGTTATTTTGAATTATCTTTTGTAATGGCAGAGGTGGGTAATTTACATGCAAAATTAGGGGGTTCACACTGGTTTACATGCATGGTTTACACGATTCACACGATTTACACCGTTGGGGACTTCTAATAGTAAGATAGTAAGATCAGATTCTTTCATTCTGAATTTTTGTCGCATTTCCATACATGGTTTACGTGGTTCACACTGGTTCGGAGAATGACTGATTGACTTCCCCAAGATGTTCGACATCCCCGCGCCATGGAACCTTCAGGAATGGAGCGCTCATAAAATCCCAAGAGGGTTTTTTGGACTCACCTTGGTCCACTCCGATCCCCCTCCTAGTGCTTTGCTCTACCATGACGTCACTCCCTGACCCAAGGATCCATCTTTTGCCACTGCTGCGCGTGTCCTCATTCCATGGACAAGCTCCCAACAACGCTTTGATTCTCTGCATTATCGTGCCGAGGATGTCACTGGTCGTCGATGGAGGAGCTCCTGATGGAGGTGGCTATTGAGATTGCTAGCCGCATTGCTATGGCTACAGCGGATCCCATGGAAGATCTTGGCAGCCTATGTACAACCTGTTTGTAGATGCACAGTGTGTGTGGCAAAGACGTAGTGGGATGGAGCATACCACTGTGGTGGGTGCTGCTTGCGTGCGATGCAGCATGGGACCTAGAAATGGTTCTACAACCACTAGTTCCACGCCAAGCTCATCACTAGGCTTGCTAGCATCGACAACCCGGAGGGCTGAATCAACACTAGGATGTGCGCCATCTTTGTGGAAGACCGCGAAGCACTTCACTGCCACGGCTCGACATGCTTGAGTGCTCCACCACGGTAGTCCATGATGTTGCTACATTTGTTCTAGTCCCTTGTGCTCCATAGGTCCAATAGCAGTGCTGACAATGACAACATTGCTCGATGGTTGTTGAGGAAGGTCAAAGGTGATGAAGCAGGGCCTAGTGGCGAATGTGATGTGGAAGAATGAGAAATATACATGTCACCTTCCAATAGGCCATGGGGGTGTTGTAGGACTTAGTGGTGCAGGCCAACGCTGGGTCAGTCAAGTCCTCTGCCTCCTCTAGCCATGCCAGTGCGTCGCTAGGACTGGACATCAGTGCGGAAGGTGGAGGCCACAGGGGACCATGTAGGCTTGGGAAGGTTGGGAGGAGTGGGCTATGTTCTGTAGTGTAGGATCCACAATGAGTGTCATAGGTTCTTCAAAAGTATGTGGTAGATTCTAGGAAGATCAATGTTGATATGTATATATCTGGATGATAGGGATTTGTATGATAAACTCTTCATTCTCCTTAATACAATGATACACAAGTACGATTCCTTTCTAAACTCATTATAGTTACCTTCCTTCTCATATGATGCGGTTCAGATTCCCTTACACATATTTCCAATTTCTTAATACAAGGTCATCTCCGCTAATCAACACGAGCGAGGAAGGCAACAGTCAAGGTCCATGACATCCACTGACCACCCACAGTGAGTCATGGGCGATGGTGCAGGGAAGACTGACATGGACCATTTGATTCCCTGCACTTTGCGATCTAGCACTAACACTGAATCACCATATGAAATGGTGATGAGAGCTGCAATAATGAAAAGTTGCAAACATAGCAAACCAATTTGCAAATAAACCAAGGCAAATACTTTCACCCCTAGCACCATCTCAGTGAGGTGATTTATCTCATGTCTGTGTAGCTAAGGCAAATACTACTGACACTTCAAAAATGGAGTAACAAGCACCACAACCATTCAATTATTAATTGTTTTTAAGGCAAAAACTATATATAAACGACACAATAACAATCATCATAGCAATTTCATTGATAACTTCAGTTACATTCCATAGTTGTACAATAACAAAGACCTATCCGAAGACTACTAGGTGTACAATAACAAAGACCTGTTGAGTATAGGTACATCCCATAGTCGAGTCTAGAGACAGCACCTCGCAAAACTTCCACCAACATCTCAGTGAGGTGCTTTACCTTCCCTGCTGCTGCACCTCTCATGGTTGCATGAGCTCGAGAGAGATAGAGGCAAGAAGAAGAGCATCTTAGTGAGGTGCTTTACCTTCCCTATTGCAGCTCTCATGGTCACGAGCGCGAGAGAGATAGAGGCATTTAAGTGCACCTTTCATGGTCGAGAGAGAGACAAGAAGAGGAGGCATGGAAGAGAAGCTCCACCATCATCACTGCTGCTCTAGAGGAAGGAGGATCGCCAGGGCGCTAGGATGGTGAATTGGCAAGTATAAGAAATGCATAGGTCAAACCAGGGATACCAAAGTGCATTCAGTACCCCTTGGCTTGCCCAAATAAGCGAACCCTCTTAATCGTAAAACTTCCACACTAGCACCTAGATCGAGTAGCCACTACTGCGCCTAGATGCTGGTAGTACCCAATCTTGAAGGCCTTCTCCCAATACAGCTGCTGCCGCTAGAGGAGTTGGAGAAGGAGCGCCATTGCGATGAAGAAAATATAGATGGTTGGCTCAAATACTTTGTCTGTATCTATCCTATATCTAAGGAGGAAGGAGTGTGTGGATTGCTAAGAAGCACATCTAGCCCTAGGCTTAAATAGGTCAACCATGAAGATAGAGAAGCAGAGAGGAGTAGTTAATACACATGAGGGAAGACTGAGGCATACTCCATAGGAAAGTAATGGTTATGCAACTATGTTGTGTGTAGTTGGGAAATTGGGAAATTACTCACGCTGAATTTACTACCGCTGGTACACCAAACGGTTGTGTAGGGCCAGCGGCCATAACGCATGTCCCAGTCACCAGTGGCTTTTCATACGATGGAGAAAATATCACTGCCACATCTATTGCTTAACCCATGGGTGGTAGAAGTTTCAACTACCAGTTTTCTTCCTTAGAAGGCCTCTCTATCGGTCCAACCGGAGTTGGAAGTATAACACCATCGCTTCTATCGCTACGGCAGTGAAAGTGGCGATAGTGAAATATCAATCTGTAGTAGTGAAAAACAATATGAGGGGATTCTGTTTGAAAGGTTGGACATGGTTGCTCTACGGTAAGCAATTTTAGTGGAACTTATTTGAACCATTATAACTTATGTAGATATGTTATGCTTAAGCCGAAGTGTGAGTGATGATTAAAGATAACAACAATATTAAAGATGAACCAAACCATCCTAGAAAACAACTAATCAAAAAGGATTTAGGACACTCATGATCACGATAATGATTGATATATTGATTTAAAGACACTATTGAGGTTGTACAACTTACCTATGAGTCGTGATTCTCATTTCCCAGGGTTAATTACTCTCAAATTTCACTTCCAAGGTGCACAACTAGGTTTCATTATGAAGCCTTGAGTCCCCCTAGCAAGTTAGTAGATGTGGAGTTTTAGATTCACCCAACAAATATATATACACGACATCATAGTAGTGCACACAAACACAAAAGCCAAACTATACCCAACAAGGCAATCCCCTCTTGCACCTTTTGGTAACCACTAACCTAGAGATGTTTAGTTTAATTAGCTAAAGCCAGAGCCATGTATTCCTTATGGTTGTACCAAAATTCATGAGTTGCCATGTTATTAAAAACATTGTTTTAATCATAAACTTGCATATACCTTTAGTCACAATTTATATCGTAAACATTGGTTAAAGCAAGCTAAGCAATCTACCCACATGCATAAAGCAAGTAGGTAACAAGTGACAAGGTAACATCAACTAGGAATATACCTTAAGGTAAACCAAATTAGACACACGCACATGATTAAGTTGCATTAAAGGTGAACGTGTACAAGGAAACCTCATATTATACATACCTGCTTCAAAACACTGGTGTTGGTCCTAGGCATCAAAGAACTACTCTTGGTCACTCACAAACTTCTCACCATCTAAACATGACCAAACATTCCATACACGCATAGCAATCAAATAAAAAATTAGAACAATACACCATTGGAAATAAAAAATAAAAGGGTTGAAAATTATTCTACATACAACTAATATCGCACAAGCATATAAACATCATGCTAATGAAAGCTAAAACAGAGAGTTATGCTAAAAACAAGTTATTAGGGATGTATTTGTAATTACCGAGGACTTATTCATAATTTCATATAAAATATGAGAGCTAAGCTATGAAACCCTACTGTATGGATAGCAGGGTTCTATGTTTGTAAGAGGTAGGGGGTTTTCAAGGAAGAAAAAGGATCGAAAAAATTATTTTCAGTAGAGGGTGATTGCGGGTTGATTTCAAAGAAGGTAAGGGTATTTTCTACAAAACTACCATGGTAGCAGGGTTGACCTGGTCACTGCCTACTTGGGCACCACATGACGGATGACAATTATGTGGATTCCATTGTTCAGCTATGGACTGCGGTGGTTGACTACATTCACATGTTTATAGTGAACTAGTTACAAGTTTTAAGAGGTATATGATTCGAAGCATCAATCTTAGAATGTACAATTGTAGTGACTTGGGTAGAGTTTGGTTGGCTAGAATAGGGGTAGGCACAACAATGCAATGGCTGACCAAGGCATGGGCTCACCAAAACTTCATGAGAGCGACATTTTTAGCCATGATTTGCTTTGGGAAGAGCACAGGGACATATAGGGGAGCACAACAAACTTATCTAGGCTATCAATATTGATAGTGGATGGCCAGAGGTGGTGCTATGCTTTGCTAAGCAGCTATGATTGATATGACCACGCCATCACCAATTCAAGAAGCACCAAGTACAACCCGAAACATTACCTACAGCAACACTAGATCACATCTTTGATGGACCATTTACACATAATCGAACAAAGAAACTACAACACAAGGTGAACGCACTACTTTGTGAAATCTATTATATCATTAGTGAGAATTATATACTACCTAAGTTGTGCATGCTTCTATTGCTCAGCTTTACTAAGGAGGAGGACAAGAACACACAAAGAGTGGACTACATAGAAGAGCCACACTCGGACCAATCCTGGCATGATAGAACCATAAAAAAGAATCAGTCATAATTTTTGTTCTCAAAAGCTATGAAGGCCCAAGAAGGACTTGATGGAAGGCTTGTCAAGTCTAGTTTCAAGCTCTAGTGGTCTCAACTGATTTCAACTTTCCAATGTTGAGATTTGACTGCATTAGTGAAGACTGGTCAATAGGTCAACAATATTCCTAATGTTCAACTTCTAAAGCAAAACTGTACCACTCTACAATATTTCGTGCAGCATGCTCACATGGTCTAAAAGCTTATCAAGTTATCTTTCCGATGCATTCAACAACAAGTCAATTGGAATTTCCAAGGTGGAGTTATTACCAAAACACTGAAGACTGCGCAGAAGATCAACAGCCACGCGGGAACTACTCAGAAACTCATTTCATGGAAACCTTTTCACATAGTCTACCTTTTCTTTTCCATTTTGTTTTCATACCCATCTAGGAGGGCTGTTCCTACTACAAAGACCGCTGTGCTTGTTAGCAATCGAAGACTTTTGATAATCGAAATACAGAAACCCCCTTGTTCAGCTGTGTGCTAACAAACCTTGAGAGTGATCTCTACCGCTTTGCTCTTGTGATTTCTTTGTAGGATTACAGAGGCGGTGGCTTCATCCACTCCCAATTGGTTCTTCTACTCCCTTAAGGTTTCCTCGATTGACTTGTAGGCTATGTTTGTTGGTTCCTTGACTTTGAGTTTTATTTGCTAGGTTGCACTATTTATCACTGCTTGCAGTAAGTTATCTAGGCTTGTTTGAAGCTAGTTATCTGATGTTGATCCTACATCATGAAGATTGGGACCCCATGATGTATCATCTAGTATCAAAGCCTTGGTTACCACGGTAGGATTCTTTACCCTTAGCCACATATAATTTTTTGTTCGTCCTATCCACCAAAAAGCCAGATTTTTTTTGCTTTAGCCCTTTGTTTCAATATGTTATTTTAGTGAGTTTTGTTAAGTTTCAGTCTTAGAGTCTTTGTTTTAGTTGCTGATCATTATCCTTTGCATGTCCTTTGAGCCTCTTACATATATATGAAAATTCCTACAAAAAAATCGTGAAACCCGTATCATCTCCTTCGCGTAAACTTTGATCCTATCAAGTTATAACTACTAGTTGTGTTTTTGTTTCTATCACAAAGTATGCATGTGTTAATCTAACCCTTGTGTTTAGTTCTAAAAAATGTGTCAAAAAATAAGAATAAAGAAAAGTGCAAAAAAAGAGTTGAGAAAGTTGAGAAAGAAAAAGTTGAAGATTGGTTTGTTTAAAGTGCACAATTGTTGAAAGTTTTCACATCAAGTTGTGCAACCAGTTTGCTATCCTTGTTGGGTGCAAAATTGTGGTTGGTTTTGATTGCAACACTTGCATCCCAATCATACTCCTTGTTTGTATCAACTCTAAAATTTCTTTGTGCGTGTCTGTGATCGATTTACATCTTTCATATCTTGTAGTCAGCACTAGGCATGTAACTTCTAGTTTGGATTATTATTTAAGTTTACAAAAACTAGAATTTAGATTGAATTCCTTGCATATCACTCCCCACCAAGCTCCACATCAAGCCATCATAATTGGTACTCTGGTCTTGTATTCGCCAAACCATCACTTTCTGTTACCACCACACATTTGTCTCTCTGTAATCCGTACGGAATTCATAAGAGCTTCGATTGGTAAGAGAGGTGAGGTTGTGAGAGTTCCACATATTATCCTATACCACATATAAGCTAGCTATTTTGCATATGCACTAACCATGACAGGTCAAAGATACATCAATCTTCCATTCTATGGAAGTACAGATCCAGAGCAATTCCAAGATTTTTCAAAAACCAAGAAGATATCAAGAGTGGTACTTGAATTTGAAGATTATGCTCTTGATTGGTGGAAACAATATCCACATAAGCGTCTAATCAAGAATTGGGAAGATTTGAAGAAGGCCATGAGAAAGGAATTTATTTCAAGAAAATATGGACTGATTTTGCCTCATCGTTTGGAGAATGTGAAGCAAGGTATTAAATCTGTCCAAGAATATTATGATAAGCTATATTCTTCCTTGCATCGGGCAAATGTTATTGATGACATGAATGCAATGAAATACTTCAAGAGAGGACTTAATCCTAACATTATTGCTGTAATTGAGGGAAAATATTTTAGAAGTATGCAAGATCTTCTAAGTTGTGCAATCAGAGAGGAGAAGGAAATTGTAAAGGTGCAGCAAGACAAGACCCCATGATGCATCAATTCGAGCCGAGGCTTATGTGCAAAGCTATAGTCTAATGTATGCTCTGTTCTTGGAGAGAAGCAAGTATCAACTCCATGCACGAAGAGAGGACATGCTGATCCAAAAGTTTCTTTAGTTGATTCTAGTACTAAAAGAAGTGATCAACAATTCAACTCCAAGAAGGACTCTATTGTGCAGCAAGAAGACATGTTTGTGCAACAAGTTATAAGGGAAATGATGAGGTGTGTAACAGTTACTATGGATCATCATGTTACACCAACTCCTGAGAGAGTTGCTATCCCAATGTGTCGTTTGCAATCTAAAATTGTGAAGGAAGAAGTTACAAATATTCTCATCACTGGTTCTCTCAGTTCTAAGCAAGATCAAGAAGAAAATTCTCTTACACATGTCACAGAAGGTGAGCTAGAAGAAGCCACTATACCAAGTTGTGAAATTAGATAATATCTTTCTCTATTGGAGGCTAGTTTAAGGAACATGCTGCAGTTTCGCACCATGCAAATCTTGAAAACGTTATTCAAGAAGCACCATAATCGCAATCCACAAACACAAGTGTTGTAGGTCCCAAACATTTTGAGTCCATGTTCTAGTGCTAAATGTGGTGAAGTTATATTGTCCAAATTTGTCAAGAATTTTTCTGTGCAACACAGTGCAAATTCAGAGCCAAAATGTTATCAAAAGGTTGGTAACGCTTCAAATTTTGATGATGTGTCTAATCTGAATTTGAAGATCCACCATAGTTTCAGTTTGAGAGCTGAATGTGAGAAGAAAGACATTCCTATTGTGTCACCTAGTTTGGGTGACAAATCTGTCCAAGATGATGTTTATCAAGCTCCAACAAATCTATAGTTACAAACTAAAGTTGTTCTAGGCATGAATATAATGCCAAGATGTGTTGTACCATCAGCTGCAATATGTGATGAATTATTAGACAGTGGTGCTGAAATTATGTGCTCGAACATGTCACTGAATGTTCAGACTGAAGGCAAGATTAGTGCACATGATTCCACTTCTATTGATGCCAGTTCAATGTTTTTTGAGGAGGTCAAAGATGATTTTTTCAGCTACACCTATTGCTGTCCCAATACCATTGCAAAAGACCATGAATGATGACACCTATTCCTATGATGCTCCACAAGATGTTGAAGAGATTGTGCATCAAAACCCATGTGAGAATGAGAGCCACATACCCAAATTGATTGTGAGTGAAAATAAAAGTGAGATGTGTGATTCCACCAAAAGTGAGGTTGAGATCATCAACAAAAGGAGTGTGAGGGATACACCACACAAAGAGAGCTTCATTGCAAAACATGTGAGGATGTTTTCTCTAACCCACTAATCTCTACTTCTAGTGTTGTTTCTCATGATGCGTAGGTTTTCCATGCAAGCTATAAAGAGATGGCTGCTCTTAACACCGCTACACAACATGAGACATTTGAGACAGTAGCCACTGTAGTGAGTCAATTCGTTGCTGCCCAAAACATGAATCATGACAATGATGGAGGTAGAAATTCAGAAATGCATTCTATCGTAGTTACACTATCACAAAATCTAAAAGGCAATGAAAAGAATTCAGGTCTGAATTTACAAAATAAAATGGTGTCCAAATTTGATGACCCACTTGTTTCAATTGGAATTGACCATACACAAAATCTTTTTGCTGATTTGATTGATCCACATGTTCATACAAATGCTGAAAGTTTTCAAGTTGATAACCATTATTTAATCATGCATTGACCATTGCTAGCTTTGATTGATATATATGATACTTTACATGTCAATAATATGGACCATGTGAAATTGATTAGTCATGCTGAATTCTTCACAAAATATCTCCTGCTAAATGTATGTTCTATGTTAAGCTTGATGATTTTGTTGACATTAATAAAATACTTAAAAGTGTCCTTGATATATCATCTATGAAATCTTTAAATAGTGTATATAGTTGCAAGTTTACTTTTAACTTCATTGGACATCAATGCTATAAATAAATTTAATGTTTGTGCCCAAGCATAACATGTGACAAGCTTGCTGAAATGAAGTTGAATGGAATCAGTAATACCTCTTGTGAACCATATTTTTCTGAATTCGATATGAATAGATTGCTTAGTGCTTGTTGTTCAGAAGAACCAATGTTATTTCCTTGTTCATATTTATTGAAATAAAGAAATCTTGTGAAGATATGTTCTATTCGTTCATCCGAAGGTTTTCCATCCGCATGTGGAACCATTGAGTCTGAAAGGTACATTTCTAAACCTTTGCATAAGTTGTGCATTAAGAATTCTTGGAGTATCAAATATGCTTCATTTCCATCTTTTAATATATTTGATTTTATAAAGATAAAACATGATAACCTGAATCAAATGAGTGGTTTGAAAGAAATTTTTGTGATTCCATTTTCAAAGCTAATTTTAGGTTCACAAAATTTGAGAAACTATTCATCTCACCAAGGAAAGAAATAATGTGCATATGAATTGTAAAAAAGGCAATGGACAATCTTCAATAAATGATCATAGCAATTGGCATATGCATCCACTCATCTCTATTTTCTTTGGACTATTTTCTGGAGAACAAAAGCAGAGGACAAGTTTTATAGTAGGGAGGAAGGATGATAAGACCATGCCTAAGGACATCAGCATTCACTCTTAATTGTAAGCATCAATTCAACGTGAAAGCTAAACTTGATTCTAAATCCTTTTGGTTTCCACCTACAAGACTATTATTTGGGTTATATGATTACAGATTCAAACACATTGTTGTGATGGAAGAAGAAGACTGTAATAGAAACATAGCTTCTACCCCTATTGGCCAAGCACAATTATTGGTCCTAGATGATTTAGAGTCAAGGACGACTCTTTTTCAAGGGGAGGAGGATGATATGACCATGACATCACCAATTCAAGATGCACCAAGTACAACCTAAACATCACCTATTGCTACACTAGATCATGTCATTGATGGACCGTTTACACATAGTTGAACAAAGAAAGCTACAACACAAGGTGAACACGCTACTTTGTGAAATCCATTACAACATTAGTGAGAATTATATACTACCTAAGTTATGCATGTTTTATTGCTCAGGTTCACTAAGGAGGATGATAAGAACACACAAAGAGTGTACTATAGAGAAGAGCCACACTCGGACCAGTCCAGTGTGATAGAACCGTAAAAAAGAATCAATCATAACTTTTGATTCTCAAAAGCTATGAAGGCACTTGTTAGAAAGCTTGTCAAGTCTGGTTTCAAGATCGGGTGGTCTCAACTGATTTCAACTTTCCAATCTTGAGATTCTATTGCATTAGTGAAGACTATTTAGTAGGTCAACAGTCTTCCTAATGTTCAACTTCTCATGCAAAACTGTACCACTCTACAATATGTCATGGTGCTTGCAACACATGATCTGAAAGCTGATCAAGTTATCTTTCCAATGCATTGAACAACATGACAATTGGAATTTCCAAGGTAGAGTTATTGCCAAAACACTAAAGATTGCACAAAAGACCAACAACCACACAAGAACTACTCAGAAACTCATTTCATGGAAACCCTTTCACATAGTCTACCTTTTCTTTTCCATTTTGTTTTTATACCCGTCGAGGAGGGCTATTCCTACTATGAAAACCCCTGTGCTTGTTAGCAATCGAAGACTTTTGATAATCGAAATATAGAAACCCCTTTGTTCAGCTGTGTGCTAACAAACCTTAAGAGTGATCTCTACCCCTTTGCTCTTGTGATTTCCTTTGTGGGATTATAGAAGCGACGGCTTCATCTGCTCTCAATTGGTGCTCCTACTCCCTTCGAGGTTTCCTTGATTGATTGTAGGCTGCGTTGGTTGGTTTCTTAAGAGTGTGGTTGGGTGAATCCTTGATTCAGGTTGCTAGTTAAAGACGGTGGTTGGCTTTGAGTTTTATTTACCAGGTTGCACTAGTTATCGTTGCTTACAACAAGTTATCTTGGCTTGTTTGAAGCTAGTTATCTGGTGTTGATCCTACATCGTGAAGATTAGGACCCTGTGATGTATCAGTGATTGGGTGACAGCGTGTGCGAGAAGAGATAGAGATAGAGAGCTCTACCAAAACACAAAGACCACAAATAAGATTTCATCAGTGTTGATGGTGCGGTCGGTAGCGGTGATGGCGGTGGCAAGCTCAGTGACATCTATGCATGCACACGACTAGATTAGTGTAGCTGGTGGCCTGTGCATTTGAAAGCAGGGACACTGGGTGTGGATTCTGTGTAGGAAATCCCAAGAAAGGGATATTTTGGTAGAGGAAGAGGGGTGCTATGGCTTGGGCAATAAAAGGAGAAAGGAGGGCGAGAAAGAATAAGAACTTTTCTTTTATTTCAAAGCCATCAATCAAAAGAGATTCAAACGTAAGTTTGGAATCAAACCAAAATAGGTAGCACAATAAATTAAAGATAAAAGCTTGAATGCAACATCATGTTAATATGCCTTATATATTTGATTTAATTTGTGTAAAAAAAATTTCCTTAAGTTTCGATGTACACAAGTACATAATTATAAATTTGAAAATTCAAAATTTGAAATTTTGGTTGTTATAGCAAAACAACACATGTACCGTATATAATCCAGTGACTGGATATTTGAATGAGTCAGACAAACTGCTAACTTATCCAGCTATGTAAGGTCCCGTGAACACCTAAGAGAGAGAGGTTGCATTTGGTGTCTAATTCAAACTTAAATCTAGGACTCAATTTTAAACTATCACTAGAAAAATCATTATCTACTTTAGCTAGATGTGCTCTTAAGGTTTTCGAGTGTATTCAAACTTTCATTAACCCACGAAGTGTTCTACAACCTGGAGTCAATCGTATGAACTATTCTAGAGCTAATCTAGGAAGGTAATGGTCACACAGGCAAAGCACAGATGGAATCTATAGTAGAACCATCCAATTTGTAAGAGTACAAGTACAATGGTAGCACGCAAGTGGTCACACTATCATACTTGAGCCCATATAAACCCGGTAGTCCGTCGAGTACCACGAAGGGTCTTGATTAAACATCAACATACAACCAAGATCATACATGATTCAACATACATGTCACACGTTACATAAAGTTTACAAATATAGTTCATCCATCAGAGTACGAATTAAAGTTATTACAAACCAAGTTCAGGTTAAATAATAGCGGAAGGAAATAGAGTTTGAAACCAATGTCTCCATCATTGTTCAAATATGATGCCAGCTCATGATCACAATCCCACAAAAGCATAAGAGAGGAATTAACAAGAGATGCCTTGCCCAGGGCCCTACTCCTCGTCCATGGTGGGACAAAAGTTGTTCTTATAGTAGCTATGATACATTGTATTCTCTACAACAATGGGAAATAAACCCTGAGTACGAGAAGATACTCAACTAGACTTACCCATCATAAACCAAAAATAAAGTGACTCCAAGGATCATGCAAGGTTTTATAAGTGGAGCTAGCTTGACAACATTTTGCATAAAAAGTGACCAATTTAGTTGTACATTTATAATTGGGTCATCAAGTTAATTATAGCTATTCATCTCTAGATTAGTAACTAACCTATGCCAAACATGTGGTATATCATTTAGTAGCATACAATAGTAACCATAGCCAGTGTAGTACTTCCATGTTCATCAAAACCATCATTCTATAATACAGTTACTACGATGTTGGGGCTAGCCAAGTTTCTCACTATCCGAGAGAGACGGCGATTCGAATCGATTTCAACTAGCTAGGAATTTATTCTTAACTCAAAACTAGGTAGACCAGATCAACAGTCACCTTTGGTACAACTCAGGTCCACATTTCGTAGGTTTCGACCAGTGCCGCACAATCAGGGACAACTAGCTGCTAGGACGATCATGACTACCCTACCCTTGGGCTCATGTATAGCTCCCTGCACATCCTTACTACCATCTAGAGTGCATACTCTAATAGAATAGGGCCTGGCCAGAGTTGAGCTACTTGGCATCACGGTCGAAACGAGTTATCCGACCAGCTAAGTGAGAGTCATGCGTTTAATCTCAACAAAAGTGCCAAGAATGGTATGGTCCTTAATCAGCATAGACAAAATCACATGAGTCAACCTACATAGAGACTTTGTTCGACCTCTAGTTACATTATCCCATGGTTCTTTTTTCACGATAGCAAATATAGCCAACCGTGCTTCGGTATCCACGTATATCTCGCAGGTGACAGGAAATCACCCGACTTCTACTGGTTTAAGCATGGCTAAGCATATATTCGATCTTAGACCCACATAGGGTTAAAGGTATATGTATCTAGATAAGGTAGTTCTATGCATCAAGGGTTTCTAATCAACTCTTATAACCTAATGCATCAAACATAAAGGACTCAAGTGATATTTTGAAAATTATGGGAGGCTTAAAATGCTCCGGCCTTTGATAAAAGAAGTTGGCCTATTATCTGGGCACTCAGGTAAGTCTTCAAGAGTTTGCTCCTCTCCTTCTAGAGCTATGGCCTAAGGTGCCTCTTATTATTCCTCCAGCTCTTCTTTGAACTCCAACATATTTATCCCTTCGGACGATCCTATATGCATGAGCACGGAATAAGATATCATGGATGCATATATAATGAATTGTATAATGTGATATGATGTGATGAATGCATCCTTATATGTGTTCTCATCAGCATTGCATTAAGGTGACAACAAGTTACATTTTCTTTTACTGAGTAGGTGCATATCTCTTCTCTAGTAACTTAAACGAACACTTATGTAAATCATTTTCTGGACTACAAGACAACAACCACTTATTTTGATCATAACTAGAGTTATACACATCAAAATAATATAGTTGTGAACTTTATGGAAAGATTATGAAATTTCCTACAACTGTATTTTAATCATCTTAATATGATTCAGAAGTTATCTAGGTTAAACAAATCAATCTTTCAGATCTACCTAGAGAGCAAGTCATTTCTGATAGCAGACTTGAAACAACTATAATTCTCAAACGATTAGGTCTATGACTATGAAAATTTAACACAATGTAGATAAGTAAGTTATCTACAACTTTGTTATTAACAAGTTCCACATAAAAGGTCATTATCATGATGAAATTATCACCACAACTAGAAACTATACATGCAACCATCTAGTTGAATTATAAAGCAATAATTAACTAGCTGCCTATAACCAATTACTTCTAAGCCTAACTAATAACATCAACAGATGATATGCATCACAAGCACCATAGAAAATATCATGGTTAAACATAACTAATTTATTTATATTCATTTATTAATTTCCTTAGATAATAATGGGATTTACAGAGTAAATACTTCCGGTGCTCAATAAATTCTGAAAAAAATACAATAGGCTACACATGACCCTAATAGTCTACTGTACAACTTTCATGCCATTTGCATAAGTATATCTACCTCTACAAAAATGACTAGTTACATATGTTTATTTTAGCAAAAATAGTTTAGCATAGTGAAAAGTGTCAAACAACAGATTTAATATTTTTTTACTTTTCTCCTAGCATGAGAATACTATGTAAAAATTTGTACAATCATATGTTATGTATTTTTACCCCATTTAAGTTCACTAGAAACTAGCAATTAATTAGGATTAAATATGAAGACCATATTTCAAGTATGCCTACTATAGGTTTAGCATTTTTCCTAGCTAGAGCATGTCAACACAAGACCAGCAAAATTAGAATCACAATTTGATCACATTCCTAGCTCAAGTTATGCAATTTACAAGATAGAAACTATTTGAAAAGCACTTATCTTGCTCAATTTAATTCTCCTAGAAAAATACCCTAAACAGTAGATTTCATATTTTTATAAAATAGTACACTTCATGATGAATCTAAAAAAATGTGGTTCACCCCATTTGGATACTCCTAAGTCCAGATATAATTTTTGCAAGTTAGCAACAAAATCTAAGAAAAACATAAACAAAGAAAATCAAATTTCCACTTCGGGCACTACAGCTAGGTGCACCCTGTCTATACACCCATGGTGGCTGACACGCGGGTCCCATAGTCAACCTGGCCCCACACGTCAGCGACGCCAAGGCAGAGGTGATGGTTGACAGGCGAAAAGCTCACCGACGGCGAGGTCATCGGTGGTAGCATCACCACCGACGTGTTCCCCAACTCAATCCGCATCGACCGGTACCCTAGGTTGGCTTAGAGACTCGCCAGAGCTAGCTCGATGGAGGCCATGGCGGCTCAGCGGTGGTGTGTGGTGGTGCTCTAGCCTTCTTCGGCCGTGACAAGCTCGGGTGAGCATGGCTACGGTTCAGGGGTGACCTAGTGGAGTTCTAGGGTTTGGATTGGGGCTTGTGAGGGCATCGATGAGGCACGAGCGTAATGACGGCACAATAACATTTTGCTCCAACGAGGCCAACATTGGCCTTAGGTTCCTGCCTCGAGCTTGACCTACCTCTAACCTAACCCTAACATCTAAAAGCACACGAGGAAGAAAACCAGGCATGCACAGCCACGGCGGCGTGCATGGCAGTGGCGCTCTCAGTGATGGCACGACGATGGTGATAGGCCATAGGCCTTTACCTTGGCTTGGGTTAAGGCAATGGGTGGTTGGCGAGGTGGAGGAGGTGATGGCAAAGTGGTGTGCATGAGCAATCACACAATGGCACGGTGGCGGTGGCGTGCGAGCTCGACGGAGGTGCGGCGGCAATGGCGCAGCGCTATGGTTTGCTTGGCGTGCACAAGAGCGAAAGAGGGAGGTGAGGCAGAGGCGAGTGAGATAGAGAGTGGGAGGGAGTGGCGCGCTTATTTGCCCGTATTGGCTTGATGGGTGGGGCCGACGTCGGCATACGGCCACCACGTGGCTGTCGTGGATGACACCGGAAGGCCATGACATGAGTGAGCAACACCGATTCAGTCCACCCTAAACTCGACTGACAGCGCATCTTCAAGCGATTAGTACTCCTAATCCATGGTGAATTAGTGCAAGCTTCATTAATAAAATTTGTAGAGCTATGTGAACACTACAAAAATGCTTAAAGCAGTTTGGCCTAATTCCCAACGGTTTTCAAACTACAGTGCTCCAAAGCAAGGTACTTCAAAACTAAAAACAACTTCAACACTTAGAAAAATTCTTAAGTCACCAAACAACATTTTGTTGATACATGTGAGCTCCATTTAACCATGATAGACACTGAATTACCTCATGACCCTTAAATAAAGTTTGTTACCCATGATGTGAACTACACTTTTATTTAGGTCACATAGCCATGCAAGCTCTCTAAACTACTATTCAACTTTAGTCAAAGTAGCATAATGAAAATGGCATTTCAAATGAAACCAACACTTAGAAGCAAATTTGGTCTATGTCATGAATATAAACATTGTTACAATTACCATCCTAGATGTGTCTAAGGTGTTTTCATGACCTCACAACCATTTCATGCATTGGTCACATATGATCACAACCATAATTAAGTATATGAGCAACATCCCATGTGATAAAGAGAAGGTAAATGAAATGAAACTTCATATGTTCATGAATGAATGGATGATGTTTGTGCTCATGAAATGTAAATGCCAAATGCAATGCTTAACACTAGGGTGTTATAGCCCCTCCCCTTATAGAAATCTTATCCCAAGATTTATAAGACCTACCATTCTTTATAAAAAGCAGGATAGACTTCACATAAATAATCCTCCCGTTCCCACGTGGCACCTTATTCATTGTGGTTATTCCACATCACCTTGTAGAACTTAATGACCTTGCTCCAAGTTACTCTTTCCATTTCTTCTAGCACTCAGATTGGTTTCTCTTCATATGTCAAATCTGATTGGATCTTAATGTTGGTGGGTGCAATGGCTTTATTAGGTATGCGGAGGCATCTTTTTAACTGAGAAACATGGAAGACATTGAATATAGCACTCATCTCTGGAGGAAGTTGTAACTTGTAGGCGACATTTCCCTTTCGTTCGATAATCTGGTATGGCCCTACATATCTAGGCGCAAGCTTCCTTTTTGTTCCAAATCTCTGCACTCCTTCATGGGCGAAACTTTTAAGTACACATAGTCTCCCACTTCGAAGGTTAATGGTCTTCTTCTCTTATCAGCATAACTCTTTTATCTAGACTGAGCTGCTTTCATATGCTATTGAATGATGCGTACTTGCTCTTCCGCTTTAGGTGACAAAATCCATGCCATAGTATCTTCTTTCTCTGGGCTCAATCTAATTCAAGGGAGTTCTACATTTGCGACCAGTACAAAGCCTCAAAAGGAACAATTTTGATGCTCTCTTGATAACTATTGTTGTAGGAAAACTCAGATAAAGGTAGCCACTTTTCCCATGATCCCTTGGAAGATATAACACAAGCTCTCAACATGTCTTCTAAGATTTAGTTCACTCGCTTGGTCTGTTTAGAAGTTTGTGGATGGTATGCTGAACTTTTGATTAGTTTAGTTCCCAAGGCCTGGTGCAAGTGCTATAAAAAATGAGCTATAAACTATGGTCCCCGATCTGAGATTATGGTCTGTGGTACTCCATGTAGTCTCACAACCTGAGAAACATACAGCTTAGCGTACCTCCTAGCGTGATACCTTGTGTTAACTGGTACAAAATGTGCTGACTTGGTAAGGCGATCTACAATGACCCATATGGAATCGTGACCTTGTTGTGTCAGTAGGAGACCTATAATAAAGTCCATACTTATTTCCTCGCATTTCCAACCTAGAATAGGCAACAACTAAAGTAATCCAGCATATTTCAAATGAATGGCCTTAACTCTATTGCAATTATCACACCTTGCGACATAGGCGGTGATTTCCTTCTTCATCTTGGTCCACCAAAAACAACTCTTCAATTCTTGGTACATTTTGCTACTACCTAGATGGATAGACAACTTGGATGAATGAGCTTCATCTAAAATTTGATTTCTAAGCTCTCAATCTTTTGGTACCTCAAGTTGGTCCTCGAACCATAGCACACCTCTTTCATCCAACCTAAAATGCTTGGTTTCCTATTCTTTCATCTTTTGCTTGATGTGGAACACACCCACATCTGTCTTCTACAGTTCTATGATTTTGCTCTCAAGTGGGCAACTAATAGTGATATTGTGTAGCACAACAGGATGTAACAAATTAAATCCATCTTCCAACAAGGCTTCCAAGGTGTTATAATGAGATTTCCAACTGAGTGCATCTGCTACAACATTAGCTTTCCCTAGATGGTAGTGCACTTCCAAATTATAGTCCTTGATCAGCTCTAACCACCTACTGTTGTCTCATGTTCATCTTAGGTTGAGTGAAGATATATTTGAGACTTTTGTGATCAGTGTATATGTGACATACATTTCCCAACAAGTAATGTCTCCATATCTTTAAACCAGTGAACAACTATGGCATGCTCTAAATCATAGGTGGGATAGTTGACTTCATGCTTTCTCAATTGCCAAGAAGCATAGGCAATAACTCAGGCCTTCTTACATGAGCACACAGCCCCAAACCTATACCCGATGCATCACATAACACATCGAAGGCGTTTTAATGTCGGGTTGTGATAGAACATGAGCTATAGTTAGCAAAGTTCAGTAGGGTGTGAAAAGTGGCTTCACACTCCAGAGTCTAATTGAACTTTTCATCCTTCTAGAGTAGTCTAGTCATGGGCATAGCTATCTTGGAAAAATCTAGAATGAAACGACGATAGTAGCCTGCTAGCCCTAGAAAACTCTAAACTTCATGGACCGAAGTCGGGGCCATCCAATCCATGACCTCTTGTACCTTGGATGGGTCTACCAAAATTCTATCTTCACATAAGATGTGACCCAAGAAAGGTACTTTGCTCAACCAGAATTCACATTTGCTAAACATGGCATATAACTTATGTTCCCTCAATCTAGACAAAACAACTCTCAGATGCTCTGCATGGTCTACCTCATTCTCTGAATAAATCAAGATATCATCGATAAACACGACCATGAACTTATCAAGCTCGAGCATGAATACCAAATTCATCAAATACATGAAGTAGGTAGGAGCATTTGTTAGTCCAATAGGCATGACCAAATACTCATACATGGCATACTTAGTGGAGAAATCTATTTTAGGTACATTGTCCTGTCCTAATTTTAATCTAATGATAGCCGGACCTCAAGTCAATCTTAGAGAATACCTTTGCTTTTGCTAGTGGATCGAAACAAGATATCGATACGAGGCAAAGGATACTTGTTCTTAATGGTCACAGCATTAAGCGGCCTGTAATCCACACACATTCTCATGGACTTGTCCTTCTTCTTTACAAATAAAGCTAGACATCCCCATAGGGACGAACTAGGTTGAATGAGACCTTTGTCCAAAAGTTCCTATAACTGAATTTTAAGTTCAGCTAACTCATTTGGTGGCATCCTATAGGGTCTTCTTGAGATAGGTGTCAGTACCTGGCACTAACTCAATCTTAAATTCCACATCCCTATTAGGCAGTAAACCTGGCAATTCATCTGAAAAATACATCAGGAAATTCACAAACCATTGGAATAGTCACAGAGGGTAGTGGCCTGGATAGCACAAGACAAGTTTTGGAGATCAAAACTTCTAGGAAGTGGCACTAGAAAAGCAACCTCCCCCTTAGGTTCCCTTAACATGATTGTCCGAGTGGATTGTGTCAATGAGAACTCTATGGTCACTCATCCAACTCATGCCTAAGATCACATCTATGCCTAATCTAGGCAATACTATTAGATCCATTGTGTACTCCTTCTCTTGTATCGAGATGAGCACATCTCTGACTATTTGATTTGTAGAGATAGTAGCCCTAGCTGAACTTATACTATAACCACCCTTGTTTACCTCAATTATTTTTGATCATACTTAGATACAAATGCTTGGCTCATAAATGAATGAGAAGCTCTAGAATCAAATAAAACAATGGCGAGATGTTTGTTAACAAGAAACATACCTATGGTGACAACTTCTCCCATGGGAATTTCTTCCACCACCGTATAATGCACGTATCTAGGACTGTGCTTTTGGATTGGCTTGTTTTTGGTTACCCTAGGTTTTGATTGCCATTCTTCTTGGGATGGGGACACTCCTTGGCCCAATGACCCAACTGATTGCAATTGAAGCGTGGCTCAGTTGTTCCTTTGGTCTGGCTGAGCTTCCCTGGCCTGCATTGCCCTTAGGTATGGTAATGGTGAATGCCCTGCAAAATGTCTTCTAGGGGTGATTGGCCTGAGCTTTTGGCAGAGGAGGCCTAAACTTAGGCTGTTGGTGGACTGAAACTATGGCCTAGCTACCACTAGAGCTCTGGACTGGGAAGATCCTAAGGCACCTGCCTCAGCTGCTCTTTTATGTCCCTTTGCTGCTATGTGCAAGTTGTTCTAGGTTCTCTTGGGTTAAGGCATTACTGACAAACTCATTATATGTGGTACACCTTGAGTTGGCCATAGTCTTCATTAGCTTAGTTCCAAGGCCTCTCTTGAAGCTTTATATTTTCTTCTCCTCCATATCAATGAACCCTACGGCATATCAGGGACAAATTGTTGAAGGCATGCATGTACTTGGTAAGGGTCTGGGTCCCTTGTGTGAGTCTCATGAACTCGGCTACTTTCATATGCATCAGCCCTGGGGGAATGTGATGTCCCCTAAAGGCAAACTTGAACTGTTCCCATGTGACCTGTGCATTTGTAGGTAGAGAAGACAGGAAATGAGTCCACCATATCCCTACCGGATCCCTACAATTGATGAGACGCATACTCAGCCTTCTGATGCTCTATAGCCCTCAATAGACTGAAACTTCTGCTCTATCGTGTTAAGCCACTCATCTGCCTAGAGCGGTTTTTTAGCCTCTTTGAAGATAGGAGGCTTAGTGTCTTGGAAATCTTTGAACAAGCTATATTGATTTGGTTCAGGCCCTTGATGTTGCTGACTGGGCATGAGCAGGTGTTCTGCACAATGAGGCATACGTGTATCCTCCATGGCTCTCTGATTACCTAGGAACTGTGTGAAGAATTCATTCGCAGATGGTGACGGCGGTGGTGGTAAATCACCATCATTGCCGCCTTGGCTTGGTGCCTACTCTAGCGCGAGTGCGAGTCATCTACAAAATTGCAATAATAAGTGATTATTGGTTGATGTCAAGAGATTGTAGATGAATTGTGTAATCATGGCAAACTGAAATTACTGGAGAGGAATCTTAAATTCATACAATAAAATAGAGGCATAATAATTCATTCTTCGCAACATGACATCACCAATTTGATCACTTATCATGCTCACAACGTGTTAACATGCATGTCATATTTCACCAGTAAAACAAAACTAGAATTTTATCAAAGTTCAATCCGTAATGACACAGCATGCAAAGTGCCAATATTATACCGAAGTTAAGTCACGAATACTAAAATTCAAACTACAAGTCCATTACATAATATAGCAGGGATACAATTATCGCTTCAATCTAGTCACTAAAAGGTTATACTCTTCAGCGTGCTCGCTGTCGAGGTTAGAGATAGCATCATCCTCATCCTCTAGATCCACTTCTTCTTCCTCCCAACCGTCATCTTCAACAAACATCTATGGATCTTCTTCTTCCTCATCTAGGATCAAATGTAGTTGGTTGTTCAGATAATGCACCTCATGCTGAAGATCAACCACCATGTTTTGGGTATGTGCAAGCAACTAGCACAAAGCCCTCTCTACACGGTCCTGCTGCACGGTTAGGGCTTCAGCTCTATTTCATGCTGCTTCTGCCAGGGCTGCACAATTGTTTGCTTGGATCCGCTGGCACATAGCTATGAGTGCCTCAGCATGAGAGGTCTCCTAGCTGCTCCCATAGTCCTATTAGCACTGCCTGATCATTAGTTCTTGCTGCTTGGGTGGTAGCTCTCTACTGATCAACTTGCTCCATCTGAGTATGGAGATTTCCCAATGCTACATATGCCTGATCAATTTCCCATCGAGCCTCACTTGCTACCTTTTTGTGCTTGCACACATGCTTCCTCAGCTTACTCTATGCAGCTTCGGCTCTCATGAGCCTATCCATGTAAGTGGTATAGGACTCCTGCCAGAAGTCTCGGGTGTCCTGACAAGTATAGAACATCTTCATCATGATGATCATAGCACTCATAGCAGGACTAGAACTATCTGCCCGCTCATCCTGGTCTCGGATCAATGCATTACGGTTGTGCTTGTGCCCAAACTGCTAGTGGATGGATCCACCTGAGGAAAAGTACCAGCGGCACTGCCAGTAAGTTCATCCCCATATTGCTAACATATCTAGCTTAGCACCTCAAAAGCAACTACCTAGGCACCTTCCCAAGGAGTTTTTCCTTCAGATTCTAGCCTTCTACTCCTGTCATAGGGGTGCTTAGGTACGAGCTGGTATAGTTAGCTCCACCTTGTACCATGGTTGTTCTTCTAAGTATACCTCATTCTAGGAATAGAGAGGCGGTTTAGTATATCTCGCATAATGTAGGACCCTCCAAAGTAGGGCAGGGGTACCGAACATCTCCAGGAAAGTCTCACTCCTAGCTAATGCTGCCATCTATATCAACAAAATGGTGTAACTCTCATGAGAACAATGCTATAATAGAAAAGAGTTACTTAATCGAATAAGAAACTTATAAGGGGAGGAACAATGCAAGTGTGTAATGAATGATTGATCATGATGCATGTACATTTAGTATGTCCTCACAAACTTAGGAAAATTAAAGCTTCTAATGACATACATAGTGGCATACATGTGTTCTGTCATATATAACATAGCTAATTGGGCTATATGTTTCGCTGTTAGTGTACCTGCACAAGAATTTCATTTCAGCCCAACCCCACAAGTATATATGTAGAAATGAAAATATGGGCTCTAGGTTGCACTCTAAATACTTCCATCTATATATACCCATATATATATATATACTTCTGTATCAAAGCTACCCAAAAGTAAATACATCCTATATATACATATAAATATGCATATATAGCCGTATCAAAGCTAACCCACAACTAAATACCTCCGTATATATATGAGACATATATATACTTTATTATCAAAGCTAACTCTCCCCATTAGACCACATGCCCACATCTTGCGGTCATACCACTGTGATGATGAGTGGCATCTTACCTTGGGCATAGAGGCATTTGATCCATATATTACCACTCAAGTGAATGTCATCCATACAATAGCAAGTCGTATAGACGACAAAAATAAAAACCCCCAAGTTAGTACTTAATTAGACACCTAAAATCCTTAACTGGGCATAAAGGAAGTGATCACTGGCACACTCTAGATTCAAACTTTATTTTTAACACCTATATATATAGCTATAAGTTGCTAAAAATTGGTTTGGTAAAACAAAAACCTTTGTTTTAAATACACATATGACAATTAATGTTGAATCTTGCTATGATGCCAACTGTAGTAGAACCATCCAATTTATAAGAGCACAAGTACAACGGCAGCCCGCAAGCGGTCACACTATCATACTTGAGCCCATATAAACCCGGTAGTCCGTCGAGTACCACGAAGGGTCTTGATTAACCATCAACATACAATCATGATTGTACATGATTCAACATACGTGTCACACAGTTACATAAAGTTCACAAATATAGTTCCATACATCAGAGTATGATTAAAAGTTACTTACAAACCAAGTTTAGGTAAAATAGTAGCAGGAAGCAAATAGAGTTTGAAACCAACGTCTCCATCATTGTTCAAATATAGTGCCAGCTCATGATCACAATCCCACAAAAGCATAAGAGACGGATTAATGAGAAATGCCTTGCCTAGGGCCCTACTCCTCATCCACGGTAGGACAGAAGAAGTTCTTACAGTAGCCATGATGCATTGTATTATCTGCAACAATGGGAAATAAACCCTGAGTACGAGAAGATACTCAGCTAGACTTACCTGTTATAAACCAAAAATAAAGTGACTCCAAGGATCATGCAAGGTTTTATAAGTGGAGCTAGCTTGACAACTATTTTGCATAAAAAGCGACTAATTCAGTTGTACATTTATAACTCAGTCATCAAGTTAATTATAGCTATTCATCTCTAGATTAGCAACTAACCTGTACCAAACATGTGGTATATCATTTAGTAGCATACAATAGTAACCATAGTCGGTGTAGTACATTCCATGTTCATCATAACCATCATTCTATAATATAGTTACTACGATGTTGGGGCTAGCCAAGTTTCTCACTGTCCAGGAGAGACGACGATTCGAATTGATTTCAACCAGCTAGGGAATTTATTCCTAACACAAACCTAGGCAGACTAGATCAACGGTCACCTTAGGTCATCGTTGGTACAACTCAGGTCCACATTTCACAACCTTAATCGGCATAAACAAAATCACATGAGTCAACCTACACATAGACTCCGTCCGACCTCCAGTTACATTATCCCATGGTTCTTTTTTTCACGATAGCAAATATAGCCAACCGTGCTCCGGTATTCCCCTATATCTCGCTAGGTGACAGGAAATCACCCGACTTGTACCATATTCGATCCTAGACCTACATAGGGTTAAAGGTATATGTATCAGGACGAGGTAGTTCTATGCATCAAGTGTTTCCAATCAACTCTTATAACCTAATGCATCAAACATAAAGGACTCATGTGATATTTTGTAAAGCATGGGAGGCTTAAAATGGTCTGGGGCTTGCCTTTGATAATAGAAGTTGACCTATGATCTAGGCACTCAGGTAAGTCTTCAAGAGTTTGCTCCTCTCCTTCTAGAGCTATGGCCTGAGGTGCCTCCTATTGTTCATCCGGCTCTTCTTTGAAATCCAACAGAGTTATCGCTTCAGGACGATCATATATGCATGAGCACGGAATAAGATATCATGGATGCATCTATAATGACATGTATAATGTGATATGATATGGTGAATGCATCATCATAAGTGTTCTCAGTAGCATTGCATTAAGATGATAACAAGTCACATTTTCTTTTACTGAGTAGGTGCAAATCTCTTCTCTAGTAACTTAAACAAACACTTATGTAAATTATTTTCTAGACTACAAGACAGCAACCACTTGTTTTGATCATAACTAGAGTTATACAAATCAAAATAATATGGTTGTGATCATAACTAAAGTTTGTGAAATTGCCTACAACTTTCTTTTAGTTGTCTTCATGTGATTCAACAGTTATCTAGGTCAGACAAATCAGTCTTTCAGATCTGTCTAGAGAGCAAGTCATTTCTGATAGCAGAATTCTCACAGCTATAATTCTCAAACCATTAGGTCTATGACTATGAAAATTTAACACAAGGTAGATAAGTAAGTTATCTACAACTTTGTTATTAACAAGTTCCACAGAAAAGGTCACTATCATCGTGAAATTATCACCACAACAGAAATTATACATGCAACCATCTAGTTGAATTATAAAGCAATAATTAACTAGCTACCTATAACCAATTACTTCTAAGACTAACTAATAACATCAACATATCATATTCATCATAAGCACTACAGAAAACATCATGGTTAAACACAACTAATTTATTTATATTCATTTATTAATTTCCTTAGATAATAAGGGGATTTATAGAGTAAATATTTCTAGTGCTCAATAAATTTTGAGAAAATTACAGTAGGCTACACATGACCCTAATAGTCTACTGTACAACTTTCATGCAATTAGGATAAGTATAGCTACCTCTACAAAAATGAACAAGTTACATATGCTTATGTTAGCAAAAATAGTTTAGCATAGTGAAAAGTGTCAAACAACAGATTTAATATTTTTCTTACTTTTCTCCTAGCATGATAATACTGTGTAAAATTTTTTATGATCATATGTTATAGTATTTTTACCCCATTTAATTCCACTAGAAACTAGCAATTAATTAGGATTAAATATGAAGACCATATTTAAAGTTTGCCTAATTTAGGGTTAGTATATTTACTAGCTAGATCATGTCAAGACAAGACCAAAAAATTTTGAATCACAATTTTATCACCTTCCTAGCTCAAGTTATGCAATTTACAAGATAGAAACTATTTTAAAAGCACTTATCTTGCTAAATTTAATTCTCCTAGAAAAATACCATAAACAGTAGTATTTCATATTTTTATAAAATATTATACTTCAAGATGAATTCAACAAAATTTGGTTCACCGCATTTGGATACTCCTAGCTCTAGACATAATTTTTGCAATTTAGCAACAAAATCTATAAAAAAACAAAGAAAATCATATTTCCACTTCGGGCGCTATAGCTAGGTGCACCTGGTTTATATACCCACGGTGGCTAACATGTGGGTCCTGCAGTCAACCTAGCCCCATGTGTCACCGAGGCCAAGGCAGAGGCGGCGGTTGACCAGCGAAAAGCTCACCGACGGCAAGGTCACCGGTGGTAGCGTCACCACCTGACGTGTTCCCCAACTCAATATGCATCGACCGGTACCCTAGGTTGGCTCAGAGATTCACCGGAGCAAGCTCGATGGCGGCCATGGTGGCTCGGTGGCGGCATGTGGTGGTGCTCTGGCCATCTCCGGCTGTGACAAGGTTGGGTGAGCACAGCTATGGTTCAAGGGTGACCTAGCAGAATTCTATGGTTTGGATTGGGGCTTGTGAGGGAGTTGGTGAGGCACGGCCGCATGCATGGTAGCATGGTGGCATGAGCGCAATGGCAGCATGGCAGCATTCTGCTCCGATGAGGTCGACATTGGCCTTAGGCTCTTGCCTCGAGCTAGACCTAGCTCTAACCAAACCCTAACGTCTAGAAGCGCACGAGGAAGAAAACCAGGCATGCACAGCCATGGCGGCATGCATGGAGGCGGTGCTCTCAGCGATGGTGCGATGACGACGATGGCCCGTAGGCATTTACCTTGGCTTGGGTTAAGGCAATGGGTGGTCAGCAAGGTGGAGGAGGTGATGGCCGAGCGGTGTGCACAAGCAATAGCACAATGGCATGGTGGCAGTGGCGTGTGAGCTCGGCAGAGGTGTGGCGACAACGGCGCAGTGCTGCGGTTTGCTCGACGAGCGTGGGAGCGAAAGAGGGAGGAGAGGTAGAGACGAGTGAGTGCACGAGAGAGAGTGGGAGGGAGTGGCATGCTTATCTACCCATGCTGGCCTGATAGGTGGGGCCGACGCTAGCGTATAGCCACCATGCAGCGGACGTGGCCCGACACTGATCGGCCACGACGCACGCGTGTGGCGCCGATTCAGTCCACCCTAAACCCGACTGATAGCGCATCTTCAAATGATTAATACTCCTAATCCGTGGTGAATCAGTGCAAGCTTCATTAATAAAATTTGTAGAACTACATGAATACTACAAAAATACTTAAAGGAGTTTGGCCTAATTCCTAATGGTTTTCAAACTACAGTGCTCCAAAGCAAGGTACTTCAAAACTAAAAACAACTTCAACACTTAGAAAAATTCTTAAGTCACCAAACAACATTTTGTTGATACATGTGAGCTTCATTTCACCATGTTAGACACTGAATTAGCTCATGACCCTTAAATAAAGTTTGTTACCCATGAAGTGAACTACAACATTTATTTAGGTCACACAGCCATGCAAACACTCTAAGCTACTGTTCAACTTTGGTCAAACTAGCATCATGAAAATGACATTTCAAAGTACACCAACACTTAGAAGCAAAATTGTTTCATGTCATGAATACAAAAGTTGTTCCATCCACCATTCTAGATGTGTCTAAGGTATTGTTGTGACCTTACCACCATTTCATACATTGGTCATACATGATTGCAATCATAAAGCATATATATAAAATCAACATTTCATGTGATAAGGTATAAGAACGAGATGAAATTTCATATGCTCATGTTCATGAATGCTTGGATGATGCTTGTGCTCATAAAATGCTAGTGTCAAATGCAATGCTTAACACTGGGGTGTTACATTTATTGCTCTGCTAATGACTCCATGAACAAGGGAACAAAAGGAAAATAATGAGGTCCATTGATACATAGACTCTAGGTAGGTCCAAAACAATAGATGACCCGTGTAGGGAGGACATGAACTTTTCTATGGTTCATGTCATATACAAGGAGTGTTCTATCCTCCCCAACAAGGAAAATCAAATTACATTCTGGATGAACTGCAGTCACTCTATAGTCTGCATTGCAAACCTCATAACCAAATTCAATATTGTTCTGTCCAAATATCTCTCGTGTGGTCACCGTATGCTTCAATGTCTATTTATTAGTACCATAGTCTTCAAGGATATAGATTGAAACTAAGACATACTATAAATATCAATAGTACATAAACACAACTGACCCTGAGCTTCATTGATCAAGATTTGCATCACTATGTGGCTTCTGTATTTCCATCCATGTCTTTCCCTCCATATCAATAGAAACGATCTGGGAGAACTCTAGCCAATGCATAAAACTAGTACGAAACACACTTCTCGCATATGTGGATACTATAATACCGTTGCCTCTTTCTAATTCTTTAAAGATCCATGCTGCACTCTTAGATGAGTAGATTCTCACACCTATGGACTCACCCTCCCTCATCCTCCCATATCCAAACACATGGAAGTGCGAGGAGACTGTCGGTTCAAAATCCATGTGAGCCTCACCATAAGAACAAAGGTTATTTGGCAGTACCAACCATTTGTTAGTCATTGGATTATAGACAACATAGCGACACCTAATGCACCAGCAGAGGATGAAGACGCTGCAGCAATATGAGACGATGACATCCTGAATGGGGAAGGGCAAGAAGGACAAGGAGGGGTTCATCGATGACACTAGTGATGCCTTTCTAGGTGTGATAGAAGAATCCAGTGATAATCTAGGGCAACTCCTTATGGTACTCAGAGTCTGAGATGAGGCGGTTCTAGGCGTGGCAGACACATTTGTAGTTGCTCAAGGAGCGGATAGTGAAGCATGAAAGATGAGGACCAAGGCATGGTTTGTGAGGATGGCCACTCTATTGCTCTTGTTGGGGACCTCCTCTATGTTGACAAGGATATGCTAGAGCGGAGCCTGATGATGGAAGTGACGACGCTATTGCCTCAATTAGAGTAGGAGTGCCTGTGGGGATGTGTTCATGAGCACCATACTAATCAGATGGAAGCTTGCTTCCTACTCACATGATTGACGAGGGGAATAAAAATCCAAGAAAGATGGATAAGGGAAGTGTGAAGCATTACCCCTGCTTTTGGATCTTGTGGCAATGAGCTCAAGTAGGCACGGTAGTGAGTACCACCTTGGTCACCTGGTGGATCTATGAAGCTCGGTGAGGCGTACTGGTGTAGAGCACTAGACTATCGGTGTTGAGTGGCGGCTTGCACACGACTGACTAGGGGCGGTCATGCTGTTCAGCACTGGGGAGCAGGAGTGGCTATGGGGAATAGCAACACCAAGGAGGAGACAAACAGGGTGGGGAAGGTCTTTGTAAGCAAAAGTAGGAGCCGTGGGAATGGAAATTTGAGCGAAACTTTATAAATACAGGTGGGAGACTTGGGCGGGCTTGGAAATTGATGATAGCGGTACCATCCTGACCATCTAGAAGTGGCAGTGAAGGTTGCTAGTTGTGGTGATTAGGTGTTACAAAGATGTTAGCACCTAACGACGGACGTGTCATACGGTCTCAAACTCTAAATTGCCCGAGTCTACCATCACACTACCGATCATAGAAGACCGCTTCCCCATCACACAAAATAAACATCGCAGCAAAGATAATTCAAATCCCAAAAAATACATCTAATTAACAATATTTCATATTTCACTTAAATAAAACAAACATATTCTAAGCTAAAAATTTAGTAAATAAAATAAAATCCTACCAAACTTGCTTTAGCAGGATGAGGATGACCCTCCACTAGGCTTTCTGCCAAGCTTGTAGTAGGGACCCTTTGCTAGGAGGGCTTGATTCACTGTGTTAATTAAAAATATAGTTAGTTTCAATTGGTGATAGGAACTTCATAACTTAAAAAATGAAAGAAGGTTGATCACGAAAAATATCATCACACAAACTTTTTTGTTCAGTACCTCATTCTTGCGCTCTTCTCTGTCAGTCCTATTAGCCGAATGGTGCTAGTCCCTTCGGGCCTTCACCACCTCATTGCCACTGCAGTCGCCAACTTCACTGAGTTCATGATCGTGGGCTATGGCGTTATTGGTCAGGATATACTTGGCTAAAGCACTATGCTTCGGGCAAGATCTTCCTTCACCTAGGAGTGACTTCCCCTCCGCGTGCTGCAGCAACTCACAAAGACTCCATGTTGGTGTTTTCTTGCCATGGCAAAAAGGACACACGAAGGTGCCCTCGTCATGACCACGAAACCTCTCACCTCCATTAGAGAGGCTTTGTAGTGTTTTGCTCTCCAGCTTTTGGAACTTAACCTCATCTGAATATGAAGTGTCAAAGTCACTATTGCCAACCATGCTTGATTGCAAAGGAACAAGGAAAGAGAAAGACCAAATGGAGAATTTTGCTAAGTGTCGAGAAAGCAATCTACTGCACCCCTTCTTATAGGAAGCAATCGCAATGCTTCACATCGGCAGCGTCGGGTTCCCAAGGCACGTATTTCCGTCACTTGGCCTAGCAACAAACCCAATGCGTCACTTCAATAGATGTAGGCACAATGACAAACTGTTCTACATTGGAGAACGACAAAAACGTTGGAAAAGAAACCACCACAATGGCCATCAATTAGGAGTGCAATTCAAAGACTATTATGATGATGGCATAGAAGACAAATGATAGAAAAAAAAGAATTACAACACAATTGTAACCGCACATAAAAATATGCCATAACTACAAAAAACAAAGTTAAGGCAAGCTAGCCGAGCTACAGTTCACTTTATAAGAACACGCCGTTGGTACAGTTAACCATGTCAATCGCATGTAAGAACACATCGTGGCTACAATAATAGTGATGGAACACGCTTTTCCCGGCAGAAGTAATGGTGATGGAACGGTGTTGGAAGTTGGACAAAGAAAATTGAGTTGACCACGTGGCTCTGCCCCTCTAGTGCTAACCATGCGGTTTGGGGGAAACAAACCGCTACTTATATGGACTATTTAGTACAAGGTCCCCTACGCCGTTGCCTTCAAACCTCCTCTACGCTTGCTTTATCACACCCTCATATACAAACTACATCTGCATGTACTCTTAGCAACTGCAATGGCTGAGCCTTCTACCAAGCACACATGAATGGAGGAATCAGAGGACGAATCCTATCACGCATTAACAGATGAATCTAATGATGATGCCGTGCCCGACGATGTCAATGAAGATCCATTCAATCCCTTTGGGTATGATGACACATGGGCGCTTAGCCTCTTCCAGAAGACTTTCTAGAGGATTAACGTTGTGGTAATGGAGCTCGGTCTGGGCACTATCAGCACGTCGTGGGAGGAGAAAGTGCCCAATTACACCTATGTTTTTCACCTACTCGTCGATAACCTAGACAAACTATCGGGCACCCTGAAGGCTGCCTCCAAGGAGGTCGCTGACAAAAAGGGAGTCTGAATAGCATAAATGTAATTATCTTATGTTATGTTGATTATTGTGACAGTGAAACTTTACTTAATTATCATGCTTGTCCATTGCCTATTAACTATTAGTTCTATGTTCTTGTGGGAGGAACACCATTGAGGCGCTACCAGGTTTTGATCCTAGAGTTAGGGAAGGAGCTGGCCAATTCTAGGTGTACGCAATAACAAATTTGTATCATACGGTGGTTTGCACATACAAAGCAACACTCCAAACCAGCATCTCAGTGAGGTGCTATACCTTCCATCTTGTACCTCTCACGGTTGAGGGATGTAGATCTGCTTCTTGATTGTTAGAGATCCAAGATGGAATATAAAGCACCATCTTGTAACAAAAGATATCTGCAATCATCGAGGTTAAGCTCCTATTTAGGGGCTGCACCTCGCAAAGAATGGAGAAGGAGCACCTCGCAAAGCTTGCACCAGCATCTCAGTGAGGTGTTTTTTATTCCACAATCTTGGTACCTAAGGGTTGTGGGTGCTACCTCTGATGGTGGAGGGATGCAGATCTGCATCTCGATCCTTAGGGGTACCAAGGATATGGAATATAAAGCACCAAATCTTGAAGGCCTTCTCCAAACACTAGCATCCCTATGAGGTGCTTTATCTCCATCTTGCACCTCTCATGGCCTCCACACGGTCCGTGAGAGGTGCAAGGAGGAAGACAAAGCACCTCTAGATGATGAAAAAAGATGATTGTCTTCATCCTTAGCCAGTTGAGCTTAATATTGGTGTGGAGTGAGGAAACACACTTCCAATTGTATCCTAGACATTGGATGCAAAGTGTGCTTTCTTTAGACGGCAGAAAACGCCTTCCCATGGATTGAAGGGCCCACAACTCATGTCTAGAAGATCTCCATGTGGCCCTACTACTTTGTACACCCACTAGAAGGAAGATGGAAGCCTCCCCACCTAGTGGGTAGGGCCCACATGGAAATGGGGGGTCGGCAAACGTCCATGTATATCTCGCACCCCACCAATTTCTTCCATGCCTTCCCACTCGCACCACATGAAGGAAACATAAGTGAGGGTGATCTGGTATGTTATTTAGGTCTGTTGGGATCGAGAAAGGCTATGCAGATGTATCACATCGATCCATGGGCCCACACCAAAGTACTATAAATACCACTACCCCCTCACTCTCATTTTAGTAGTAGTAGTAGTACTGTCAATAATAGGGAGAGAGTGAGGGAAGTGTGGAGAAAAGACTGGGTCTATTGGTGTCTTCTCTCCAAGCTATACCTCAGTGGATGCGCTCTTCTTGTAAGTAAACATCCAAGATTCTTTATGGTAATTGATATCTGATTCTGGTAAGTGATATATAACTTGTTCTCATTGGTACTTCACCAAGGGAACTTATTGGCCAAGGTTAGAGTAGTGAGATATAGTCTAGGCTATACCTTGCCTATGTATGTTGCTTGTTGCATGGATTGTTTGTGGGTGCTAGTAGGTGGTGACAGCCCTATATAGCCTTTGTATTCTACCACATGCTTTTAGGCAAGTTATTAAAATATTAGGGCTCCCATAACAAGTTAGGCAGGTTTTGGCAAGGGTTTTGTCCTCTTGCTATGCGAGGTGATCGCTTTTATATCTATCTTACCTTACCAGTTATCAAGGCGATAGAAAATCCTCTCTACCCAACCTATCATAAACCCCTTGTGTCATCAAAGGATGAACCTGATTCTTTGTTAGTGCACTTCACGTTCCCTATGGAAATCAATACTAAGAGTAGTCCTGGTGAGAGCTACCTTGATAACTGTAGACTTACTATTTATCCATTTGCCACCATTGGTGTCAATAGTTAGTGAGGCACTGGTGACTGTTGGTGCGTTGTTGACCATAGCATCGACCTCACGATTGGACCGTCAGCTATAGTTGTTGGGCCACTAGGTGCCTGCATGGGTAGAATGGCCCAACGGTAATATTAGATGTGGGAGGCTATATATACCCCCCACATCCCCCCAAATTAGCCAATTGTAATGTGGAGTTGTGAAACATATCTTGGGAGTTGTTGCACCATTATTGTACATCAGAGGGGCTTATAGTTTTGTGAGACCATACCAACTGCATTTGTGTGTGGCCGCCACTGTGTAACAGAGGGAACAAGGCCCATAGTGATTTGGTCAAAAACTCAATATTGAAGAAGGTGGGGAGCAGTCTAGGAGAGGCCATCTCATTGACCCACTTGGATATGGGGAAGGCTCGAGGACTATCCATGGAGTTACTCAATCGGGAGCTTGGCCCTTGCGAGTGGCTCCAACGAGGACTAGGGTGAAGCAAGGAGCTTCTTGGTACCTTGGTAAAAATAATGAGTCATCGATGGGAGTTTGCACCTCTACCACTCTTTAGCTTCCACATTTATATTATGTAGCTTTATATTCCTAGCTTAGTTTGATAGGCTAGTGATAGGATTAAAACCTAGGTTGCATAACTTTTTTGCGTTAGAAATAGCAACATACCTAGCAAAACCTTAGTTGCACATCTAGATAGATTATTTATTGCATAGGTTTTGACTAGGTGGAAATCAAAGAACATAACTTTAGAAATAGATTTTAAGTTGCCTAACTCAACACCCCTTAGACATCATAGACCCTTCATATTCATAAACATGGTATGTTGTCCCACAATCACAGTGTGGGCATTCAAATGTTCACATTGCTTCTATGGCATAGAGGATATGGTGGCTAGCCTGAGGTAGCTAATATCTAGCGAGTCATTATTGTGCTTCTTATAAGAACGGTGGTCATCATCAGCACTTGAATTATTATCTGCTGGTTCATTAGGATGGGGAACGTCAAGAACATGCTACTATTTCATTTACTTGAGAACAATTCTCAAGTTACGGTACCAATCAATAATTTTTTTCCATTAATACTTTTTTCTTAAGAATTAATCATAAATGAAAATTGGTAGAAACATTATTAGATGCCATCTACAAATAGAAATAAGAGCAAAGTTAGCACTATGTTTTTGCTAACCTTTCATCAAACCATTTTACAAAAGATTCACACCCTAAATGTTTTGCAGTCATCCTCCCTCAAACAACATATAGTGGACAAGATCCATATTCATATAAGTTCTATGAGCTTTGGCATAGTGCTAGAATCCAAGTGACATACGTATGCAACATTTGCTAGTCATAGTAATGTTATAGAACATGGATATTGCTTTTAATGATACAAGTACAATTTTGTTAGTCAATCAAATGTGTGTTTATAGTTGTTATCTACTATATGATACTAGATGCTTATTATCGGGGTTATAACCCCAGGGTGTCTCAAGTCACCTATTAGTTAGAAGGCCACGTGGCCCGCAATACGCTAGCTAGCAAAGGCCCAAACAACCAGCCGAGCTAAGCAAGCCAGGCCGGACGCTAGGGCCATGGTCGGCCATGATCCCTTCCTCCCACCTTAGCTGCACGGCACTCGAGAGGCATGCGACCTCACCCCATCATGACCCCTTGAAGGGAAGGGGAGAGGTCAAGCCCCACTAAGTACACCTACTCTGGCAAGGGAAGGCAAGCCTCAGTGACCCCATGAGGACCAAGGGGACAACACTCACCTCAGTTTGGTCAGATGCCAGCCCTATGCCACAAAGGTCGGACAAGACAACACTACCCTAAGGTAGTGAGGATAGGCACGACAACCACCTTCTAGATATGGCCTGACAAGATGCATGGATGATCTCAACCACTACGGGATGGGATCCATGATAGGGGCCTTGACTTAAAGGCCACCCTAGACTGATGAAAGCCATGACCCCAATGATCGGGATCATGGCCCTCAACTCCTCAAAGACAACCAGGCGAGCGATGACCTGAGGGTGGCTACCAACTCATGTACCATGCCCTAGGAAACCAGGACACAAGGATAAAGACCATAGCGGAGATCATATCACATAGGACGACTGACAAACTACCACAATGCCTATAGTGCCACCATGGCCGGCATAGTAGGCACCATGCTACACCTTGCTACGATGTGGCCATAAGGCGATGATGATAACCATGCCTGGACATGCTCCACCAGATGGCATAGCTTGCAAGCCAAGTTAGCTAGGGCCAACCTTTGGCTCATGACCGTTTAGTTAGGAGAACCTACTACTTTATATGCGCCCTGGCCCTAAACTCTATATAAGGGCAGCCAAGGCACCCTTTCTAGACATTCTGAGTCCCCTACTCATTCACTCAACCTCCATCATAGTAGAGCCCCTAAAGCTTCCCTTCAGGTAGCCCAATGCCTAGCTTAGCATCTCCTACCTCTTCCACCGTCTTGCACCCCCCATTGTAAGAACTTCAGAGCATTCAAGCGAGTAACACGCACTTGATCATCTCAGAGACTAGACATAGGGCCCTGGCCTAAACCAGTATAAATCCTCATGTCTTTTGGATGCTACCATCGCCTTCCTAGAGCAACATGGCAATCATATAAGTTTACTAGTCTGGTTTATGAAACACCGATAGTTAGCGTGCTAGGTAGGGGGTAGTCATGCACTCTTGATTGTTGAAGGAAGCAATGGCATCTCGCTTAGACCTCCACCCTAGAAATCTAGATCCCATGGACCATGGTGGGCACACTCTTGGAACTCCCCTCAGGGGCTGCATCCCAGAGTTCACCAATCCAAAGGGGCCAGTACCCTCAGAAATCACCGACTACTGGCTAGGTCTCCCATCCAGGAAACCAAAGGTCCATGGCTCACAACAAACTCACCTAGGGAATGGCCTTGTCTGGCCACATCCCTTTGGGGAACCATGTGGTTGACCACCTTCGAGGGCCTAGCATCCACTTCGACTTTCAGTTGCGGCCTAGGCCTTTGCCCTAGGAGGTCTGGTCCTATGACCCATGGTGGACATACTCTTGGAATTCCCCATGGAGGTTGCATCCTAGAGTTCACCTGCAGTAGGGGAACTAGCGCCCTCTCTCATCACTGGCCACGGCTAATACTTCTACCCTAGGAAGCCTATGGCCTGTGGCTCATGGTGAGCTCGCCCAAGGAATGGCCTATGGTGGCCACATCCTTCTAGGGAATCATGAGATCGCTCGAACTAATGGGTCCATGCATGTCATTGGCTAACTGCCTAGTCTAGACCCGCTGTGTGGGGAAAGTGGACTTGATGGTCAAACCATGCCCTAAACAATGCCTCTGCCGTCAATAGGACGCAACGAGCCAAGGGCATGCATGAGCAACTAGAATCAATTGCCGCCGCACAGCGGCATCACAGGTGATCGAGAGGCCGGCTAGTGCCACGCCACACAAGGTCAGGCCCTAGAGCCTAGATCTGATCCTACGTAATGAAGAAGTCGCATGACATGTTTCCGCAAACTATCAGCCATCGCTCAATGCATGTGCACCTGAGGAAGTGGGCCCCCCTGAGCACACCACATGCCGCAATGAGTGGATCAAACCACAATGTAATCAAAGGTAGCTCCCATAGCGAGAAGTCATGATGTCTCCTTGTCGAAAGCAGAAACTACACCTAGAGGCGGAGACATGGCGGCAATGACATTGTCACACTAGAAGGACTCGAGCTCAGGAACACACATGTGCTCTCGACCAGAAACTATAGCAAGGTGGACTCGAAGAAGTCATCGCCATGGACTTGTGAGCCTTTCAAGGGTGTCAAGGTAGCTGGGACCAGTCTAGAGGCACCCTGAGAGGATGATTCACGCTAGGCACGACCGTTCCAAGCGATGACAGGGGTGACCTCATCGCTAGCAAGCGCTCAAGGGCTCACCACACCCCAAACGATGACAACCAGATGCACAACAACTCCTGATATATCAGTCAGTAACATCATCTCTGACTCTAGCCGCTCTACCCAAACGCATCCACATACACATGTAGGCTCACCCCTAGCTTTAGAAAACCGCGACCAACTCATGGAGTAAACCATGGGACAGTGCACTTGAGCACCCCATCTAGGAGACGCTTAGATCTCCGAGTGACCCGCTTCGGCTCGTGCTAGTAGCCAGAAACGAGTCACTCGTGGAGGACCCATGTGAGGGCACATATATATGTACCACGATGTAGCACTGCTTGTCACCGTCCTAGTGACCCCTTTCCCAAACATCTTCTGATCGCTCCCCACGCCGCAACGAGCCGGTAACCTGCGTCCTGACCTCTCACTCAGGGTCACCCCGACCGACTCAACAGACTAGCTCCTAGGCAAGGCTAGGCACCCATGCACAAGCCTAAGAGGAAACAAGAAACTCATTTGCTTAGGACTAGGGGAGCTAAAGAAAGGGGAGCTCATGTCGTTATCTCACTTTCTTCTCACATCGTGCTGAATCTGTGATCATCCTTCGCTATCTTGTTGCTCCAACGGAATCACACACATTTTAGCCCCATAGGCCAATCCTCAGGTTAAGATACACATTCATAGGCATAGACCTAGGGGGATGAAGCACATTCCAATTTGAACAAAAGTAAGTAAAAGAATGGCGTAATGACAAGTGAATATGCTAATCGCACTCTGGGTGCAAAGACCCCAAGCATCATCCATCATTGAATGAGAGACCTGCTTTGAGCTTCTCCACGTGTACCTGTGGTAGGACAGAACGGCGAACTACCTCCCAAACTCCTTACCAGCAATGAGATGTCTCTCAGACCAAGCCTCCCAGACCAGCTCTAGGGCAAAGTTGGGCACTCATGCGGATGGGGAGCGAAAGGAAGCAAAGCAGTCACTCTACCCTGAGTGGGTGGAATGGGGCAAATCAAAGCCTATGCCCTCCACTTGTTTTCCCCCTTGCATCAAACCAGATCAGCGACCTAACCTCAATGCCTCGATCACAACACCAGGCCATATAACATTCAGTTCTATGAGCTAGCCCCCAGGCTAGAACATACACCCATGCTCGCAAGGCTAATGGAGAAGGAGCACATTCCGATTTGAACAAGAGGAACACAGACGACAATGCGACAAGGTGGGATCACACGACAACAACATCACATGAGGGAGCAGTAAGCACTACAACAACCAAGAAGCCCTCAGTGTGCGTAATGCTCAAGTAAGTTAGCCTGCCCCAAGTTGGAAGCACACAGTCGCCCATGGCTGACCCTACACATTCAAGGAAAGAAGATCGGGTGAAAGAACTTAGCAAGAACAAAACCCTTCATTCCGAGAACCACTGAGACAAATCGTCCAAACAATTGGCACTAGCGATGTGAAAAGAGAAATCGAAAAAAAGCAACACATGCATTAGAGCATCAAGAACTCACGTGTTTGTCGATTACAACACTGTCCTAAACATTAGGATCACTAGCTTCTAAAGCCACGACTAAAAACATCTAGTCTAACACACTATAGGACTAGATGGACCTAAGGTTACAATAATTGTCGGATCCCCTCCCGCTTTTGATGGACATCTCATAAAGTGGAGAGACCAATACATGGTGTCTCTAGCCTTTAGAATTGCATCATGGGTAGGAAAGGGCAGTCAAAAGAAGCCTTGGGGACAACCACCTTGCAGAGCTTCCTCTAACATCTGAGGAAGAGAAGCCCCACTAGGAACCGCCCCAATGCCACTTCTAGTAGAGCACGGGAGGAATGCCTAGCGCTGAGCTAGTAGGCGAGCCACTGAGTCGATGCTCAAGTGCTCCCAAACCTAGAGCTAGGAGCCATGCGCCCGACAACCATGGGGGAGCCCAATGGTAGGAGGCTCCCATGGTACCATTCCTCCCCACCTTCATGGAACTCCCTCTCACACCAACGAAGGAGAACACCAATAGGGTGTGGTGGAGCCTGATCTCTAAAGGTCCCTCCTAGCAACAGTGAAGCCACTGGGATGGACCGTGAACCCTAGCACTCGAAGAAGACAGTCGTTCTCCTGCTCGGATTGCACGGTGGGGGAAAAACTTGGAAGTTGGGGAAGAAGTGGGGATGAGACTCGCTACCCTCCTCTCCCTCGGCTTAAATAGACGGTGTGATGACAAAGGTGGATGACATGATGGTTCAGTCCCCCAGGTGACACGATACCCATCGACGGTCTCAGGAGGTACGTTGAACGCATGTGCTTCCTTCGGCATTTACTAACCGCTTTCTCACAGCACAGGGGAGGTGGCCAGGAGAAAGACTGAGCGGCCGATGCCAACATGGTAACATATCCTGAGTAAGCCTCATAACTTTCGCCTTCATTATTACCTTTTGATGCACGCACCCACATTTTATGGCGCACAACTGTTCACGATAGGGCACCATCAAGACGTGATGTGGCTAGGGGAGTTCAACAGCCCCCTAGGACCATGTGCCAAACGGCCCTCTAAATCCATGACCCTGCGTCATGCTTAGGAAACTATCTATTAGCCTAGTCCTTAGAAGGGCTCAAGGCCACAAAAGGGATAGGGCTAGGGAAGAGATGGGACCCTGTGGCTCTAATCGGTGGTGCGGCACCACACGACCATCTCTCTCTGTGTTTGAGTTGTTCGCTTCAAAGTCTCCTGGGTTGACCCCCTTTGGGAGGAGGCATCTTGCCCTTTGGCCACTATGGAGGCAGTTGGAGACTGATGGGATTGACGGCCAATGATTTATAGGATGTCTTGCATGAGGCACAACCGAACTCCTTGTCGATTGGGGAGGATATCGGGTCCTGCTCGAATTACCCATTGTCCCTGATGAGGTGCACCAGTTTGACCGTGGTTACAGTGGGAATGCCTCTCCCCACGTAGGGCGAAACCAAACCTGCCTGTTGATGAGGACATTGCCATGCTGGACACACCGACGCCATGGTCTTCCCCAAGTTCCAATTCGTTCCCAACTCAGCTGCCACGTCGCCCTCGGATTCAGCAGACATGTCATCATTGTTTCGGTCATAACTTTCTCATAAGACATCAAAACGGGCCGTTCTTGGAAGCGTTGGAAAGGGGACGACGACGCCGTCGTTTTGGATCTGGTCCCAGCTCCAGAAGGTCTGTGGATCATTCTGTGTGACCACGGCAAGGTGCTGCATCACCTATTTGGGCCAACTTGGCCATGTATCGTGTCGGGCCTTAAGCCCAAGTTGTGGGCGCCCAACCCCTGGCCGTCCCCAACCCTAGGTCGAGTCTTAGACTATAAACACAGCCGCCGCCGCTGCTACACAATTGGGTTTTGTTTAGAGTTTAGTTTTCCATCGAGAAACTGAATCGTTCATTGTAACTGTGGTGACAAATCCTTTTACAGTGATCCAGGGCCCCCGTTCTTGATCTCCTCCACTGTGTTGATTAGTCCTTTGGAACCGAGTTCTTGAACCCTCTATTGATATTCGCGTCATTCATATTTGCAATTTCAGATTGCGTGTTTTACCTTCTTGCTTGTGCTCTTCGATTCATTTGTAGGAAAAGCCTTCTTGGCGAGGTCAATCAAGTTGTGCTTGGCTGATAACCAACGGAGTAGTGGTGTAACGGTTGCAGGGTTCGAATCGTGTCTGATTTGAAGCCGGATCGCCAACGTCGAGATCTCCACAAATCGAACTTACCGGCTACCTCTCGGAAGATCGGGCCTGTACTCATCAATTGGTATCAGATATTTCAGGTTTACCGCGAGGTATAATCTCGTTTGCCTTAGATTCATATTTGTTCATTACCTAGAGTCCACAAAAAGCCCAAAAATATTTCAATTTCCGCTGTCCTATCGCCCTTTGTGCCTTTGCAATTTCGTTTCAGATTCATGTTGTTGAGTTTGTGTCCGTGGTCGAGTCTTGTTGCTGGTTTAGGATTGTGTTCGCGGTCGTAGTTCAATCGCCCATTGCTGTAATTTTGTTTTCCGCCGCTATCCCATCCACCATTTCCAAACAACAAGTCGAAGCCACCACATTACTCGACTTGCCCCGCTAGCCGCCTTGTGTAACTTCTCGCCGCCGCGCAAACCCTAGATAGGTTGCCAGCCGCTCTTATTTTGCCTGCATCGCAGCCCTCCTTACATCATCAGGCGAATACCTACTGCTATGATTGGTGTTAGAGTTTAGGGACGCTTTGCCCTAACTGCCGCCGCCGTGTTGTGCCTCCCGGAAAACATACCTTGAGATACCTTCGGTAAAACAGGCATAACTTTTCGCTCGTTTATCAGAAAAATCTAAAATTTTTTGTGCAGCTTCTTGACACCATTTGGACCCGACCCTAACTAGGATTTGCCTTGTTTGGTTTCATCAGAATTGCCAAAAAAATTTGGGAAAATATAGAAAAAAAATTGTCAAAGTTTTTGCACGCTTTTCAGAGAACGTGCTGAATTTCTGTAGACCACATCCCACCTCAGTTGTAGGTGCCAATTTTTGTGGTTGCATCTTTTGTGATCCTTGTTCAGAGAAAAGTATAAAAAAAATAGTAAAAAAAAAAGTTTGTTTCCTACTAGTGCCTTTTGGAAAAATCCAGGAAAAATTCAGGAAAAAGGAGAAATCCGGGCTATTTGCTTGTTCTGTGAGTTCTTTCGATCATCCTTTGTTTTCACCTTGTTGCGCTACGTCTCGACACGTCTTAGCCAGCAACTGTGATTTGTACTTTGGATCCAGATTGAACAATCGCTACTCTGCACTCGTTAATTGCTAATCCTTACTGTCATATTGTGTGCCTACCCATAGCTCCACATATTCTTCTGTCAGCATAGGTTCATCTTGCAACTGTTACCCACGCTCAACAACAGATTGCTTCGCCACTTTGGTTTTGCTCCTGTTTGGCGTTGGTAAGAATACAGGCAAGACGGTGGTAAGCCACTTGTGATTTTGCATTCCACTTTCACCACCATCACCACCACTTGTTTCCTTTTAGTTGATAGGGATAATACTTTGGTGTTGTCTTTTTCTATCTTCTAACCATGGCAGGAACTCCGACGGACTTCAATGAGTGCGTGTCCAAGGGCGAGCTTGCAACGTTCATGACTGAACAACGCAATCTTATGACCGAGCTGACGTGCAACGTGAACAATCTGGTCACCCGCATTGAACAGCTTGAGCAACGCCCTCCACCTTATCGTGCTGATGATGAAGATGCGGATGCTTTTGGTGATGAAGATGCGTATGCTGACGGTGGTGCCCGTCGCCGCCTCAACTTCAATCGTCGCGGTATGGCAGGTAATAATCATGGTAATAATGATCCTTTTGCTAAAATTAAATTTAGTCTACCACCTTTTGCTGGTAATGTTGATCCAGAGGCATATTTAGATTGGGAGCTTGCTGTTCAACAAAAATTTGATTCTCATAATGTTCCTGCTGAGCATAGAGTTAGACTTGCTACTAGTGAGTTTACTAATTTTGCTTTGTTCTGGTGGAGTGATCTTTGCAATGCCAATAATGCTGCTGCTGTGCCTCAAACTTGGAATGTTTTAAAGCAACGTATGAAATCTCGTTTTGTTCCTCCTTATTACCAATGTGATTTACGTTTGAAACTACAAACTTTAAAACAAGGTGATAAAGGAGTAGAAGCATACTATCAAGAATTGATTATTGGTTTAGCATGTTGTGGTATAAATGAAGATGATGATGATGCTAGTGCTAGATTTTTTGGTGGTTTAAACCATGATATACAGAACATACTTGATTATAAAGAATGGCGCAATTTTTCCCAATTGTATCATCTTGCTATTAAGGCCGAACGAGAAGTACAGGGACACAAACAACACCAGCCTTTCAGGTCTAACAATGGGAGGAATTTTCAGCAGCATTCCGAGCCGGAGACGCCCAAGCTTCCTGTTGCACCACAGCCATCTACACCTCCATTTTCTTCCGGGGTAAGTAAATTATCTAATGTGCAGTTTCCACAGCTGAAGAAAGGTGGCACTCCGGGTGCTTCTACTAGCTCCTCCTCGTCCAGCTCTAAAATCATTTGCCACCGATGCAAAGGCATGGGACATGTCATGAAGGAATGCCCCAGTCGTCGCGCTTTCATTGCTACCGAGGATGGATATGTAAGTGCTAGTGATGTTGAAGATGATTTAGCCCTTGCTGCTAACATTGACGCAGATCCCACCGAGAGCGATCATGACAAGGAGGCCATCACCATTGACTCTGTGGCTGCTGCCGCGGACTACCCTAGCCTTCTTGTGCAGCGTGTGTTGAGTACACGTGTGGGTCATGAAGAAGAGATGAAGATCCAACGCCACAATTTGTTCCACATGTATCTCATTGTGCAGGGTTGTCGTGTTCTCACTATCATTGATAGCGGGAGTTGCAACAACTTGGTGAGTTCAGATTTGGTTGACAAGCTTGGCTTGACCACACGACAACATTCGTATCCATATAAACTTCAATGGTTCAATAATAGTGGTAAGACTAAGGTAACTAAATCAGCACGCATTAGCTTTTTTCACAGGCTCTTATCATGATACTGCTGATTTTGATGTTGTCCCTATGCAAGCTTGTTCCATTTTGTTAGGTCGCCCATGGGAATTTGATAATGATGCTTTACACCATGGTAGAACTAATACATACACTATCATACATAAGGACAAGAAAATTACATTGCTGCCTTTGTCTCCTACGGATATTATTAAACATGCTCATGAGATCAAAAATAAACCTCCAACAGACATTGCTAAAAATAATGGGATTAAGTTAAAAGGAGGTGCTTTTCTTGCTACAACTCCTGCTACTGCTGAGTTATGTGATAATCCTGATGCACCATGTTATACTATGTTTTGTCAACCTTTTATGTCTGGTGCATTGCCTGCTGTCACTAACCTTTTGCAGGAGTTCGCTGATGACGGGATGGAGTCGAGGACGACTCCAATTCTACAAGGAGGGGATAATGAGGACATCGCCAAGATGGAGTCGAGGACGACTCCAATTCGAGAAGGGGAGGATGATGAGGACATCGCCACGCTGGACACACCGACGCCATGGTCTTCCCCAAGTTCCAATTCGTTCCCAACTCAGCTGCCACGTCGCCCTCGGATTCAGCAGACATGTCATCACTGTTTCGGTCATAACTTTCTCATACGACATCAAAACGGGCCGTTCTTGGAAGCATTGGAAATGGGACGATGACGCCATCGTTTTGGATCTGGTCCTAGCTCCAAAAGGTCCATGGATCATTCTGTGTGACCACGGCAAGGTGCTGCATCACCTATTTGGGCCAACTTGGCCATGTATTGTGTCGGGCCTTAAGCCCAAGTTGTGGGCGCCCAACCCCTGGCCGTCCCCAACCCTAGGTCAAGTCTTAGACTATAAACACAGCCGCCGCCACTGCTACACAATTGGGTTTTGTTTAGAGTTTAGTTTTCCATCGAGAAACTGAATCGTTCATTGTAACTGTGGTGACAAATCCTTTTACAGTGATCCAGGGCCCCCGTTCTTGATCTCCTCCACTGTGTCGATTAGTCCTTTGGAACCGAGTTCTTGAACCCTCTATTGATATTCGCGTCATTCATATTTGCAATTTCAGATTGCGTGTTTTACCTTCTTGCTTGTGCTCTTCGATTCATTTGCAGGAAAAGCCTTCTTGGCGAGGTCAATCAAATTGTGCTTGGTTGATAACCAACGGAGCAGTGGTGTAACGGTTGCAGGGTTCGAATCGTGTCTGATTTGAAGCCAGATCGCCAACGTCGAGATCTCCACAAATCGAACTTACCAGCTACCTCTCGGAAGATCGGGCCTATACTCATCACCTGTAACAAGGCAACACGACCTCTTGAGGTCAGCAAGGGCGCTAGGGAAAAATAGAACTAGATCCTCATGACCCTAGAAGAAGTGAGGGCCAGCCCTCGATCGACTCCTACCTATGCCCCAAAACCTAAACCAAAGGCTAGCTTGGAAGACTCATAAACCATCAAAGGCCCATGGGCTCTCCGGGAGAGATCCACGAGGCAAATGGCCAAGGGCGATGCGCAATGCAGAGCCCAAAGCATGATCATGGCTCAATCACGTGAACAAAATAGAAGGCCTAAAGACGCACGAGCCAATGCACGGTCGCAGAAAACCTCACGGCCATAGGCGTAGGGGTCAAGGAAGCGTTTCCTCACGTCATCAATACAAAGAACCCACCAATGACCTCAAGTTGAACCCGCAAGTCGGTCCCTCATGACACGGAGGCTTGCCGCCCCCATGAGGAAAGCGCTAGCATTGAGAAAGGGGAACTCTCACCTTAGGTATCCACAAGTATCGAAGTGGTCATGTTACACGACAATGCAAATGGTACAAAGGATACGGTGCAACCTCACCGGTGGCAGCACTAAAATCCAAAGGGTGGATGCCACAAAAGCAAGGAAGGTGAGGCCAAGGTTTGCCCCACCATCCCTCTCACTAGCATCATGCTCCCACGGCTAGAACATGGGAGGAGAAGGACATTGGCCATGATTGGAGGGCCCTCCGCATGCACCAGGAGACTTCTAGGAAGGTCTCCTAGAAAGCATGGAGCCCACCTAGCCATCAGGAGCTGTTCTTATCCCCATGATGCTAGAAGGAGACCGACCGGTGACCAAAGTGCACCCATGTTATGACTTCACCCTGCTCAGCATAGGTAGTGTGATAAGGTAGTGTGAAAGCATCTAGGCCCCTAGTTGGATTTCGGTGATTAATGACAATACAAGAATACTATGACTAATGTGTGTTTTGCAGAGGCAATTAAGTTAGGTCATGGTAATGGAGATCGATTGGGCAATCGATGTAACACCTCGGGTGTTAGCCTTGCATAACTTGACTTGCATAACATGAGCATGATCATCACGCATTCATAAACAAGCATTTACAATTGAAACAATTGATTGAAACATCTGCAACATTTGCTTGTTATCGCATGTTTCATTATCATATGCAACCTTTCTCGTCATTTCATGTCTCCATGTGTATCTACAAATGATCATGAATGAAAACATATACTTGGTAGAAGTGAGTCACAAAAACATATAACCACACTTGGGTTAGCAATTAGAACATTGTTCATGAAAGTCACTTTTCTTAATCAAGCCTTTAAGGCATGTTTCCTATGATTGCCCTAACTAGCTCTATGAGTGACTACTACATAAAATGATTGAATGACCATGCAAATTGCTTAAACATGCTTAGGATATCATTATGAACAACTTTGGTATTTAGGGCTAGGGCTAATTTGGTCATTTAGTCATGGTTTGAGTATGTATCATAATTTCAAAGTGACATGTTTGACTAAAGTTGAAATAGGTGCTAGAGACCTTGCATGGAGGAGTTCACTAAAGCAAAGTTGTAGTGTTTGACATAAGGAACAACTTTTATTTTTAGGTCATGGACTGATTTAGCTCCTAGCATGCTTGAATAGGTCCCACAAAAATTAGAAAAATCAACCTTGGCAACACTTAGTCGTTTTTGTTCTGAGTCATGCCCTGACAGTGCTGTCAGCCCGACCTTTGGTATGTTATAACTCAGTTTATGTTGTGAATTAGCACGAGATCATTGAACAACATTTGGAGATGGTACTTAGGACTATGACTTTTGTTCTGAATGAATTCACTAAATCGCTTTGCTTAGGGAGTTAATTCAATTGCAAAACACGTCGTCAGGCTCGGCATGTTGCGACTGACGAACTGAATCGAAGCCGTTCGGTGGCCGACCGGCACCAGAGCACGAACGCCGTGTGTCCACAGCGACGGCCGCGCATCACCAACGCCCTGATTGCGCAGGCCACGATGCGCCTGGGCGCGGCCTTAACCCTGCCAGCATCGGCCCGAGCCATCCCGCGCCCTCATTTTGCTTTTCCCGGGCTCTCTTCCTCGCCGCAGCAGCAGCCAAGCTCCCACAGCTCCGCCGTCGCCATAGCCGTGCACAAGCTCATGCCTAGCCACTCCATCACCACCGTAGCACTCCATCGCCACCCCAGCAACCCCCTGCCTCCTCCTGTGCCCGCTGATAGCACTCGGTAAGCACCAGCGTCGTGCGCAAGCTCGCCGAAGCTCCACCGCCAAGTCCGTCACCATGGCTGGAAGGCCACCGTACACCTCTTGCTGCGATTTCTTGTGCGCTAGGTTCGACTGAGTCCGTAGAAACTCGTCAGTGCTTGAGCTTGCTTCGCCGTGGTCTTCATCGGCATAGCACCGTCATCCCGCTCTGCTGAGCCGCCATGAGCGCCGCCGCCGTGCGTAGCCCCGACGAGAGGTCCCACCGAGTGGCTCAGTAGATTCGCTAGGTCACGTAGATCACGTAGTGAAGGTGTCACCGCCGGCGAAGCTCGCCATCGACGAGCCATAGCCGTGCAGTGCCAAGCAGCGCTGCTGCTCTGTTTCATCTCGATGACATGTGGGTCCAACTGACGTGTAGGTCCCACCGGTCAGCGACAATAGTGTTGAGGGCTAGTTCAAAAATTCCAGATTCAAGTGTGATTTGTGATTTTTGTGTCTTTAGTTTGATAGCTCCTAAATTTGTGAAATAAATTTTGTAGTGTTCATTAGGAAGTGTAGTATTTAGGAAAAATATGTTCTTGACTTGTACAGTAGAAATTTTTGGAGAATTAAATAGGGATTTGAAATGTGCTTTTGAATGCATTCAAATTTGTTTATTTTATATCTAGAGTTCCTGTGCTCCAAAATTATGAAATTTTTGTGGTAAGCTAGCCTCAGCATATATGAGCTTTGGTAAAAATTTGAGGACCAGTGCATGTGTAGATTTATAGTTATAGATTTTTCTTTTATGAATAGTTAATCCTTGCATGAATTTTTATAAATTATTTGTGAGTCCAAAATTCATGAAATTTGTTGGAGGTAATACTAGTACCATATGGATGCTAAGAAAAATAGGAAATCTGTTGCTTGACACTTTTCAATAGGATTTTCCATTTATGCTATTTCAAGCCTTGCTGCCTTATCATTTTTGTATAGAATGTTCTACTTAGTAAAATGACATGAAATTTTTATAGTAGTCCTTTGATAGCATTAGTAAGGCACTGTAAATTTTTGAGAATTTATTAAGTACATCTGATATATATTTATTATTTAACCTAGATATATAAATAAAATAATAAAGGCAATTAAATGAATAGTTTGGGCTTCACCATTATATTATCTTAAATGTATTTGGTATGCTTAAACTGTTGGTAGATTCTATGTTGTCAAATTTGGAATGATTACATGAAGTAGAAGTATTATTACTTTATATTGCATATTAAATAGTTTCCGGACTGATTCTAGAGTTTGATGAGTTGCTTGTTGAAACTGATGTGTACTGTAAAAATGATTAATAACAAAGTTGTAGAGAATTTGATAAGCTTTCCAGAAAGTCTAGGATCACTATTTTTGGAATAGTAGGACTCCAGTTATGAGTGAAACAAGTAGCTACTATTTGTGGCATAGTCGATGCATTGTAGAAGTAGTTAAGTAATAATCGAGAAGAGATATGCACCTACTCAATAAACATGATGCACTTGTTAACATATATGCATTCGTAATACTTATGCCATACTCATGCATCTAGGATCGGAGGAAGAGATCACGTTGCTGAAATTCGAAGAAGCAGAGGAAGGGAACCAGCAGGAGGATCCGCAAGCCGCAGCTCCCGAAGGCGTGGAGCAGAACCCTGAAGAGCTTCCAAAGTGTCCTGACCACCGCCCTACTTCCTTTCTGTGAGGCAAGCCCCGGAGCATTATAAGTCTCCCAGTAATTTACAAATGTTTACTTATGTATTTATGGTTGATGCATTAGGTTATAAGAGTTGAATGAAATCACTTGATGCATGTACATTCCTTGTCCAGATATTACACCTTTAACCGGTATAGGTCCAGGATCGAATAAATGCTTAGCCATGCTTAGACCGATAGAAGTCAGGTGATATCCTGTCACCTGCGAGATATAGGTGGATACCGGAGCACGCTTGGCTATATCTGCCATCGTGGAACAGAACCATGAGGTAAAAGTAAATCAAGACCGGATGGGAGGTCGATAGAGAAGCAACAAGACATGGAGGTCTTGGGTGTGGATCTATCCCCGTCTGTGTCAATCAAGGACTATACCATTGTTGGAACTTCTGACAAGATTGAACGCATGCCTCTCACTTAGCTGGCCAGATAACTCATTCCGACCGCGAAGCCGAGTAATTCAACTCAGGCCGGAAATCATTCTGCTGTGCGCTCCTTTCGGGGAACGATCAGACTAAGCCCAAGGGCAGGCTTGGCCTGAGCATCCTAGCATCTAGTGTTCCAGATTGTGCGGCGCAGTACGGACCCACGAAATGTGTACCGGAGTTGTACCAAAGGTGACCTAAGGCTATCGTGGCTGGTAGACCTGGGTTTGTGTTAGGAATAAATTCCTAGCTGGTTGAAATCGATTTGAATCGCCGTCTCTCCTAGATAGTGAGAAACTTGACTAGCTCCAACATCGTAGTAACTATGTTATGAAACATGATGGTTCGGATGAATATGAAATTACAACACCTGCTATGGTTACTATTGTATGCTTCTAAATGATATACCACATGTTTAGCATAGGATAGTTGCTAATCTAGAAATGGATAGTTATAGTTAACCTGATAAAGAAATTGTAACTGTACCATGACCCAATTGCTTTTACGCAAAAATGTTGTTGAGTTACGTCCACTTATATAGCCTTGCATAATCCTTGGAGTCATTTTATTCCTGGTTCATGACGGGTAAGTCTAGCTGAGTACCTTCTCATACTCAGGGTTTATTTTCCCATTGTTGCAGATGGCACTGTGTATCATGGGTATTGCAAGAGTTGCTTCTATCCCACCGTGGATGAGGAGTAAGCCATGGGCAGGCTTCTTTAGTAATTCCTATCTTTGCTTTTGTGGACCATGATTTGGCTAGGCACTGTATCAAACTATGTTGGAAACTTTATCTTCAAACTTAATTGCTTCCGCTTTATTTATCAAACTCGGTTTGTAATAACTTTTATCCGTACTCTGATGATGAAATGTATCTATGAACTTTATGTAATATGTGGCATGTATGTTGAATCCTGTACAATCTTGGTTGTTGTAAATCATTTATCGAGACCCGTCGTGGTACTCGACGGACTACCGGGTTTATATGGGTTCAAGTATAACAGTGCGACCGCTTGCGGATTGCCGTTGTACTTGTATTCTTATAAATTGGTCGGTTCTGTGACAATTGAGGTGGTCATACCCCTATGATGGAATCATTTTGGTTTTCAAAGGATGGAAGACAAGGTTAAGGATGACTAGTTCTAAGTGTCGATTAGAGTTGGAGAGACACTTAGAGTAGTTTAGGACTTTGTTTTTCCTTTGGCCATACTATTAAGGGGGGTATGGATAGGTAGCTTGACCTAGGTGAGTCTAGTGAGTTAGGTGTGGTGCACACTTGTTAAAACTAGCACTAGGTAGCTCCTCAACATGCCTAAGATCCTTTGGAGCAAACTGCATTCACATATGATCGAGAGTTGGAAGTGAATGGAGGGTCAAATGCTGACCGGATGCTGGCCGCAGGGTCCGGTCAGTTCATTTGATCAAGTAGATTGCGTTCGGTGTGACTGGACACTGGAGAGGTCAAGTGACCAGACGCTGAGGTCCAACATCCGGTCGACTCCAGTAAGGTTCCAGAGAAGGAATTATGTGACCGAACGTGTCCGGTCAGTACTGACCGGACCCTGAGGGTTTAGCATCTGGTCGAGTATAGTAAGCATCCAGTGAGGGTTTAATGCGACCGGACGCATCCAGTGATCAGACCCTGCCAGCGTTCGGTCAACACTTAAACACTGGTGTGCGGGTTGAACTGATCAGAGTGTTCGGTCAACATGACTAGATCATCTGGTCACCTCGCAGAAGCTCATAACGGTTTGTTTTTCAGGCTGCCTTATAAATAGAAGCTCCACTCATGTGTGGAGTTACTTTTGCTCATTCCAACAGCTAAGAAACACATTTGTGAGTGCCAAGAAGAGCAAGGTCCTAGTGAGGTGATTGAGATTTGAGAATCCAAGAGAGTAGCCTCATTAGTGAATCAAGAGTAGCAAAGTGTGCATCCACCGTTCTCATTAGGCTTCGCATGGTCAAGTGAGAGTTCGTGCTTGTTACTCTTGGTGATCACCATCACCTAGATGGCTTGGTGGTGATTGGGAGCTTCGTGATCACCCGGCGGAGGTTGTGGGTGACCCAACTCAAGTTGTGAGCGGTTTTGGGTGATTCGCCATGATGGAGTGTCAAAGAATCAACCCGTTGAGAGCACTTGATCCTTGCGCGGATCAAGGGGGAACTACACCCTTGCATGGGTGCTCCAACGAGGACTAGTGGGGAGTGGCAACTCTCCGATACCTCGGCAAAACATCGCCGCGTTCCTCTCTCTCTATTTACTTTGAGTATTTACTTTGAGCAATTCAATACTTGTCTTTACATTCATAGAATTGCCATGCTAGAGTAAGTTTGGAACATAGGTTGCAAGTCTGTTGTGTGTTAGTTTATTAGAAACACTTTTCTAGGCACAAGGGGTTAATTGGGCTAACCGTAGGATTTAATTATTGCAAGAAAATTTAGAATTAGCCTAATTCACCCCCCCTCTTAGGCATCTTGATCCTTTCAATTGGTATCAGAGCCTCATGCTCATGTTTTTAAGCTTAATCGCTTTGGGCAAGATGTCTCACGGGGATGGACCTCCTCCTATCATTGAGGGAGATGACTTTCCATATTGGAAAATTCACATGGAGGCGTACTTAGAAGCTCTAGACGTTGATATACTTAGAGCCGCCTCACAAGGCTTCCCAAAACCTCGGGATGCTACTAACTTACAAGGCGATGAGGTTAATTATGAAAAGTGGAATGCAAAGGCTCGCAACACCATTTTTAGAGGCCTTTGCAAAGATGTGTTCAACCACGTAAAGAACCACAAAGACGCCCATGCACTATGGTCGGATGTTTGTGCGCTCCATGAGGGAACCAAGAGTGAGCATGAGGAACGCTATCATCTTGTAATTAAAAAACTAAATTCATTTGATATGCTTCCCAAAGAAAGTGCTAATGAGATGTATTCATGTTTAAATGTTCTTGTAGAGGAAGTCAATGGGCTTGGACTTACTCAAATGTCACCATCCGACGTTGTGAGAAAGATCTTGAGTGTCCTCCCCATTGACAAAGATGGGCATATTGTGACCATGCTACATCAAGGTGATCTTTCCACCGCTACACCGACACAATTGGGAAAGATCAATGCTCATGAGATGTACATGCACATCACACCATAAGATGGCTCATCCTCTACCATGAAGAAAGAGAAGGACTTAGCATTCAAAGCTAGCCAAGATAAGGGCAAAGCAAGACTTGAGTATGAGAGCTCAAGTGATGAAGAAGATGATGATGAAAGTCTTGCTCTCATGGTGAAGAAGACCACCAAGATGCTAAAGAAGCTCAACAGGAGTGGCATCAAGTTCGATGGCAAGAAGAATAAGTTCTTCACAAGCTCAAGAAGAAAGCCAATCTCCGAGATGGATTGCTACAATTATGGAGAACTTGGCCATCTAGATCATCAATGCACAAAGCCCAAGAAGGACAAGTTCAAGAACAAGAACAAGGGCAAGAAAGATGACTCAAGCAATGAAGATGAAGATGAGAAGAAAAAGAACAAGCCATACAAGAAGAGAGATGTCAAAAAGAGGGACTTCTACAAGAAGAAGAAGAGTGGAAAGGCCTACATCATCGATGATTGGCTCACGGACATTGATTCATCTAGTGGATCATCCGATGATGATAGTGACAATGAGAAGGTGGCTGCCATTGCTATTGATCTTCCATCTTCATCGCCACCATCGCCATCATCCTCTACACACCTATGCCTTATGGCCAAGGGTGAATGCAAGGTAACTAATAATGATGATAGTAGTGATGATGAGCAAGCTAGTGATGGTGATAGCGATAGCGATGATGATGATTCACCTTCATATGATGATCTTATCAAAATACTAAGAAAATACACTAAGATCATTAGAAAGAGTAGAGATAAAAATGAAAAGCTTGATGCTAAAAATGATTCACTCTTAGCAAAATGTGATACATTGGAAAAGACAAATGATGAGCTTAGAGAAACAAATGATGCTATATCATCCAAACTCAAGGAGCTCAAATCTTCTAAGAAAGAGCTTAAAGATAAACATGATAAACTTGAGTGGGTGCACAATGAGCTCATCACTAGCCACAACAAGCTAAAAGATGAATATACAACTCTAAAGATCAATTATGATACTCTTGTTATTGCTCAAGAATTTTTACCAAATGAGCCACATGATGCTACTAACCATTTTGCTAAGATTGATATAGCTACATCATGTGATGATTTAATTGATAAGAGCATTGAGCAAGGATCTAGTGGCAAAGGCAAACAAGTGGTTGAGTGCAATGACTATGATGAGTATGTCAAGCTCAAGAGTGATAATGAGAAGCTCAAGAAAGATCTTGAAGAGATCAAAAGCCACAACGCCATTGTGCTAGAAACTCTTGATCATGATGAAGAGTTGATCCTTGAGAATGAGAAGCTCAAAGAAGAGAATAAGAAGCTCAAGGAAGAGAAGAACAATGATGTTCTCAAGGAAGAGAACATGAAGCTCAAGATGGAGAAAGAGCATCTCAAGGTGGGATTGAGCAAGTTTGCAAGAGGCAAGCATCTCCAAAGTGAGCTACTTATGAACACCATCATGAAGATGGATAGAAGTGGCATTGGATATGTGGCAAGTGTAGAGAAGAAGAAGGCTCAAGTTCAACAACAACAATCAAAGCCAAAGCCAAAGCCAAAGAGATGTTTTGAGTGTGGACAAGAAGGCCACTTTGCTCGTGAATGCCAAACTCCACCGCCACAACCCTTGCCCAAGCATGCTAGACCCTTTGCCTTCAATGCTCACTACATGCTTAGAAAGGATTCTAGTGGAAAGATGAAAGTCATGTTCTTAGGACCCCCTAACAAGAATAGGCCTAAGAAGATTTGGGTGGCTAAGTCACTTGCTGAGAAGGTGAAGGGCCCTCAACAAGTTTGGGTTCCTAAAGCTTGAATCTCTTGTGTGTAGGTGAACTACAAGACCGGTGGAAGTCATTGGGTTATTGATAGTGGTTGCACTCAACATATGACCGGTGATCCTCGTATGTTCACCTCACTAGATGAAGAGGTAGATGGACAAGAGAAAATAACATTTGGAGATAACTCAAAGGGCAAGGTTAAAGGATTGGGCAAAGTGGCAATATCAAATGATCATTCCATCTCCAATGTGCTATATGTTGCTTCATTGAGCTTCAACTTGCTATCCGTTGGACAATTGTGTGATCTTGGCTTCCAATGCTTGTTCACCAAGAAGGAGGTTGTTGTATCCAAGGTAGATGATAATCAAGTGATATTCAATGGATTTAGATACAACAACTTATATCTAGTGGACTTCACCTCCGAAGATGCAAATCTAAAGACTTGCCTATTCACCAAAACAACACTTGGGTGGCTATGGCATAGAAGACTTGCTCATGTTGGGATGAGCTCACTCAAGAAGCTTATGAAGAATGATTTGGTGAGAGGGTTGAAGGATGTGAAGTTTGAAAAGGACAAGCTTTGTAGTGCATGTCAAGCCGGCAAGCAAGTTGCAAATACTCATCCAACCAAAGCTTTCATGTCAACCACAAGAGTGCTAGAACTCCTACACATGGATTTATTTGGACCAACAACATACAAGAGTTTGGGAGGAAATCTTTATTATCTTGTGATTATTGATGACTATTCAAGGTATACATGGGTATTCTTTCTTCATGACAAATCTGAAGTTGCATCTTGCTTCAAGAAGTTTGCCAAGAGAGCTCAAAATGAATTTGAAGTGAAGCTCAAGAAGATAAGAAGTGACAATGGAAAAGAATTTGACAACACAAACATTGAAGCTTATTGTGATGAAGTTGGAATCAAGCATGAAGTCTCCGCAACTTATACTCCTCAACAAAATGGTGTAGTTGAGAGGAAGAACCGGACTTTGATCACTCTTGCAAGGACAATGCTAGATGAGTACAATACCCCCAAAGCTCTATGGGCAGAAGCAATCAACACTGCATGCTATGCATCAAACCACCTATTCCTTCAAAAGTTCCTTGGCAAGACACCTTATGAGTTGCTCAATGGGAAGAAGCCAGATGTCTCTTTCTTTAGGGTGTTTGGTTGCAAATGCTACATCTACAAGAAGTGGCAACACCTAGGGAAGTTCCACAGACGTTGTGATATTGGTTTTCTTCTTGGTTACTCATCACAGTCCAAAGCATATAGAGTATTTAATCATGCCACCGGCTTGGTTGAAGAAACATATGATGTGGAATTTGATGAATCTAACGGCTCCCAAGGAGCACATGAGAATCTTGATGATGTAGGTGATGAATCATTGAGGGAGGCTATGAAGAATATTCTAGTAGGAGACATCAAGCCAAAAGGTGATGAAGATGATGTACAAATCATTGATCAACCTTCTTCATCAAGTGTGCCACAAGATGGTGAAAAGATAGGAGAGTAGAAAATGAAGATACTCATATCTCCCATGAGCAAATGGTGGTACAAGCATAAGATGTTGATGCTCCACAACCTCCTCCTCAAGTGGTCAATAGAAGAAATACACCTCTCCTATAAGATCATCCACAAGATCTCATCATAGAGAGTCCATCAAAGGGTGTAATGACTCGATCTAAAAAACTTACTTCATTTATTGCTCATCACTCTTTTGTCTCTTGCTATGAGCCTACCAAGGTAGAAGAAGCTCTTAAAGATCCGGATTGGATCAATGCCATGCATGAAGAGTTGAACAACTTCACTCGCAATAAAGTTTGGACTCTTGAAGAGTGACCAAAAGGTGCAAGAGTCATTGGAACAAAGTGGGTGTTCTAAAACAAGCAAGATGATCAAGGTGTTGTTGTGAGGAACAAGGCAAGACTAGTTGCAAAGGGGTTCTCTCAAGTTGAAGGTTTGGATTTTGGAGAGACCTTTGCACCGGTTGCAAGATTAGAAGCCATTCATATCCTACTTGCATATGCATCACATCATGAAATGAAACTATATCAAATGGATGTGAAAAGTGCATTTTTAAATGGCTTTATTAATGAACTAGTCTATGTTGATCAACCTCCTAGGTTTGAAGACCCTAGATATCCTAATCATGTTTATAGGTTGTCCAAGGCACTATATGGGCTTAAGCAAGCCCCAAGAGCTTGGTATAAGTGCCTTCAGGACTTCCTCATTGAGAAGGGCTTCACCATTGGGAAGGTCGACACCACACTATTCACCAAGAAGCTTGATGGGCATATCTTCATTTGTCAAGTATATGTTGATGATATCATCTTTGGATCATCAAATGAAGACTCATGCAAAGAATTTGGTGAATTGATGTCGAAGGAGTTCGAGATGTCCATGATTGGTGAGCTTACATTCTTTCTTGGTTTTCAAGTCAAGCAAATGAAAGAAGGCATCTTCATCTCTCAAGAGAAATACACAAAAGATCTTCTCAAGAGATTCAAGATGGATGAATGTAAGCCAATCAAGACACCAATGCCTACAAATGGACATCTCGACCTAGATGAGGGAGGTAACCCGGTTGATCAAACTCTCTACCATTACATGATTGGTAGCTTGTTATATTTGACCGCATCTAGGCCCGACATCATGTTTAGTGTGTGTATGTGTGCTAAATTTCAAGCTAATCCTAAGGAAACACATTTAATTGCTGTAAAAAGAATCCTTAGGTATCTTAAGCACACACCAAGCATTGGCCTTTGGTATCCCAAAGGAGCTATATTTGAATTAGTTGGCTATTCCGATTCGGATTATGCCGGTTGCAAAGTTGATAGAAAGAGCACATCCAGAGGGTGCCATTTTCTTGGTAGATCACTTGTGTCTTGGTCCTCCAAGAAACAAAATAGTGTGGCTTTGTCCACCGCCAAAGCGGAATACATTGCCGTGGGCGCTTGTTGTGCACAAATATTATACATGAAACAAACTTTGCTAGACTATGGTGTAGTTCTAGAAAAGGTACCTCTTTTGTGCAACAATGAAAGTGCGGTAAAACTTGCAAATAATCTGGTTCAACACTCTCGCACCAAGCACATAGATATCCGCCATCACTTTCTAAGAGATCATGTTGCTAAAAATGATATATCACTAGAAGGTGTAAGAACCGAAGATCAATTAGCGGATATCTTCACTAAACCGCTAGATGAGGCTACATTTTGTAGATTGCGGAATGAACTCAATGTACTTGATTTTAGTAACTTCACTAAAAATTGAGCTTGTGTTGTCCCTTGCATTCATTGTAATATACAACATGTTTAATTTTTGGTAATGCATATAGGGCTTGTCTAACATGGTTAAGATAACCGACGAAAAGCATGTGAAGAAGCTTAACCTTAGATCAAACTTGACAAGCAACTAGATTTACTTACAAGTATTGCATATGCATGAATGTTGTTTTGTCGTTTTGTTCCATTTGCCCTCTTATTGCCTATTTTCTTAAAAAGAATTATAGCCTAAGGCAAAATATTTTGAAAAATATGAGGGTTTGAGAGATGTCACTCACATCAGTCCCAATTGGTGTTTATTTGGATCTTATTCAAGTTGGGACTTGATTGGGAACAGGCAGCGCGGAGGAACATTGAAGATTTGCTAGAAAAGAGTGACCGGACGCTGCACCGGACTCTGCTGTCCAGCGTCCGGTCAGTTCATAGGAGGTGAACAGAAGCTGAAGGAGTGACCAGACTCTGTGTTTGAGCGTCCGGTCAGGAAGGGTTCCAGCGTCTAGTCGATCTACATGGCATTGAAGGCAACTGACCAGACTCTGGCTGTGTCCGGTCATGGACCACCGGACGCGTCCGGTCGTGATTCTAGAGGAATTGGACCTCTCTGGAATCGACCGAATGCTGGGTGGTAGCGTCCGGTCGCTACCACCGGAGCGTCCAGGTCAATAGATCTCATGCTGACATCGGGTCTCTTTCCTATTTTCCATTTCTGATCTGCTGGGGGCCACTATATAAAGTCGCGTCCTCTTGACCTAACCGCCGTCATCGCCATACGCCCGTGCCCCAAGCCGAACGCCACCGCTGCCCGCACGCGCACTGCCGAGCCCCTGCTCGCCTCTGCCCACTGCTGTCGTGCCTCCACCACCGCCGCGTCCGCACAGCTCTTCCCCGCGCCAAGCTCACCGTGCTAGCGCTAGCCCACGCACACGCCGCAGCCCACCAGTGCTCACGCCGCTGACTGTTCCCGTGCCACTAGCTGCCCTATCTAGAGCCACCGCTTTGCCCGCTGCTCTCCGGTAAGGCCATGCTCTAGCATCCTTTTCACTTGATCTAGATCGTTTTCAATGCTTTGACCTAAATTGCAACCAGGGCCATCAATTCACCGCTCAACCCTAACCCTAGCTGGTTCTGAAGGTTCCCCGCGTGATGTCTTTTCTCTTCTCGGATCAGTCAGTTCGTCAGGTAGCAAGCCACTCGTTTCTATTTCGCATCTAAATTGCTTGCTCTCATAGGGTTTCACATCTATTAGATATATCGTATTTATTTGTATATCTATCTATTCCATCAGTGCAGCGAGTCGGTGCCAGTTGAGACCGTGTGGCAGTTGTCAGTCAACTCAGAGCCAAGCTCGCTAAGTAAGGATTGAGGCCAAGCCTCAAAAGTGTCAGTGGACAATTGATCTTGTCAGCTGGCAGTTTCTCTTGTCAGATCAGATGGCTCACACCAAGAACGTTGGTGGTGGTCCAGGAGATTATGATCGGAGGCCCCCGCCTCGCCAGCCTGTAGGACCTAAAGGCAAGGCGACGAAGCAGGTTGCATCAAAGAAGAGGAAGTACCCTAATGCAAAGACAGCCAGAGCAGCAACTAGTTGCAGAGGCCGCCGAGCGTGCCGAAGAGAGGAGGTGCCCGCTAGTGGAGTTGTCATAGCAGATCATCTAGCACTAGACGCGTAGGGCAGACTTGAGCACATTGAGCGTCTCCATGGTAGTCCAGCTGGGACTGTCATGATGGCAGGACGTTGTCTTCCCATTATGGACCCTCAGTCATAGCAGGAGTCACTAGCAGCAGCCCCCACTAGCAGAGCCTCAGCCAGCTTAGGAGACACAGGAGGGACAACAGTCATAGCAGCCTCAAGAGGGTGAGGAGGGCCAGTAGGCTGAGGAGACCAAGCAGGCACCCTAGCCATAGCTACGCCGCTCTGGTCGTACCAGTGTTCTAGTCCCACCGAAGCTAGCTACACAGCATAGGGGATCACGCCCACCACCTAGACCATAGGGTCCACCTCCAGTGATCCACCTTGACTTGAGGGCCGCCACGACCAAGCAATTCCGACAATTGAGGTTTGTAGAGTTTGAGGTGTGGTTTCCTCCGAGGAGGGATGAGAGAGCAGCAGAGGATTTCTATACACCGCTCTAGGAAGACTTCTACAATGCATATCTGAACAGTGGGGTAGTCTTCCGATCTCAGAGAGTCTGCAGTATTGAGGCTATTGTGGCAGCAACCGGAGAGCATATTCGCCCCTACTTATCATATTTGCTAGGGTTGATAGATCTGATTGGCCGGATAGGATTGTATGTACCATCTTGGGTTCGGCAGTTCTATGCTTCGCTCTATGTTGACCCGCATCATAACTTTATACACTTTGCATTCAGAGGCAGAGACTATAGGATGATGAGTCAGAGGGCTAGGGAGATACTGAGGCTACAGGAAGTAGCCTATTCAGGTTACATGAGGTATGTTATGGATAGCAGGAGCCCCCTAGGCATCCTCATGGTGGTTTGGTGCCCCCTACAAATCTTGTGTGCCATTGCTTCAAGGAGCCCTTTGGTGAGGGGTCGAGGAGGAACCCTAGTGACCTTACTCCTATAGCTCGAGTGCTAGAGGCTATCATTAGGAGGACACTACTTCCTAGGTTGGGATACAGAGAGGGTCTAATTCACCTATAGCTTTGGCTAGCTCAATGCCCTGATGCAGCAGATAGTGTTCGATATTTGAGATCTTCTTCTATCTGAGATGGAGGACATGATAGCTGAGGGCTTCAAGGGTCACAGGCAGCTTCCATATGCACACTGGATCACATTTCTCATGCTCAAGGTTGTGCATGTTAGGACCCCTAAGATGGTTGTAGAGTACAAAGGTGCCACCATAGAGTTTCCAGCTTATAACATGGCATAGAGGATCAGACATAGCACACCACAGGCACCCACTTAGCCTCGCCATCATCCAGATGTACCAGAGTCAATAGCTCAATAGGATGAGATTATCAGAGGCATAGCCGCTACTGAGGAGGAGCAGCTTGAGGCTCAGGAGGAGAGAAGCGAGTCTAGTGACAGTTCAGATGACGACTACCTGTCTATTCCTTAGATGCCTCCACGTAGACATGATGCAAAGGCCAACAGTTCTAGCTTAGCTCCACCTGCACCGCAGACAGACCCTGCTTTGATTGCTATTCTTGAGAGGATGCAATAGGATCAGGCATGATAGGCTCAGGAGACCGCTGCCAACTTTGCACAGTTTCAGGCTCATCAGGACGAGTTCTAGCGCCAACAGCAGGTCCTCCAGAAGCAGCAGTAGCAAATGCATCAGCAGTAGTTACTCATGTAGCAGCAGCTTATGGGATTTATACAGCATGTAGTAACTGCACTTGGGGCTCCATAGCCACTGCTTTCACCCCAGCTTGCTCAGCCTGCCACCACTACGACGGCTCTAGCAGTACATCCCAGTGGGCTTCAGAGTCAGGGACAACCTTTAGCTCCATTTGCTTCACCCATAGTTCAGGTGTCCTAGTGGTTATCCTCGCCAGTGGTAGCCCCACAGTTCACTCCATATCTGATGGGCTTCACACCGGATCAGTCACCCTTGCTATTTGTGCCTAACACATCAGTCTCCAGGAGTCTTGGAGCATCCTTCAGCGAGTTGACAGGCATGCCTACACCGCCACATATGCATGCTGCCAGTCCTTCTACAGTAGCTCCAGTCATCATGACTACTCAGAGGCTCCCATCTTCTGTCGCATCTTCAGATCCTATGACAGACGTACCAGTAGAATCACAGGCAGCACCTGCCCTAGGCCAGACCCAGACTGCTTCAGTGACGCTTCCAGCCATAGAGGGTCAGTCAATATAGAGCTCAGGGTCAGCTGATGATGGTGCCCAGTTTTAGCTTGCCCCTCGTACCTCAGCGCCCAGCTCGTCCGCTGCAGCCTCACCGACCGACCCTTAGGTTTTGGTGTTTGAAGCCAAAGGGGGAGAGGATTCGAGTATGTAGACTCAGGGGGAGTGACGTTTAGGGGGGGGCCTAGTTAGCTATTAGTCTATTATATACATTTGGAGTTTTATTTGTGTGATACACTATTACTTTTATGCATTCGTGTGTTTACTTTCATGCATACTATTATATCTATGTGATAGTGACATCTATGTGATTGTGATTTTTGACATGTGTGCTCTCTACTTTGAATTCATTTATATGTCCTCATTTGCCTTTGCTTCCGCATTTATACCTGATGCAAATGAGCTTTGTTACTTGTACTCATGCTTATTTCATATCCTTTGAGTACATCATGTTGGCTTGGATCATATAAGCTTGCCTAACTCTTTTGTTCTTATTGACAAAAGCTTATATGAACCAAGCATGTCAAAAACCTCACTCTTTCACATACTCGAGGTAGTATTGTCATCAATCACCAAAAAGGGAGAGATTGAAAGCATCTAGGCCCTTAGTTGGATTTTGGTGATTAATGACAATATAAGATTACTATGACTAACGTGTGTTTTGCAGAGGCAATTAAGTTAGGTCATGGTAATGGAGATCGATTGGGCAATCGAGGTGGTCATACCCCTACGATGGAAATCATTTCGGTTTTCAAAGGATGGACGACAAGGTTAAGGATGACTAGTTCTAAGTGTCGATTGGAGTTGGAGAGACACTTAGAGTAGTTTAGGACTTTGTTTTTCCTTTGGCCGTACTATTAAGGGGGGTATGGACGGCTAGCTTGACCTAGGTGAGTCTAGTGAGTTAGGTGTGGTGCACGCTTGTTAAAACTAGCACTAGGTAGCTCCTCAACATGCCTAAGATCCTTTGTAGCAAACTTCATTCACATATGATCGAGAGTTGGAAGTGAATGGAGGGTCAAATGCTGACTGGACGCTGGCTCCGGTGCGACCGGACGCTGGCCGCAGGGTCTTGTCAGTTCATTTGATCAAGCAGATTGCGTTCAGTGCGACCGGACGCTAGAGAGGTCAAGTGACCGGACGCTGAGGTCTAGCGTCCGATCGACTCCAGTAAGGTTCCAGAGAAGGAGTTCTGCGACCGAACACGTCCGGTCAGTACTGACCGGACCCTAAGGGTTTAGCGTTCGGTCAAGTACAGTAAGCATCCAGTGAGGGTTTAATGTGACCGAACGTGTCCGGTCAGTGGTTATCGGACCCTGCCAGCGTTTCGGTCAACACTTAAACACTGGTGTGCGGGTTGAACTGACCGGAGCATTCGGTCAACATGACCGGAGCGTCCGGTCACCCCGTAGAAGCTCATAATGGTTCATTTTTCAGGCTGCCTTATAAATAGAAGCTCCACTCATGTGTGGAGTTACTTTTGCTCATTCCAATAGCTGAGAAACACGTTTATGAGTGCCAAGAAGAGCAAGGTCCTAGTGAGGTGATTAAGATCTGAGAATCCAAGAGAGTAGCCTCATTAGTGAATCAAGAGTAGCAAAGTGTGCATCCACCGTTCTCATTAGGCTTTGCGTGGTCAAGTGAGAGTTCATGCTTGTTACTCTTGGTGATCGCCATCACCTAGACAGCTTGGTGGTGATTGGGAGCTTGGTGATCACCCGGCGGAGCTTGTGGGTGACCCAACTCAAGTTGTGAGCAGTTTTGGGTGATTCACCGCGACGGAGTGTCGAAGAATCAACCCGTAGAGAGCACTTGATCCGTGCGTGGATCAAGGGGGAGCTACACCCTTGCATGGGTGCTCCAACGAGGACTAGTGGGGAGTGGCGACTCTCTGATACCTCGGCAAAACATCATCGTTTTCCTCTCTCTCTATTTACTTTGAGCATTTACTTTGAGCAATTCAATACTTGTCTTTACATTCATAGAATTGCCATGCTAGAGTAAGTTTCGAACATAGGTTGCAAGTTTGTTGTGCGTTAGTTTATTAGAAACACTTTTCTAGGCACAAGGGGTTAATTGGGCTAACCGTAGGATTTAATTATTGCAAGAAAATTTAGAATTAGCCCAATTCAGCCCCCCTCTTGGGCATCTTGATCCTTTCACAATGCTACTTCATCCATCTTCCATTCCATGAACGGCACACGGCAGACGCCAAGTGACCCCCTCAAAGGTCACGGTGCATCACTGGCCAACACGCGACACCTAGGAGGAAGCTGGAGATGCCCTAGCCATCATCTGCTTCGGGCACCTGAACCGACACGGTCTGGGGCAAGAAACGGTGGAAAGATGGAGGCCCAAGGTCACGTATGACTGAACTTGGTGCCAGTGATGCCTCCCACTCCCTTGCTCGCAAGCTCCCTTATAGCACCAACTGTTGGAAAGGGCAACATTGGCTCCAGCCATCATGGACGATCCCTAGTGGGACGCCTAACAAGAACCACACGGTTCCCCTCAAACAATGTTACTCTTGTTTCTTCACCCTCTAAACTCCCAGCCATACAAGAAAGTCTAGAGGGCTCGAAGTCACAGCTGTGGATGGATCAAACGACAAAAGAGCCTCTATTTATGGGCCCAAGGCAGACCAAACCCGCATGAAACTCCCACGCCGCATGGCGAGAGAGTTTGCAGCAAATACCAGATGCCGCGTGAGGTCGAGGGAATCGAGACCCTCCAAAGAGGCAGGGCTGGTACAATGTCAACGAGACCACTCGGCCCCCACCTAGTACATGAACCCTGATACATAGCACACTAACACGGCAAGGCCTAAACAGTCGCGTATCGCGTCGCTCGGGTGACCTGATAGGGCAGAACGCAACGGCCACCTGCCGCATTAAAAGCACCAACCCATGAAGGGTCAAGCAACGAAGCTTGCACAAGCCATGACTACGGACCAACGCTCAATGCGCATGCCTTTTAATGCTTTCATGATCACTTCACGATCGCAAAAACGCTCAGGTGCTACTATCGGGGTTATAACCCTAGGGTGTCTCAAGGCACCGATTAGTTAGCAGGCCATGTGGCCCGCAATATGCTAGCTGGCGAAGGCCCAAACGACCGAGACCAAGCTGAGCCGAGCAAGCCAGGCCGGATGCTAGGGCTGGCCATGACCTCTTTCTCCCGCCTTAGTCGCCCAGCGCTCGAAAGGCACGTGACCTCACCCCCGTCATGATCCCTAAAAGGGATGCAGAGAGGTCGTGCCCCACTAAGTACACCTACTCTGGCAAGGGCAGGCAAGCCTCACTAACCCCGCGAGGACCAAGAGGACAGTAGTCACCTCGGTCTGGTCAGATGCTAGCCCTACGCCACAAAGGTCCAACAAGACAACACCACCCTAAGGCGGTGACGACAGGCACAACAACCATTGGCTAGATATGGCCCGACAAGATGCATGTATGATCTCACCCACTACGGGATAGGATCTACGATGGGGGCCTTGACTTAAAGGCCACCCGGACTGACGAAAGCCATGACCCCAACGATCGGGATCATGGCCTTCAACTCCTCAAAGACGACCAGGTGATCGATGACCTAAGGGCGGCTACCAACTCATGTACCGTGCCCTAGGAAACCAGGAGACAATGACAAAGACCACAACGGAGATCACGTCGTACAGGACGGCTAGCAAACTACCACTATGCCTACAGTGCTGCCATGGCCGGCACAGTATGCACCACGCCACACCCTGCTACGACGTGGCCACAAGGCGATGACGACAACCATGCCCAGACGTCCTCCACAAGATGGCGTAGCTTTCAAGCCAAGTTAGCTCGGACCTCCCTCAGACTCATGACCCTTCAGTCGGGAGAACCTCCTACTATGTATGCACCCTGGCCCCGAACTCTATATAAGGGCAGCCAGGGCACCCTTTCCAGACATTCGGAGTCCCCTACTCATTCACTCATCCTTCATCGTAGTAGGGCTCCTGAAGCTTCCCTTCGGGCAGCCCAACGCCTAGCTTAGGTTCTCCTACCTCTTTCCACCATTCTTGCACCCCCCATTGTAAGAACTTCAGAGTATTCAAGCGAGGAATACGCACTCGATCATCTCTAAGACTTGACGTAAGGCCCCGGCCTGAACCATTATAAATCCTCTTATCTTTTGGATGCTACAATCATCTTCCTAGAGCAGCGCAGCAATCGTATAAGTTTAATAGTCCGGTTTACGAAACACTGACACTTATACTACAAATATGAGCTAAGATGTTGAAGGTTCAGATCAACACTGCAAATAATCTTAATAAGCTTTTATGGTATTGAAGGGAAAAGCATAGCTTTTGTTGGTATAGAAGTAATTTCCTCTTATTTCTCACACCAAAAAAATATACTAAAATAATGTATTCTGTGTTGGATTCAACTAAAATTAGTTTGGTGGTGTTGTAGATGTTGCTACATATTTTTATGAAATTGGTCAAACATAATGAAGTTTGACCTAGAACAAAAATAAAACACCTTTGATTTTTAACACGAGTTTCATCGAATTGAGAATTGGACACCTAAACTGGATGCAAATGTACTATCTCACCCTTCTGGAAGCAAAGGTTTGCCTATATATGTAACTAATCTGAACTACTTATAAAATATAAAAAGTTGAGAGCTAAGAGAGGACCACGCCTTATATGTGAGAGATGTGGACGGCGTGCAATTTTGTACGTACCAAAACCATGCTTTCATCACCTCGACCTCATGAGACGGTTCCAGACCTTTTTTTTTTAGTTGGCGCATGCATTCCTTCCATGTTCTGAGATCATTGCAGCCAAACTCATGTTGAGAGCGGCTTTAAAGCACATGAGAAACTGCAAGTGTGCATGCTTAACAAACTCAGGACCACTCTCACCACTCTCTCTATGTATAGAATACGTACATCTCAGCAAATCAATACCACTTCATGCCAGATTGCCATGTATAGAGAAAGGAAGTGAGAGATAAAGGAGAGAGACTAATTACTCGTGGCATCCCTTGATTAGTGGCTTTCGCAACTTTTGATACCCAGGTTTACTAATTAAGTATGCAAGATGAGCGATAATCATTGGGAATATATTGGAGAGGATGATTAAATATGATATAGGCTTGTAGCCATGCATATTAACCGAATCACCTGCCCCTTGGTTAGCTTAGTTTTATAATGACACGATGATAGGTGTGACCGTGTGATGAGTGAGAAAAACAAAGGCACAAATGTTTTTCAAAAAGGTTGGGTGATGTGAAAGGAGCACACAAGAATTGGCAGAATGAAAACCTAAATGCGGATCAATGATCGAAAAGAGGTGAAACGACGCATCGTATGCAGCTAGAGGCAGCTGCGTCAATTCTGTTGGCTGTGTTTCAATTTTAAACAGTGGTGGTATATTCTCTCATTTATAATTAATATTTTAAGGATAAATATCATCTAGTTGAAAAGCTATCACCGCACATTACAGATTATAACTAGTGTTAACAAAACAACACTCCTAGCCCGTCTCAAACATCGTTATCATGGACAGTCCTTCAAGTGATGTGTGAAATCATTGCATACTTTTGAAAAAAAACATAGCATCAATTTTTCTTTTATTTGATTTTTCATAAAAGTTCATTTCACTCTGGTTCAGCTTGGCTGGGTTCAAATTGGATCTTAAATGGTAGAGGGGACGACTATCATAAATGAAAATAAATCAATTTTGAACAAAGTTCAAAAAAGTGTACGGCTCATTACTCATTATCCACCCTATGTATCACATATACTTACGGTACCCCTAGTACTAATAACGATACAATTACAATTAAGAAAAAGTTTTAGCATCTGAATTCAGCTTGTTTCTTGAAGGGATGGGGCATCTAAGATGATAATTTAACAACTACTGAGTCCCTTTCGTATATATGCAAATGCCACACTCATAATGCAGAATCTTGTGTAGCTTGCTTGTCTAGTTAATCCATTGCTCAAAGGTGGACAACATTTTTCATGGCATATCGACAACTCATTCATACCTCGATCCTATGTCAAATAACAAATGCCAGAAGCATAAATATTGTGCAATCGACATTAACAAGATGCCATGTTAGGCCTAGAGCACAAAACTACTGTCATGTTGACAATTAAGGTAAATTGTAGTCCATTTGCCCTACAATGATAGGCTTCATATAATGATTGCATTTCTACTTAAGGAAAGCTTAAGCTTACTGCTTATCTGATCATCATGAAGTCCACATCTGCTAATAGTGTGTAATTCTTGAAGAGAACCGAAGAAACAGTAGTTATGTCAAAAAGGGAGTGAAACGAAACACAGGAGCTTTCGTGTCATTAACATGTTTAACAGCAGGGGCAACAAATCCCTAAAGTTAAGAATCCAGTGTGTTCCGTATATTATGCTTATGCTACTTTAACAGTTTGGCCTACATTGCTGTAATAAGATAAATTAGATCAGCAGGAGCAGGACCGTAGTATATGGAGAGTATATATATATATATATATATATATATATATATATATATATGGAGAGTATATTCAGTGGCCAGCTACAAAATAAGTTATTCTGTAGGCACCTCCATTTACAATAATTTTATATACTAATTTACGATAATGTCAATACGTATTTACGATAGTTGGGTTACTATAACATATGGGGATATTTACCATAACGTTACGGTAAACCACTCAGTAAGGAGTTACTATAATCTCGTAAATTAACATAGTAATTATCGTAACTCAGAGTAGCTATAGAATAAGTGGCTACAGAATAAATTAACTCAATAAGGGTATCATGTAGCTGGCTACAAAATAACTTATTCTATAGCCACTTTGAGTTACGATAATTACTATGTTACCTTACGAGATTATAGTAACTCCTTACTGAATGGTTTACTATAACGTTATGGTAAATATCCTCATATGTTATAGGAACCCAACTATCGTAAATACGTATTGACATTACGTAAATTAGTATATAAAATTATTGAAAATGGAGGTGGCTACAGAATAACTTATTTTGTAGCTGGCTACTGAATATACTCTCCCTAATTTACGATAATGTCAATACGTATTTACGATAGTTGGGTTCCTATAACATATGGGGATATTTACCATAACGTTATGGTAAACCACTCAGTAAGGAGTTACTATAATCTCGTAAATTAACATAGTAATTATCGTAACTCAAAGTGGCTACAGAATAAGTTATTTTGTAGCCAGCTACAGAGTAGTAGTTCTATATATATATATATATATATATATATATATATATATATATATATATATATATATATATATATTTTTTTTTTCTCAAGTAAGACATCTCACCATGTGGAATGTGTTTGCTTGAACATTAGCTCAACTTGCAGGCTGTAACCAATGCTTGTTGGATCGGAGTAGGCATTAAGAGGACTAACCAAAGAAAGTATATAGACAAGCAATTATATACCGTATTCGTAGCTGGCTTGCATCAACACGGCAACTTTCATATATGCAATCTATCTTTATTCAAATCAGGATCGGAGGCACAGTTGTCCACACGTTCTAGAAGATATGTCTGCCGTCCTAGAAGATATGCATCTGTCTGAATTACTGAGACAGAATTAATAACCCATGCATAGATATGCTATATGTCCTTGCTCACAACTGTTCTCCCAGCTAAATCCTTCAAATAATGACATGCTCATCATCCTCTCAGCTACACCATTGTTCTCGTTTTCTACATAGCTGCTTTACATGCATGCAGTGCAGAATCCAATGCCATGACCCATTATAAGAGAAAAGTATGAGAACAAGAGAATGTCATGTTGGAAATTGGATTCACGTCTTTGATGTCACCATGAGTTAAACGTAAAATAATAATATTGTGCCTAAAGGTACGCTACCACCTTGTGGCTTACTTGTGCGTGAGACAATTAGAACTCTACACTCTCTCTGCTAGCCTAGCTCAGTTAGCGCATGCCAATCGTGCTTGATGGGACCTTGGTCAAAAGTGAGCGAACTTTATATGTTATATGCATAAAATGGGTCCAGATTTAGAGAATAAACAGCATGCCAGAAGATTTTATTCACCAGTACTAGCTAGACAAGAGAGCAAATGGTCTTTGCCTCCACTAGCCCTAAATTAAAGGATGGAGAAGGAGCATCACAACTTCTCGCAAGCACCCAAATCACTTATTATTCCCCAAAGCAGATTCCAGGACCTCTGGAGAAATAGGGAAACTTTAGTTAGTTTGGTCTCTTGCTAGAGATGAAGACGTCTCTTGATCATCATCTATCGATCTCTCTATAAATAGGCCTCTTCCCTTCCTTCATCCTCTCACAGTACAAACCACATTTGAGCTCTCATATCCTAACCAAATCATACCATGTTCAATATGTCTAGGGACCCATTGGTCGTCGGGCATGTTGTGGGGGATATTGTGGATCCCTTCATCACAACTGCGTCACTGAGGGTGTTCTACAACAATAAGGAGATGACAAATGGTTCTGAGCTTAAGCCATCTCAAGTGATGAATGAGCCAAGGGTCCACATCACTGGGCGTGACATGAGGACTCTCTACACACTTGTAAGTGTGTGAATGTCACTGCATTTCATTGGTTAATTCTTGTTTCTTGTGTTGATAATTTGTAGATTCTTGGTTTCTCTTTTTGTTTGGCTCAAGTTTCATATCTTGGCTATATATCTATACTATTAGTTGACCTTGTTCTGGATATATCTTTAAGTATCTACTCATGCGTGATGATAATAATGGATAAAAAGCAAAGAATATGTTTTTTTGTGAACTCTCAAGCCCTTTTGTATGCCTTTAAGCTGATAAGACTAACTGACCTATCATGTTTTCTATAAGGTGCAATTTTGGATCATACAAGGATTAATGATCATTGTTTAGTAAGGTTAAACGCCCATAAATATTGATCTCAGTGTCTCTATGTAATGTTCTCTATAAATATTATCTATATATACACACTCGTGTAACAATGCAAATAAAATGCATTAGTGCATCAAAGAGAATATTGACATTGGAGACCTGATTCCTTCGTATCTAGATTGGCTAACCTATTTCATGTGTCAATCTATCTATTTATTGTGTTGCTAGGTCATGGTGGACCCAGATGCACCAAGCCCCAGTAACCCTACTAAAAGAGAGAACCTTCACTGGTAAGCTCTCTCTGCAGCTTTGTCCATGCATGCCGCCGGGTGGTAATCCACTGGCACTTTCCATGTTCACTTTATATGCACGCCGTGCGTGGCATGCTGCTCCTGTTGTTGATTACGAGAGTATAATATTATCACCTTCATTCATGTCGTACTGATTGATTAGTTCTCAATGTCCCTCATAGGTTGGTGACAGACATTCCGGAGACAACTGATGCCAGTTTCGGTAAGTGATTTGACCCACACTGGTTGCAGTGTCTGAATGTAGCCTGTGACTTATGCTCATGTTGATTAATAATTTCATTTCCGGCGCCGTCATTAAAAAAGTGTCTTTTAGATTTCTTTGTCACGCCCAATTATACCATTAACTGTAGCATGAAAAGAGAGAACACAACTCTAAATTGAACTTTAAACGTGAGAAAGAATCATTCTGTCAACTCCATTTACTCTGGGATGTTAATGTTAAAGTTAAAGCTTGGAAAACATTTTCTTGCCACATCACATGCTCACTGGATTCGTTGTTCACAAGCATTTTAATAAAGTATATCCGCTCCACATTAATTTTCAATTTAAAGTTTTTTAACATTTAATTAACAAACAAATCTAGCCATACACAGAAAAAAAAAATCTGATTACAAGATATTCTGGTTTCAATCAATGTCAAGGCAAACTACAACTCCACACTAAAACTAAAGATGGATGGAAAACATGCACTGTTAATAAATATATAGATATTTCAGTTTAATAAAGTTGATATTGTATGTAACAGGGAATGAGATAGTTCCTTATGAGAGCCCACGTCCAATTGCCGGAATCCATCGCTTTGCATTCGTCCTGTTCAGGCAGTCAGTCAGGCAGACTACCTATGCGCCGGGGTGGAGATCAAACTTTAACACCAGGGACTTCGCAGCCATCTACAACCTTGGCTCCCCTGTCGCTGCAGTGTACTTCAACTGCCAGAGAGAGAACGGCTGTGGTGGAAGAAGGTACATAAGGTGATACATGCATGAACGAAGTTGTGTCCTAATACACGTAGTTGTGCGCTTATGCTGCCTCTCTGAAGGCAGAAAAGATAACAGCAAATTGGGGTACATGTACACCCTAGCTAAATGAAAAAATATATCCTGTGTGTTTGTGTGTGTGTGGGTGAGCATTTCAAGTACGATGTTCACAATCATAAGAGCTATTATTAGATCACTACATATATACCACCTCTGACGATGTAATGATATATATCATATTACTTCATTGCCCTAGCTTAAGTTCTCTCAATCACAAGAAGTATAGCTGGGGCAATATATTAATTGGAAAAATAGGCACGGTTTGAGATACATATTTCTGATGGAAATTGTGAAATTGAATGTGTACTTTAAACAGTTACAAGACAACAGACTCGATCAACACTACCTGTGAAGATCTATATCTGTTGTCTTCCGTGTAACTCTGCCATGCATATAAGATATTCTTAAAGCAATGTAAAGGTTTCCGGTCAATTCAAAGACCTAGCTATGAAGCCCTTTACCTTCATAGAATTAGCCCCCATGGTGAAAACCTGGGCCTCATGCGGGCATGCTCTCAGACGTGAACACTACTACACAAACTTTACTGGAGGCGGGCGTTTTCGGTTTCCCGCGACAGGCAAAGCCGTCCGCCGCGGCCTAGAGGCCACGGTAAATCATGGCTTAACCGCGGCGTGCGGCTTTGCCCACCGCGGTTAACCGATTTACCGCGGCGGACGGTGTAACGTGCCCGCTGCGGTAAATTATGTTACCGCGGCGGACACCTTTTATGGCCCGCCGCGGTTATGTTCATTAGCCGTGGTGGGCTTTATTATTTGCCCGCCTCGGTAAATTATTTCCTGAATTAAAAAAAATACAGCAGGCATATAAATTCAAATTCAAATCACATCCAGATTTCACAGATTAAACTTAAAAAGTATGCAGGCATTACACATGAGATAATATACATTCACTTAGTCGTTCTTGTCATCGTTAATTCATTACATTTACATATTAAAGTCGTTATACATGTGCTAAGGTGTAATCCTGCGGACGCATCATCGTGGGCCATTTCCTCAGTCTCTCGTACTCCGGTAAAATCGTTAGCGGGCTGTTCTCATTGAAGAACGTGCCCCCTTCAAGCACGCATTTGTCTAAGACAAACTTACATATGTCCGCCTTTGTCTGCTTGAAGCTGTGTTGGGTGCTCTGCACGTCTCTCGACTAGTTCAATCCATTCTTGAGCACCCTCCAACTGCTGCTGTACTGCTTGCACACCCTCAGGAACTCACAGGCATAGAAGCCACAGGTTCATGATCCTACCGGTTGTTTGGCATACTGCATGATCGATACTGCAAGCATTACAACACAGGCATTAGAACGCATATGAACGGAAAGCACAATTAAACCTTTCAAATACTTACCGGAAAGTTACGTCTGATTTTGATGTGGTTCTTATGCTTAGCTTTAAAATTCTCTATTCTTCGATCATAGCATTCAGGATCCTTCACGTACTCCTTATAAGCGCTATACGAAATGTACTAGTATTAGGCAGGGCATTAGAACGCATATGAGAAGATAGTTCAGTCACTTACACTCTGAGGCAATCTTCAAAGGCCTTGTACCCTTTTAAGTTTGACACTGTCAACGAATCAAATATGCAGGCCCTGCCATCCTGAGGGTAGATGATAAATGCAACCCAGTGACCCTCGAGGCCTTGGCTACGCCATTGAAACAAAATACAGGTTACGATGAGAAAGAATAATACTAGCTAGCTACCCACTTATCTCTACAGGCATGTCTTCGACTTACCCAAAGTGATAGGCAGCTAGGATACACCCATTTTCCCTGATCTTCTTCATTGCTCCTAGTATGTATCTTGAAATGTTCAACTTCTCATTGTCCATCAGTTTCTTCCTGTGCGCCTCTCTCTGTCGCTTGGTCAAGTCTTTCATGGTTGGATGATTGTCATCTAGGTGGTAACCAATGATGATTCTTTGAGCAATATGCATTGGAGATAGATAGATAACATCAAGTTTTAGTTCCTTGGATATATAGGCCATCAACCTGCAAGGACAAGTCATCGTGGCATATATAAGTAGTCTTGACCGAATTCAAAGGCAGGTGATATGTGAAACTCGCAATTCATCACTTACATAGAGAACAAGGTGACTTCAGGCGATGTCAAGGTCTTGTTCCTGTAGTAGTCTGTATATGTCGTGGAAGTCCATGGGGAGTTCTACATCGTTGCCGGTCAAGTGGAAGTACTCCGCCACAACCTTGACTAGAAAACCATGCAGGCCAGCTTTTGCCGCTTCCATGTACCAGAGATGAAACCTCCTTGTCTCCCACCTTTCCTCATCGACAAGTTGGGCCTTGGTTATCATGAACTTCCCATGCTCGTAATGGCCAGGGACAGTCATTCGATTCAGGAAATAGATGGAAAGGTGATCTCGGCCTAGGATAGAAATGTTAGTACCATATTATGGCAAAGAAAAGTTATTAGCAAATTATGCTCACCGCTACCATACCTTTCGAACTCAAGTGAGTATGTGAGCTGCCCTTGGTCGCCTTTAGTCTTCGCCGGCGGTGGAGGACAGTGGCTTGTGCTCGCAATGGTAGCAGGCGGTGTCTTTGCCCCCGGTTCCTCCGTGCCTCTTGGTCCTTTGCTCATGCCCTTAGACGGACTGCCGGGAGGTGGAGGTGGACTTGTTGTTGGAGGAGGAGAACGAGGGTGAGGGCTTGTGCCTCCTGGTCCTTTGCTCGTGCCCTTAGACGGACTGCCGGGAGGTGGAGGTGGGCTTGTTGTTGGAGGAGGAGAACGAGGGTGAGGGCTTGTGCCTCGGGGTGAGTTCCTTCCCTTGTCATCCCTGCCATTGCCTTCGTCATTGGCGTCGATGTGATCCGATTCATCAGGGGACAAGATCCGGCAACGGATGGTTGTGATGCTGGTGTCACCGTCAGCGTAGAAGTCGGCGTCGAGAGAATGATCTCTATGTCGTCCTTGTTCCACAGGACTTCGGAACCAATGGCAGCTCCAAGGATCGTTACCCCTTCTGTAGTTGGATATTCCATTTCAAATTCTTCGTATTCGGTCGCATACCATGTAAGTATCATGGCAGCATAGTTGGCAGGGATCTGGTCTTGGTTGAAATCTTTGATATCTTCTTTGGGGTGCATGTAACCCTCACCCACGGTCAAAATTTTCACCCTACCGAACGGGATCATGAGGTGGACGCGCATGGGTTCCTGGATGTCGTCGACGGGGTGCCTTGGGCGATCCTCGATCATCGGCAGTGGCTACCCTTGTGTCTGCCCTTGTGGAACTTGAGGCATAGCCACGCTAGCCTGGCGAAGCATCTATGACCTCATCGACATCATATCTGGGTCATTGCTCGTGAAGGCTTCTTTTATGGACCGGCTCATCATTTCGGCCATGCCTTGATCATAGCCCTTCTAAAAGATGCCATCCTTGTACCTCTGCCTTGACCGGTATGTGGCAGCGTCGGATTGCCATGACTCCACTGAGTTCCTAGCTCATCTTCGATGACATGCCACGGACACAGCCACGGTGCTCAGGGGTTCCCAGCGCCAGGGTCAGCAAGTCCTGGCCCCTATGAACCTCGAAGCTATCCTTGGATTTAGTGGCCTCGATGAGAGCCCTCTCCACCTCCTCGAACTTGGGCTCATTGAACTTGCTCGCGCCCTCCTTGAGCTTCTTCGGCTTGCAGGGCATAGATGAAGTCCTTAGCTCTCAAGTCTACACCATCGTACGGATTGGGAAGCCTCGGTGGCAGCTCTAGCCCTTTCTTCCTCCCACCACTAGGGCCTCTTACCTAGCAAACCCAGTCATGCCCTAAGTGGTGGGGGTGCAGGTTCTTCTTCGCGAGTGCGCTGAACTTGGCGCTCTTTGCTTTTGCTTCTTCTGTTGTTCTTTGTTTGTAGAACTCTTCCTAGTGATGTTCCTTCACCATAGTGTATTTGACACAGGGTGACTTGCCTAGCTTTAGGTAGTACCTAGGGTAGCATGGACTTGAAGTTTCTAAAGGCTCTTCCTGCCACGTGCATGACCCACTCCCTGCACTTGTTGAGATCGGCGTCCTTCGGGATAATGGAAGCTCCTCGTCATCCTCACCCTAGATATGTGTCTTGTAGTCGACCTGGGACATTAGTTCCACTCCTCCCAAGTGATCTCCACCTTGTCCTTGACTATACATGCCACCTGGTTGCTGAACTTGGCAAGGACCAGTGGGTGGCGACAACTGGGTTTCCCTCTGGTCCCACCTCATGGATCACATGGACTTCGCCGTGGGTTTCCCTCTGGTGCCTCCCATGTTCCCCCCTTCTCAGCTTTGTCCTTTGACCCCTAGACTTGCCTAAAGTGGTTGGAGATGGAGCGGGGGGTTCTTTGTCCCTGACTTGTTCCTCCTCGAAATTCAATTCTTGAGGCACCACCGGCATCTGTTTAGGGTTTAGGAGACCGTGCACTTTCAACTTCGTCGTCCCTCGGTTGGTAGGTTGGATCATCTTTGTCCTCTATATGATGTTTCTTTGTTGGCCTCAGGGTCATGGACACTTGGCTCTCGAGGCTAGTTGATGATGATGCACTAGGGGTAGGGTCGCGCCATTCGCTTATTGGTTCCTCCGCCATTGGAAAGCTACAATGAATACATATTTCAGTTGTATAGACACAGTTATAGAGTAGTAGAGTAGAGTAGTACTAGAGTAGTAAAGTAGAGTAGTACTAGAGTAGTAGAGTAGAGTAGAGTAATACATATTTCGATGGCATGGGGTGTATTCAGTGTTTTCCTAATACAACAGGTACTTGAAGAAAATTGACTTCTTCTTGAAAGGAACGGCGGCGGGGACTTCCTCCGTCTGGTCCTGCTTTCACTTCCTTGTCTGCTTGGTCCCCTCTTCAGGCGGCTTCTTCTTCTTTCCAAACTCCACCTGATCCATGTCCTTGACCATCTCATACACCTTTGTCCCCCAACTAGTCTGCAGTCGGTTGATCACGCTGCGGCTTCGTCTTGATTGTCAAAGTATTTGTTCATAATACTTCTTGTATACCTATGATTTTTGGCGAGGAACCGTCTATGCCTTGTGTACACCATCTTATTGGATCCCTTAAGGTAAGTGTAGCAAGTCCCGTCGATGCAAATTATGTAGCCGTTCTTCCCTTTGATCTGCCCCGACAGTGATAAGAGACCGGGGTAATCAGTGATGGTGACAAAGATGATTGCTTTTAGTGTGAACTTCTCCTTGCAGGGATGCATCCACCATCTAGGACCCCAACATCAAATAGTATCTTCATTTCCTCCATGAACTGGCTCCAGGAACACATCTATATCGTTGCCGAGGCTGCTTCGGTCCAGAGATAAGCATGGTCAGCATAAGGTACCTATGCTTCTGACATAGATGGGGAGGTAGGTTGTACATGGTGAGCACGACGGGCCAATGTGCTGTGCGAGCTGCTAAGCTCACCGAACGGGTTCATCCCGTCGGTACTCAGCGCGAACCTAACATGCCTAGGCTCCTTGCCAAACTTCGGGTTGGCCTCGTCGAAATCCTTCCACTACTTGCCATCGGATGGGTGTCCATAGCTTGCCATCGTCTTTCAGGCGATCAGCTGAATGCATGCCAGGACATGAGCTTGGCATCGTCCAGGGTTCCTGAATATTGCACGCAGGCAATCAGGTCACGAGCAGGTACCACACCAATAGTGCTGGACTTTTCCTGTGCGTGTAACCCTCTTCTTCATCATCCTGCTGAGCCAAGATCTGTTTGGCCGCACTGCTCTTCTTTGCCCCCTTCTTGTTCTTCTTTCGACCACCCCGCAAGCCTCCCTTGTCTTCTGCATCCATGCGACAACCAGCATTTTTCTTATACTGACTAAAGCCGTAGTACGGACAACTCATCAAATTCTCATACTCATTGCCCCGATACAGGATGCAGTGGTTAGGGCATGCATCAAACTTTCTAAGCTTCATCGCCACTAGCCGGATCAGCTTCTTGGCCCGATAAGTATTGGCGGGCACCTTGTTAGCCATTGGGTACGTGGTGGCAAGGTAGCTTAACAACTCATTGAAGCTAGTGTCAGACCAACCATGATGAGCCTTCAACATCAACATATGGAGGTTAAAACTGGAGCGTCCGTGCACTCCTTCGGACAATCGCCACCAGTCCTTATAGAGAGGATCAACTACCGCCTACTTCAACTCTCTGAAATTCTCCAACCACTTTGGGCAACCCAACACAACGTCGTCTTCATCGAAGTGTTTGACTAGATCTTCAACAAGCTGCACATCCTCGGGTTGGCTCACAGTATCCTGACCATCCCCACCGTCGCCGGCTTCATCGCCCATGTCTTGCATTACATCATCCACCATGATGTAATCATGACAACTGTTGTCACTGTCGGCTGGCACAGCTGCTACTAAAGATGATGAGGAGCCGGGTGCTCCTAAAGGATCTTTATTCACCGGTGGTGCTGTCGTCGTCGGCGTCTAAGAGCTCACTCTAGATGCACCGCCACTCGCACCAACTCTTTCGCCGTGAAATGTCTAGACTGTGTAGCCCTCGACGAAACCATACATGGTCAAATGAGTTTGCACCTCGCTGTCTCAGTGGGCTTTCAGGTTCTTGCAATGAGAACATGGACATATGGTTATCATCCGCTTCAGTCTCTCACGGTGAGCTTTACCAGTAGCAATAAACTTCCTTAATTCAAAGAGGTACCGCGGATCATTCACTCTATCGATCTGGTACATCCATTCCGACCTATCCATCATACCTGCGAACATTATCCGTCACAATCAACATTAAATAAAGAAGAATTAGGAGAAATTGATGATTTTTACATCCAAAATCATGAAAAAGAGAGGAAATGATGATGTGAAAGATGAAGCATGCATCTATGATGAATCTAAAGTTAAAGAAATACATGACATCATTTTTTCCATTAAAATTGATCTAGATCTAGATCTAGATCTAGAGAGAACTCTAGGTGATGGAAATAGAGAAAGGATGGAAGGAGAGAGGGAGAGCCTTTATGAACCTCTTATGATGTCCTCTTCCCTCAAATCTAAGCCCTTCAACTCAAATCAAAAGTTTCCTCAAATTTTAGGGCAAAGCCTCCCCCCATGAGTTTGAGAGAGGAAGACCCGTGGAGAAGATGAAGGGGTGGTGCTGTGTATTTGTATAGGCTTTACCGCGGTGGGCAAGATAAAGCGCCCGCCTCGGTAAATCAACTCTTTACCGTGGCGGGCAGTTTAAAGAGCCCGCCATGGTAAATAACGATTTCCTGCGGCGGGCAAGTAAGGTGGCCCGCAGCGGTAAACCCTTTTCCCGCAGCGAGCGCCTTGGTGGCCGGCCTCGCTGGCCGGCCACCGGTTAACCGTGGCGGGCAAAAGAGGTGCCCGCCACGGAGCACATTTTGGCCACGCTGCGCAAATTGATTCCTGTAGTAGTGGAACTTAATTTCCTTTTCACGTTCACACAGCCGGAAACAGGGGCACAAACTCCCATACTTTAGTGATAAAAAAATAATATTGCATTTATGCTGTCTAAAACTATATGATACTCCATCTATCCCTGAACAAATCATCTTATACAGTTGTCCTGAAATTATTTGTCATAAAATTAGTCTAGTTAGTACAGCATGTAATATATTTTCATAATATACTTTTCTATTTTCATAGATATTAATTGGTTAATCCTAAGAAAATTTAACTTACGACAACTCTAAAGTTGATTTATTTAGGATGGAGGGAATAAGTAGTTCATCGTGGAGTAATTTATGGGTTTGCTATATAAACAATATGTAATGTCAAAGTAAGGCAGGTCAAATGAGCTCTTTCAGCGAACTTTATGTTAACACCAATTAGGGTCACACACCAGTAAGGGATAGCATGTCTGAGGTTGCAAACAACCTATCACACATAGCAAGTAACTCCAAGATCAACAAAACCGATCTAAAGATCGATTAGACCGATTTAGAGCCCATCCCTCACCGCAAGAACTCAAGAACACATCTTGGGAGGACCCGTCGGGGAGATGCACGTCAGAGGCTATTCTAGGGTCGGCAAGGCCACCTAGAACACCACTGGATCTCGCAGAGAGACCTAACAAACAACAAGAGATCAGAAAAGTTGGGTAAAAAGGTGTAATAGCTAGATGTAAAAAAGTTGATTGGATTGGATTCCTCAATCGGCCGTGATCAACGGGGTGGTCTTATCCTAGTAGGAAACAAGTCTACACCATAATATCCAAGTTTCGGACACCAAAAATAGATGTAAAGCCAATTTGGAAACCAATTGGTTCGAAATAGGACAGTGAAAACGACTTGGCAGGTTTTGTTAGGGCTGAGCAGCTGGGCTTGGCCGATTGTAGTAGTAAAACTAGCCTCGCCGGTTGGCAAACCGGCCTATTTTGGCAGAGAAACCGTCCTGGCCGGTTTGGTAACCAGCCTTGCCAGTCCTGCAGGCTATGTGCTGGTCCTTCTCTTCTTTCGCCTTCCGGACTTCAAATGCAATGAACCTATATACCTTTTATGATCATTTTATTTCTAGGAACATTGTCACAAAGTCCATTTCATGTTTTGGTCACTTTTGGTCATCAACATATGCCCCTTCTTTTTAGGTGAGGTTCATGCGAACCTAGAAAATATTAAAGCACTAAATAACAACGATGTCCAGCTCATCGGCTATCTAGCATCTAAGGGCGATGTATACATCGGCCATATTTATTCTATGGGCGGCACATGGGTAGTATTTTTTTGAATACCTCCCATTGATTTCTCTAGGAAGATGACCGCCTTGCAATATCTCTAGCATATATGATTTTCTGAACACCACTTTGAGCACTTTGAATAGACCCTCTCAGCTTGGTGACCACTTGCCAAACTGTTGCTCTTTGTCTCGAGAGGTAGGATAGTCTTCCACACTAACTCCTCAACTTGGAAGGATTTGCTTTTCACTTCCTTGTTATAGGCCCAAGCAACACTAGCTTTATCTTTCTCAATCTCCTTCAAAGCTTGTATCCTTTTATCAGTCACTTTATTCGATAGTATTCATCATCATATCATGATACATAATAGCGGATAGATCATTTTGCCTTGCCAATCTATATGCATCCAAATTCACTACAATGAGTAACATGGATTCTTGTACATAAACCAGCTCGAAAAGGAGTAACTTTAGTAACACCATGTCTAGAGATGCTATGAGACCACAAAGCCTCAGACAAGACTTCATGCCACCTTATGGAATTGTCCTCAATCTTCTTCTTAATCAACTGAATCAAAGTCTTATTGCTCGATTTAGCTTGGTATTAGCTTGAGCATAATATGGAGATGAATTGAGTAGCATGATCTTATATAATTTGACAAAGCCCCTCACCTCTTTCAACACAAAAGTTATTCCTTGATCTATAGTTAATGTCTAGGGAATGTCGAATGTATATATTATATGCTTCAGTAATAAACTCAACCACCTCTTATGTGTCATATTCTTCAAATGTACGGCCTCGGTCCACTTAGTGAAATAATTCATAGCAACCAAGACAAAGCAAAGTCCCTTTGATGATGGCAGATGAATTTGGCCAATTAAAACCTAGCCCCCAACCTCTGAAATAGCCATGGTTTTATAATTAGATGCATCAACACAGTAGGGACCAATTGAACATTACCAAACCATTGGCACTCTTTGCAGCCATTGTAGTAACAAAAGTAATCGGCAACCATAGTGGGCCAATAGAAAGCAGTCTGGCGCAACAATCACTTCATTTTTGGAGTCAATTGATGTGTACCACAAATACCTTTATGGAGTTCTCCCATAGCCACTCTTGCCTGATCATCTCTGAAGCACTTTAGCCATAAATCTTTCGGTAGTTCTCCGATATAATTCATCATTATCCAAAATAAATCTGGAAGTGCTCCACGGAATATTCTTATCAACTTTAGTACTTGGATCATGTAAATATATATGAAATAATGGGAGTCCTTCAGTCATCCAAATCGGCCCTGAGATCAATATGGAAAATTTTAGGCCAATTTGGGCCAACCCCTCAAAAACCGGCCTGGCTGGTTCACCTAGTGAACCAGCAACAGTTGTAGAAGAATTGGCCTGGCTAGTTTCAAAAACCAGTTTAGCTGGTTTGGCAGACTAGTAGCAGTTGCGTCCTTTCGCACTGGCCTTTCTTTGATGTGAAAATTATGCCCACTAATGTCATAGCCTAATGCTTATTGAGCCAACATGTTAGCTTCATTGTTGTCATGCCTCAGAATATGATGAATTTGGAATTCGACAAAATATGCAATAGCATCAAGGCACTTATCCAGATAAATATTTAGTGACCCTTCTAAGCATTGATAAACATCAGTAACTCATAGTACAATCGGTAAGGAATCACCAAAAGCTATAACATGTTGCACTTCCATGGATTGCAATATCACTAAGATGAATAAGAGAGTTCATATTCAGCCTGATTATTAGTGCAAAGGTAATCCAATCGGCTAGACATCTCAAAAATTGCACCATTAGAAGAAATAATAACAATGGCAACACATTGGTCATCTTTGCAAGCCAATCAATCAAAATCAAAATTCCATGGAGTACAAGTTAAGTAATTGACCTCATCCTCCTAAGTCAATCCCATGCTCAACAAAATTAACAAGAATTTGACATTTTAGAGTTTTCAATGGTGAAAAGGCCAAATCATATTCTATTAATGTGTGCCCATTTACCAATCCTTCCAATAAGAATTGGCTAATGCAACATATGTTTGATGACATCAGTCTTGGCAAGCAACTACGTATGTACTAGAAAACAAGTAATGTCTCAACCTAGCACATGCATAGTATAGTGATAAGCGTAATTTTTTAATATAGGCATACCTTGTCATGGGATCAAGAAGATGATGACCAATATATGAAATAACATATTCTTTACCACTGTCTACTTGAGTCAACACAACACCAATGACCTTCTCTTTGGTAGCAATATATAATTTAAGAGGAACTCCCATCCAAGGTGCATGAAGAACTAGTGGTGTTGAAAGATATTCCTTGATTTTATCAAATGAGTCTTGTTGTGGTGCCCCCCATGTAAACTTAGATTCATCTTTTCAAGCGAAGTATGGGGGTAAAAGGAATAATCTTCTCGGATAAGTTTGCAATAAACCTCCTCAAGTAGTTCACCTTTCCTAGGAATTTTTGTAAATCCCTCTTACATGTAGGCGGCTGACGAGATCCTAGCATATAGGTATGTTAAGCCTCGGGTCTAATGTTTCCCGAAAGAAGAAGGGACTGACCCCTTCAGGATCGCCCGGGGGCTTAGGGGCTATGCCCATCGAGCATGCTCGCGCAAAGACATCCGGCCGAGCCTGACTCGACCATAGCTTCAGCCTAGGGCTCGGGGACTTCCCTGAGCCTTGGGCTCCCGATCTACGGCACCTCTGAGCCCAACCCTTGGCTCCTACCTGGCTAATGATTCTAGGCAAGACCCAAGCACAAGAAGACAAGCCCTAGGCTACCGATGCCCCGGGCTCCTCGACATCGCCCCCTAGGCATGCCCCTACCAACTGCTCCTCCGACAAGGTCATGTCTGGGGCATGACCCAAGAAGACAAAGCTTCTCACGGCCTCTAGGGGCTTGAGGCTTCTAGGCCTACATGTCAGCCCCTAAAGCCAACCTCCTTCACCACCATAAAGACTCTAGAAGGTCTCACCTAGGGGAGGCCAGTCGAAGCCAACACCGTCTGGCACACAGAGTGTTAGAACAGAGCAATTGTATGACGCCTAGGCTTCTTTGGCTCCAAGACACCTTGATGGTCCATGGCGCACCATTGTAAGGCCCTCCTAGACTCTAGCGCACGTAGACCATAGACTAGAACCCTCAAATTGCTTTGTACCTGACCTATCTCATTATATAAGGGATAAGGTCGAACCTAGAGGGGGAAGGATGCTAGTTCGATCACTAGACACTCCATTCCATTCCATCTGCCTCCGCTCAGCTCCAAGAGCAAAGCAACCCAAAGAGGGGCACCGAGAGCCCCTCCTCCACTGCATCCCGCTATCTCCTTCCTCTCCGATGAGGGGGAGACTCCACCGGTGGCAAGGCAACCTTAGGATTAGAACTGAGCTAACCCCCCTACAAAATCTTCTTCCTTTACACTCTATTGTAACCCCCCAGATTTTGGGTGCTATTGAGTATCAGGATCATCAGCTGCTGGACATAGGGACCGAATTGGGCTGAACCAGGATAAACCGTTCTGTCTTTTGTGTGTGATTCTTGTATTCCTGAGTCCACCCGAGCCACTATAGACCCCATACTCTGACACCAACTCGAACAACATGCTAGCCATGGTTTTGACCTCATGATAGCTGATGCGCCAGGTAGGGGGCAGCATCAATTGCGATTCTGGCTCTACAGTGGCGGTGTCTACTTTTCTAGTGAGTTCTCTATCATGGTCAACGCCTTTGCTCTAGGCCAGGTCCTCAACTTTGGGAGCCTACATTCCTGACTGCCACGATGAGCTTCGTCCACTTCATGGGATTGCACCGATGGGCAACGAGCCCCCAGCGCTGCCTCCTCCGCCTAGACTCTTGGAAGCAGATCTCGTGGTTCTAGCCTATTAGATCCAGCGCGGTCTAGGCCTGAGCCCCATCATGTGGGACCACCACTAGATGTTCTACATGTTGGCTAATGTCCACCACCAGATCGCCATCGGTGAGGTGCTCCCGCTGCCTAATCGCTTCTGGTACTACCTCCCAGACCTACCTTTTGAGATACAGAACATGGCGGCATCCTTCTAGCTAGAGCTAGAGCACCTCATTAGTCACGAGGTGCTGCGGAGCAGCATCCTCTCCAACGCAGCAGGGACTAACATCCCCTTGCTCCACTCCTTCCTCAAGGTCCTCTCGGGGAATGGCTAGGAGTATGACTCTAATGGCATCGACTAAGATGCACCACCATGCATGTGCTACTACATCGATGATCTTGCTGAGGAGGCGCCAGGGCTCACACCGCTGAATCAGAGTCCCCGCAGCCACGCGGCCTACCTTCAAGAGAAGGCGGACCGCTTGCGCTCTCAATAGGTGGACTTAGAGGCCACTAAGGTAGAGCTTGAGCATCAAAGGCAGGACTTTGCATGGTAGCAAACCGTGCAACCTCTCGGTAATGATGACAATGCCTACACAGGGGATCCTAGCGGCCTCTGCTTCCCCCGTGCACTGAACAACATGGAGGCCGCCTCTTGCTGCCTAGAAGACATCTCCAACATGCTGGACCCAAAGACCAACGAGTGGCTGAATGAGGCAAAGTAGCTCCTCCATGTCGCCATCGAGTAGCAGTCTAGCAGAACCATCCAATTTATAAGAGTACAAGTACAATGGTAGCCCACAAGCAGTCACACTATCATACTTGAGCCCATATAAACCTAGTAGTCCATCGAGTACCACAAAGGGTATCCATTAATCATCAACATACAACCAAGGTCAGTACATGATTCAACATACATGTCACACATTACATAAAGTTCACAAATACAGTTCCATACATCAGAGTATGATTAAAAGTTATTACAAACCAAGTTCAGGTAAAATAGTAGCAGAAGCAAATATAGTTTGAAACCAATGTCTTCATCATTGTTCATATATGGTGCCAGCTCATGATCACAATCCCACAAAAGCATAAGAGAGGGATGAACGAGAATGCCTTGCTTAGGGCCCTACTCCTCATCCACAGCGGGACATAAGCAATTCTTACAGTAGCCATGATACATTGTATTATATGCAACAATGGGAAATAAACTCTAAGTACGAGAAGGTATTTAGCTAGACTTACCCATCATAAACCAAAAATAAAGTGACTCCAAGGATCATGCAAGGCTTTATAAGTGGAGCTAGCTTGACAACATTTTGCATAAAAGCTTACCAATTCAAGTATACAGTTATAATTTGGTCATCAAGTTAATTATAGCTATTCATCTCTAGATCAGCAACTAACCTATGCCAAAAATGTGGTATATCATTTAGTAGCATGTAGTAGTAACCATAGCCGGTATAATAATTCATGTTCATCATAACCATCATATTCCATAATACAGTTACTACGATATTGGGGCTAGTCAAGTTTCTCACTATCTAGGAGAGACGACGATTCGAATCAATTTCAACCAGCTAGGAATTTATTCCTAACACAAACCCAGGCAGACTAGATCAACGGTCATCTTAGGTCACCATTGATACAACTCAGGTCCACATTTCATGGGTTCGATCAGCGCCGCACAATCAGGGACGACCAACTGCCAGGATGTTTAGGCCCGGCCTACCCTTGGGCTCATGTCTAGTTCCCCTCACATCCTTACTACCATCTAGAGTGCGCACTCTTTCAGAACAAGGCTCGACCTGAGTTGAGCTACTTGGCTTCACGGTCAGAACGAGTTATCCAGCCAGCTAAGTGAGAGGCATGTGTTCAATCTCGATAGAAGTGCCAATAATGATATGGTCCTTAACCAGCATAGATAGAATCACATGAGTCAACTTACACATAGACTTTGCCAAGCCTCTAGTTACATTACCCCATGATTCTGTTCCACGATAGCAAATATAGCCAACTGTGCTTCGGTATTCACCTATATCTCATAGGTGACAAGAAATCACCTGACTTCTACCAGTCTAAGCATGGCTAAGCATGGCTAAGCATATATATGGACAAGGTTGTTCTATGCATCAAGTGTTTCCAATGAACTCTTATAACCTAATGCATCAAACATAAAGGACTCAAGTGATATTTTATAAAGCATGGGAGGCCTAGAATACTCCGGGGCTTGCCTTTGAATAAAAAAGTTGGACTATGGTCTGGGCACTCAGGTAAGTCTTCAAGAGTTTGCTCCTCTCCTTCTAGACCTACAACCTGAGGTGCCTCCGGTTGTTCCTCTAGCTCTTCTTCGAATTCTAATAGAGTTATCCCCTCGGACGATCCTATATGCATGAGCAGAAAATAAGATATCATGGATGCATATATAATGACATGTATAATATGATATGATGTGATGAATGCATCCTCATAAGTGTTCTCTATAGCATTGCATTAAGGTGATAACAAGTTACATTTTCTTTTACTAAGTAGGTGCATATCTCTTCTCTAGTAACTTAAACAAACACTCATGTAAATTATTTTCTAGACTATGAGACAACAGCCACTTGTTTTGACCATAATTGGAGTTATGCACATCAAAATAATATGGTTGTGGACATTCTGAAATTCTTATGAAATTGCCTACAGCTTTATTTTAAACATCTTAAGGTGATTCAATAGTTATCTAGGTCAAACAATTAAATCTATCAGATCTGTCCAAAGAGCAAGTATTTTAGATAGCAGATTTCTAACTTCCAAAATTCTTGAACCATAGGACCTATTACTATGAAAATTTTACACAAGGTAGATAAGTAAGTTATCTACAACTTTGTTATTAAGAAGTTTTCCAAAAAAGACCATTATCATCATGAAATTATCGTCACAACAGAAAACTATACAGGCAGCCATCTAGTTGAATTATAAAGTAATAATTAACTAGTTGCATACAACCAATTACTTCTAAGCCTAACTGATTAACATCAACAGATCATATGCATCACAAGCACCACAAAAAACCTCATGGTTATGCCTAACTAATTTATTTATATTCATTTATCAATTTCCTTATATAATAAGGTGATTTAAAGGATAAATACTTATAGTGCTTAATAAATTCTGAGAAAATTCTAAGTAGCCTAGAAATGGCCCTAATAGTCTACTGTACAAATTTCATGCCATTTGGATAAGTATAGCCACCTCTACAAAAATGACAAGTTACATATGCTTATTTTAGCAAAAATAGTTTAGCATAGTGAAAAGTGTCAAGCAACAAATTGCATATTTTTCTTACTTTCATCCTAGAATAAGAATACTATGTAAAAATTATATGATCTTATGTTATGTATTTTTGCCCCATTTATTTTCACTAGAAACTTGCAATTAATTAATATTAAATAGGAAGACCCTATTTCAAGTATGATTACTATAGGTTTAATATTTTTCCTAGCTAGATCATGTCAACACAAGATCAGCAAAATTGGAATCACAATTTTATCACCTACCTAGCTCAAGTTATGCAATTTACAAGATAGAAACTATTTTAAAAACACTTATCTTGCTCAATTTAATTCTCCTAGAAAAATACACTAAATAGTATATTTCATATTTTTATCAAATAGTACACTTCAAGATGAATCCAACAAAATTTAGTTCACCTCATTTGGATACTCCTAGCTCAAGATATAATCTTTGCAAGTTAGTAATAAAATATGTGAAAAAATAAATAAAGAAAATCAAATTTCCACTCGGGCGCTATAGCTAGGTGCACCCGGTCCATACACCCCACTATGACTAACGCACGAGTCCCGCAGTGAACCCAGCCCCACATGATAGCGAAACAGAACAGTTGCGGCGCTTTGATTGTCAAGAACTCGCCGATGGTGAGGTCAGCGACGATGAGGTCACCACCGACGTGTTCCCCACACCCTTGCACACCCGTTGGTACCCTTGGTTGGCTCAGTGGATCACCAGAGCTAGCTTGCCGGTGAGCATGGCGGCTCGGTGGTGGCGCGCTACAGTGAGCCCGTTGTCTCTAGTGATGGTGAGCCTAAGTGAGCACTGCTATGGCACCTAGGAACCCTAGTAAAGCTCTATGGCACGGATTAGGTCAAGGTAGGGTGGCAGGAAGGCTTGGCCACATGCATGGCAGCACAACGGCATGAGTGTAATGGTGGCATGGTGGCGTTCCATTCTAACGAGGCTGACATTGACCTTAGGCTCTTGCCTCGAGCTAGACCTAGCTCTAACCTAACCCTAATGTCTAGAATCATGCGAGGAAGAGAACCGAGCATGCATAGCCACAGCGGCGTGCATGGCGGCAATGCTCTCAACGATGGTGTGATGATGGTGATGGCCCATTGGCCTTTACCTTGACTTGGGTTAAGGCAATGGGTGGTCGACGAGGTGGAGGACGTGATGGCCGAGCAGTGGGCGAGGTATGATGGATGACGGTGTGGTGGTGGTAGTGAGCGAGCTCGATAGAGGTGCGGCGGCGACGGCGCGGTGCTCGGCTTGCTCTAGCGGGTGAAGGAGAGGTAGAGAGAGGGCGAGAGAGCGAGAGTGAGTGAGCACAGTCGGCCATGATGGCTAGCCGATTTGAATCAGTGAAGTTGATTCAGTCAACTAAAATCGCCATCTTTGCTCTACTCTATCAACTAATCTATGGCCAATTTTTGAAAACTTCAGTAATACAAAGCTTAGAGCTACATGA